>NC_081558.1:149028947-149357973 GCF_022355385.1 Mustela nigripes | reverse complement strand
GTCCCAAAACCAGATATTTTGATACCATTTACCAGCATTTCCCAAAGTAAATTCTATGAAGTGTTATAAAATCACATTTAAAATAAGATTTCATGGTTAAGTAGGCTTGGGAAACATTTTTTGAAGAAACTTCAACAGGTTAGTTACTACAATACGTCCCAAAACCAGATATTTTGATACCATTTACCAGCATTTCCCAAAGTAAATTCTATGAAGTGTTATAAAATCACATTTAAAATAAGATTTCATGGTTAAGTAGGCTTGGGAAACATTTTTTGAAGAAACTTCAACAGGTTAGTTACTACAATACTTCCCAGAGTCTTCAATCTGTTCCTGCACATTGTCTTCCTTTAAGAGCAGGCTATAGATAATATGTCCACACTCCTTTACAGAGACTTATAAGATTAGTATTCCGGGAAGTGCACTTTAGGAAATACAAAAGTACAAATGGTTCATTAACAGAATTGTAAAGTGATTTTTTTTTTTTTAAACAACAGATTGGTGGTTGGCTGGTTAGCTCAGTTGGTTAGAGCGTGGTGCTAATAAACAGCAGATTGTTTGTAGACACATACTTGGTCAAACCAGCAACATCTCTAATTTTCATCAAGATTACATGAAAAAAAATTATCACTTTAGTTCTATTTCACCATCTCTCAATTACATCATGGGTACCATAGCACCTGACAATTTAGACTAATTTAAAAATAAATATAGACTATTGGTATCACAGATGAATAAACATTCACCACTTGTTTTTAAAGGTCTAACTTGCATTTGGTGAAGTGATACAAAAACATCTGTGTCCCCAAATCTTGATTTGTAACTAGTATCACGTTTGACTTTATGGATAATTAATTTTCTCTAAGGTAGGAGTTGCCAGAATAGCTCTTTGGCCCCCATGTTCCACAGGGTAGCCTTCAGTACCATCTTTATAAATTCCTTATTTACTTTTTAATACATTTCTTGAAATCCTCTAATAAAGAGAAGTCCCTCCTGAGGTTTAGTTAATACTCAGCAGATTTATCAGGTATTTTCTAAGTAAAAATCAGCAGGAAGCTTTCCCTGGGAGAATATAGAAGCAATACACTTTAGTTTGGAGGAGAGGGAAAAGATTGGTGCACAGTGTGGATTTCCCTTAGGACACAGCAGTCCAGGTTTGGAAGGCAGTTAAGTAACTATGCCTGGGTGAATCATTCCAAAGTTGTAAGAATTTCTCTCTTTTAGCTTCTCATGTCTGGCTAGTGTAACCCCAAAGTTGGAGGGTGATGCAGTCTGTTAAAGTTAGCCTCCTGGGGGACAAAGGAGGTCAGATAAGGAGAGTAAGGAGATGGGGATAAATGAGGTATAATCATTATATCTTCAAGGCCAACTGGATAGAGATAGGTCCCACTATTTTGAAATTTTCTCCTCCCTAACTTATATATTTACTTATTATCCAAAATAGAATATATCTGGTATATTTAGTATGGTTAGAACCAGGCCAACCAAATATGGCCTACTGCTGCTTACTTTTGTGAGTAAAACTTTATTGAAATTCAAACATGCCTATCAATTCTACAAAGGCAGTAGTTTCAAGTGATCATGTGACTTACAAAGCCTAAAATATTTACTATCTAGTTTTTGACAGAAAATTTTATCAATCCTGGCTTGAATAGTCCTTCTTTTTCTTTCCATTCTAACTTTCTAAAATATTTTCGAAGTTACTTAAAGTTTATACTTTTGGAATTGGATTTTCCCTACGAAAAGATTCAGGTTATTTTATACTAAAAAGGAAATTATAGTTAAATCAGTGTAATAGCTCAGCTAGTATACACAGATGAAAAGCGGGAAAATAAAACGGTTGTTTTGAAAATATCCTTTTTTAAGATCACAAACATCTGGATATTTACCAAGACATCTGGAACACTAACTGATTGACTTATTTATATTTAGCCAGGTGCATTTTGTAAACACCTGAGGTAAAAACTAAATATTAAAAGCAAAAATAAAAATTTCACTTAACATCTTTGTTCAAAATACTTCTAATTTTAAATATCAGCTTCCTTACTCATTTAAAATGCACCAAAAATTGTAACTAAGTCTATAATTTTAGCAGATATTTTGGAGAGTTTATTCCTAGGTATCTTATGGTTTTGGGTGCAATTGTAAATGGGATTGACTCCTTAATTTCTCTTTCTTCTGTCTTGCTGTTGGTGTAGAGAAATGCAACTGATTTCTGTGCATTGATTTTATATCCTGACACTTTACTGAATTCCTGTACAAGTTCTAGCAGTTTTGGAGTGGAGTCTTTTGGGTTTTCCACATATAGTATCATATCATCTGCGAAGAGTGATAATTTGACTTCTTCTTTGCCGATTTGGATGCCTTTAATTTCCTTTTGTTGTCTGATTGCTGAGGCTAGGACCTCTAATACTATGTTGAATAGCAGTGGTGATAATGGACATCCCTGCCGTGTTCCTGACCTTAGCGGAAAAGCTTTCAGTTTTTCTCCATTGAGAATGATATTGCCCGAGCGGATTACTCACCCCGGCCCTGGGTAAGGGCAGTGTAATTCCGCCTGGGGCAGACACTTGAGAATCACTACAACAGGCCCCTCCCCCAGAAGATCAACAAGAAATCCAGCCCAAGTTCACCTATCAAGGAGTGCGGTTTCAATACCAAGGAGAGCAGCAGAATTCCAGAGGAGGAGAAAGCCAAGCACGGAACTCATGGCTTTTTCCCTGTGATTTTTTTTAGTCTTGCAGTTAATTTAATATTTTTCTTTTTCAGTTTTTGTTTTTTTTTCTCGCCTTCGGGTAAAATTTTTTTTTTTAAACTGTCACCTTTTTCTTTTTTAACGATTTTTTACTAGTTTATCTAATATATATATTTTTTCTTTTTTATATTTTTCTTAGGTGTTTTCTTTTTTTCTAATTCTTTTTTTTTTCTTTTTCTTTCTTTCTTCCTTTTTGAACCTCTTTTTATCCCCTTTCTCCCCACTCACGATTTTGGATCTCTTCTAATTTGGTTAAAGCATATTTTCCTGGAGTTGTTGCCACCCTTTTAGTATTTTACTTGCCCCTTCATATACTCTTATCTGGACAAAATGACAAGACGGAAAAATTCAACACAAAAAAAAGAACAAGAGGCAGTACCGAAGGCCAGGGACCTAATCAATACAGACATTGGTAATATGTCAGATCTAGAGTTCAGAATCACAATTCTCAAGGTTCTAGCCGGGCTCGAAAAAGGCATGGAAGATATGAGAGAAACCCTCTTGAGAGATATAAAAGCCCTTTCTGGAGGGTTTAAAGAATATCATATTAGTTTGTTTTTTTATTTGGTTGTGCAATCTCTATATTCTCACTGTATGAATGAAAAAAGATCATTATGGTGTTTTTTAAAAGGCCTCAAAATTTAGAGTAAACAATGTATTTTTCAGTTATTATATAGTAATAAGCAAAGTGGTAGGAAGAATGTCCTGTCTTTGAGCAACTGAACTGAAATAAAACATGTTTCTTGGTCTCTTGCTCTTAGTTTTTTAATGACAGAATTACCCTCGGTTAGAGCCAAATAGATTGTCATGAAAGGAGGTCGGTCTTTGGAGCCAGACCAGGGTATGACTGCTGGCCCAATTACCTTCTAGCCTATTTTGGCCCAAGTTTCTACTCAATAAAATGAGGGTGATATTTTTATTGGTGAATAATAACAACAAAACAATGGCTCCCATTTATTGACTTGCTTACTATATACCAGCCACTAAGCTTAGTGTAGTAGACACACCTTACTTTCATTTAATCCTCACAAAAATCCTAAAGGTAGTTACTGTTATTATCTCTAGTTCAGAAATGAGTTCATTAAAGTGTTAATTTCCAGTTTACAGATTCTACCCTTAGAAGAGCAGCTACCAATCACCTACTGCCTTTTGTGTGCTAGGGAATTCGCATGTATTTTCTCAGTTAGCCAACAGTGCCAACAGGTAGCTATTATTATTATCTCAAGTTTTCAAATGAGGAGATTAAGGTTTGGAGACATTAGTTTTGCCAAAGTTACACAGCTAGTAAGAGTTAGAGGTAGGGTCAGAACACAAGAAGAAAAAACCCAGGGCCCATGCCTTTAACCTTAACTATAATGCCTCAGCAAGGAATAGTTCTTCTTCTTCTTCTTCTTCTTCTTCTTATTATTATTATTAACATAGATATCTATTTTTAAAAAAACATAAAATCAATACACTAAGAAAATACATATACACATATGTTTGAAATGTGACAAACATTGTTAGGGAATCAAATAGTTCCATGTATAATATCTTGAATTGAGAGCATTCCCTTTTATACTAATTGCAAGGTAAATATGAGGACTACTAAAAGTCAAAACAGAGCTAAGCACTTCCACCTGGATCCACTTCCCCCGGACAGTCTTTCTGAAAATATAATTTGAAATTTTGTACTTCAAAGTTATGTAATACCTACATCAGATATCTTAAATAGTGTGTGTTGCTGAAAATGTACAAATCCTGCAATTATGTAATCTTAAACTCTGAGAAAAGTGCAATAATGTTTATGAAAGAGCATGGTGCCAGATACACTCCATGTCAGAAAACTCAATTTGAGTTCTAATGTTCTTGTATCGTCACTGCAGATTGTCAGCTAGAGTGATATGCAGAAAATACATAGCTTACTTGACTTTACCTTTGTTGAAGTAGTCTCAGAATTATGGGATGGATGAATTAAAATTTCTATCTGAATAGACTTTCTCCTTTTCTGATTTTTTTTTTTTAATCCATTATTAGATTTAGGGATGGTTACTAAAATGCCCACAAAAAAAATGGCACAGAACCTGGAAAATTGCTATAAAAGTTTGGTTTTCATTACATTTGGGCAAATTTTGAAGAGGAGGTACTCAAACAATCAAAGACATTGTGCAAATAAAATCAAATATTTTTCGACCATCTAACTCTTAGCAAGCCACTTCTTGCAAATTCTTCAAGAAGCATAGAATCTAGCCCATACTGTGCTTTCTCTAAATGGAGAAAGAAAATGTTAGAAATGTGAATAGCTTTTCCTGTTTTATCTTTTCAACATTTCATTCTTTCCACATTCAAAATGAAACATAATTGATACTTTTGGGGGGTCACCCACCCATTGGAGAGTTTCTGAACACATGAGTAATGCTACCTATTGGTGGAAAGGCATTTATCTGCTATTTGCAAAAGATGGGGACTTTTACGGATCTTTTAGGAAAAAGGCAGTGTCTTTGAGACTTCTGCTTGTATGACCAATTATTCAATTGATTTGTTTCAATTATTTTATTTTTCCAGCATTAAAGTTAAGTTTTATTCAAGATCACCATTTAATCTTCACTTTAACTAGTCAGTATAATGAGCAGAAAATAGCTGGGGAAAAATACAGGTCTAGAGCCTGAGTGACTGTCTTTCTCACACTTCATATGGGTATGAAGAGAATTAAAAATATAGCACCTGATAAAGTCTCTGATTCAGAGGTTATGCTGAGAGTATACTTCACAGATCTTAAAAACACTCTGAATTTTCTTGTTTTACTCTAGTGTATAAGATTTGATAGTTCAAAAACAGATACTGAAGAATTTAAATTCTAAGTTCATTTGAAAAATCTATAATGTGGAAGAATTCACTTCTTTTTTATGATTACTTTATTAATAGCTTAAAAAGGCAAAGTTAATTCCTAAGAATAATAGTCTGTTTTTATGGTAGCTTTGTACAGCTGAAGATAGAAGATTAAATTCCCTTCAACAGGGAATTATTTTAAATATTTTAATAATATGCTGAATTTTACAAGAAAACCTTAACTGTTCCTTCATTTTATGCCACATAAAATACAGAATGCCCACTTAAACTTCAATTTCAGGCAAATAATGAATATATTTTTAGTATCTGTATGCTCCCTGAAATATTTGGGACCCACATTACTTAAAAAACAAACAAACAAACAAACAAAAAAACCTTTCTTTATCTAAATTTCAAGTGTAACTAGGGATCCTAAATCTACCAAACCTACCAGCCAAGCCCTCTGAATGGTTTTCAAGTGATACTCAGTTCAACTGGCTATCAACACACTTTACATTTACCCATTCATTAACCCACCCATTAATTAATTCAACAGGTACTGGAATACCTCATACACTATTGTAGGCATCAGGAATAGTTTCGCAAAACCCTTTGCCTCTTGGATCAGTGGTTCTCAATCTTGGATATCCATTATAATCAGAAGGGGAGATTTTTTTACATGTTAATGGAGTCCTAAATGCAACCCTCCAAGATTCTGAGTTATTTGTTCTGGAATCTGGCCTGCTTATCAGACTCTTACTACTTCCCCAGGTGATTCTAGTGTATGACCAATGTTGAAAACCACTGCTGTAGATGAAGACAGACTATATATTTTTAGTCCTCATTTTTGCACTGCCTGCATCTGCCATCAGGTGTGCCTATTAAGGGTTGAGTCACTCAGCAGATCAACTATACAGGGAAGCAAATTGCAGACAATTTTAACTAAGATTTTTCCAAAGCAATGTAACTATTAAGCTAGCATTATATATTTTTAAATTAAACTATTTTCCCTCAATTTTAGAGCTCTGAATATTTAAATAAATGCATTCATCCATTCATTCAAAAATACTTATTTCTCTCTAAGCACTGGGCACTACACCAGGCACTGGGGATGGAGCCATGAAAAACACAAACCTCCTATTCATGCAGGAGGGACAATTAGTGTAAAAACAGAAAGTAAACACTTCCTAAGAAGAAAATGAATCAAGGAGTCAAAAGCAATTAAGCAGCAGGGAGGGTACATTTTAGATAGAGCAAGCAAGAAGTTTCTCGGGGAACCTGAATGATGTGAAGGACTGAATCATGCAAATATCTTCAGTGGAAGGTAAAGGAAATACCAGGTGGGAAGGCCTTGAGATCTAAACAAGCTTGGTGTGTTTATAGGACAAGCTGGAAAGATAGTGTGGCTAGAGCAGTGGTAAGGGGAAAGTGGTACAAGATGGGGCCAGACAGAAGGCTATGTAGGCCCTTAAACCAAGATAAGGACATTGGGCCATGTTGTGGGCTGTGGAGTAACAGACATGGTTTAATTTACATTGTAAAAAAATCAGTCTGGCTTCCATGTAAAGACTGGATGGTAGGATAATGGTCTCATAAAAGCAGGCAGACTACTGCAGTAGTTAGGGTGAGAGATGATGGCAACTTGGACTAGGGCAGTGGCAGTAGAGTTTTCAAGAAGTGGTTGGGTTATAATTTGAAAGTAAATCCAACAGTTGCTGCAGAAAGGATGGATATAGGGTGTAAAGGAAAGAGGAAATAAGAATGTATTGGATTTTAGCTTTTACGAAGACAGGGATAAAGGGCTAACACAAGAGTTCTGGCAAGACCAGGTTATGTTTGAAGTGTCTAGTGGCCATCCCAGTGGATAGGGTCATTATGACAGGTAAGCATATCTGGAGCTCAGAAAAGCAATCAGGGGTGCAGACAGATATTTAGATCATCATCTTTACTTAAAAGTATACTTTTTCCTCTCTTAAATTAACACACAGGACTGATTTTAAACAAAGTGGGCAGTCATTTCCTTTCTAAGTAGATTACTTCTTTTAGGAGTTATACCTGTGACCTAAACACTGGCACCTGATGACTTGCAATGCTTTACTACAGAAAACATAAATAAAAGGAAATATTGCCCCTATAACTTGTTAAATGTCCTTGGGATAAATACATGAAGTAATTTTGAAAATTATTTTGAATGATGCATGAGGTCTTCTTAAACTATAACTAAAAAATTTTTCATTATTAAGAAATGATAATTTTCAGCTGTAACTGTTTTCTGTTAAAATTGTTTTATTATATACTTTAATATTCAAATAATCCAGAAGTAGTTTTTAGAAGTATATTATGAAAAGGGACACTTGGGTGGTTCAGTCGGGTAAGCCTCCAAGTCTTGGTTTTGGATCAAGTCATTATGTCAGGGTTGTGAGATCAAGTCCCACCTTGGGCTCTGCGCTCAGTGTGAGTCTGCTTGAAATTCTTCCCCTCTCCTTCCCCCTCTGTTCCTTCCCCCTGCTCACACACACACACACACTCTCTCTCTCTCTCTCAATAAATAAATAATAAATAAATAAACTTTTTTTTTAAAAAAAGAAGTAAATGATGAATGAAAATTAGATTTTAAGCTATTATATTTTTTAGGACAAGATTCATACAAGCAGCATTAGTTTTAAAAGTTTAAAAGGAGAATTTTAATACACTAGTCTTTATTATAATATTTGTTAGAGGATTTCATTTGTAAAGTTGTTCTAAAGCTGAGCAGTAGCGGGAAAAAAAAGTAGAATTTGAGCTTCATATTTGCCACTAAACTAGTTACATGTCTGAACACAAATTGTTTAACTGCCTTAAACCTTAGTTTTCTTATTTTAAAACACAATAAATCTACTTCAAAGATCTTTTGTTTAAACAACACAATAAACGTAAAGGTATTTCAAAAATAATAAAGTTACACACAAAGGAGAGGTGAATAGACCATGGCATAGTGTCCACATACTTTTCTATTGGTAAATATATATCCTATACTCAAAAACTCAAAGTGAATGACAATGATACTAACCTCACTATGGTAAGCTAGTACAGCAAACTCAAGAATATAAAGTCAAAAATCTGCCTCTCTATTTTTTTTTACTTGCTTCACAGGAGGTATTATTTTTTTTTGAGCTGTTCTGGTGATTGGGTTTATCTTTTTCCCTCTCCGATAGGGATAAATGAGGTATTTAAGATGGTAAGATTGAGGAGTAACAACTGACAGATGGAAGGGAAAAAACTATAAAGAATTCGGAGAAGACACAAATAAGCAGCTACTTAATTCTTCTAAAAATTTACAGTATAAGCAATATATAATTATACAGTATAAGCAATATATAATTATCTATTTATTTTACTAATTATTTTCTACTGAGAGGTTTTGTTGTTGTTGTTGTTAAGAGAGTTCATTTCAACTAATCAGTAAAACACTATTACTGGTCAGCCTTTGGGGTATGGAAAACAGTTGCATCAATCAGTAACAGGATTCATTCCCAGTTCGATCCTTTGATTCCTGGACCTGTGAATCCTGGCTAAGGGAAAAACAACATTGTATACAGGATACTAACTTAGACAGAAATATGCTCCTAGAGGATATGGGAGTGGCATCACTCACCATCATTCCTAGTATCCACTAGCAAGTTTTTTGCTTCCTGTACCCACAAACTTAAACTCTACTCTTCCAGAAGTCTGAGCTTCAAAAGGAGGAAAGCTTCCAGCAGAAGATGTAGGGAGAATACCACATGAAGATAGAGGACTGGAGTAATGCTTCTACAAGCCAAAGAATGCCAAAAATTGTTGACAAACTACCAAAAGCTAGAATGATATGATGGAAAGGATTCCCTTACAGGCTTCAGTGGGAGCATAACCCTGTAGACACCTAATTTTAGACTTCTAGCCTCCAAAACTATGAGACAATAGATTTTGTTGTTCTTTCTATAAACTACCTAGTTTGTGATACTTTTTATGGCAGCTTTAAAAAAGTAACACAACCACTATTTTAATAAATTCTCATCATTAAACAAGGATCAATGATTGTTTAGGAATTTACTATTTTTTAGGAACTATTAGCTAACAGGCCGTGTCTCCTATTTTTCAGAAACAGTTAAGGAGGAACAAGAAGGAAAATTAAATCAAGGACTATAATCTTTAAGTGAAAAAAATGTTTATGTTCTTTATAATAAAGTACCTTTTATTTTTTCATTTTAAGAGAACAATAGGGTGATTTAGATATGGAATAACATTGACAAATAGACTTGGAGAATATGAGCCAGTTTTATAAGTGTAATAGAGGATGATTTAACATTCAATGATGTACTTTTAAACTTTACCTTAGCCAGGGGCCTAAGAGACAAAGGAGGCCATTATATTGCCCAAACTCCTAAAGCAATGTTTGATTTGGGCCAATGAAGCATAGACACTCCAGACATATGGGATAGGGAAAGCAGGGGAAATTTTAAATAATCTCATAAGGAAACTTTTAAAAGAGTATAACATCCATCATTTTGTCAACAGTGATTGGTTAAGGCTGAGATTTTAGAGCAGTTCAATAGGACTTTGAAATCTAAAATGTGGTGCTATTTTACTGCTCAAACACATTTTAATACATTGATATAATTTGACTCTTTATTACTAGTTACAATCACCAGATCATCTGCAAAAAATTCTATAAATATCATAGCAAGAAATTCTTTACATCTTAAAGAGAAAAAAAAAACCAAACCAAAACAGAAAATTCCACTTTGTATGAAAGAAAATCATAGGATTGCATATGGGTTAAATGAAAGATTTGAAAAGTGGTTCCAGGAGATAGTAACAGGATATATTTAGCAATAAAAGTGGTAACTAGGAGTTGGCAACTAGTTTATACTTAAAAGATCAGCTACCAGAAGAACCCCAAATCATAACGCTATGCCAAGAGTTAGTACACAATATAGTAATAGAAATTATATGGACAAAGGGATATGACAGGAATGAGATCATTCTCATCAAATGGTTGTACTGACCTGAAATTATTAATAGTTGTATAAGACTTTGATGATTCATAAACTCTATATGGTGGAAAGTAGCTGAATGAAAATGGTTTTTATATTGCACTACTCTCAGCAAAATTTAACATTACCTTTCCCCTGAAGTTTAAGGATAACTGATAGTTGGGATTTAAGTAGAGCCCCCAGAAGGAGAAAATCACCCGTGAAGATGTCACCTGTTTATGTGGAGGGCCATACTCTCTAGAGGAATAAGCATACTCTATCAACTACGTACTGATATTTAGAAAAGAGCAAATTAGTTCAAGTCATGTTCTTTGGCCCCCTCAGAATTTTATGTTGGGTCTTTTGCTTATTGTTAATCAATAGAAAAAGTGAGAAGACTGCATGAAACATTTTATTGTCAGACATGCAAGTGGGTGTATCCTGTCCACCACATTACTTTAGCCAGAATCCAGTCACCACGCTATACCCATATTGAAGTTTGAGCTGGGAAATGTAGTTTCCCCATGTGGAAGAGGAAATGGGATTGATAAGTATCTAACAATTAGTGCGAAAAAAATTGATATATATAAACATGCACACTAACTTGAAAAGATATCTATAGCCCCATATTCACAGCAGCACTATTGACAATCACCAAGAATAAAAATAAACCTAAGTGTCCACTGATGGATGAATGGATAAAGATGAGGGATATATATACACATACACATATATATATACATATACACATACATATATATACACATATACATATATCACACATACATATACTTAGTTGTACTTAGTTATAATTACATCAATATAATAGAATATGTATGTATGTGTGTGTGTAACGGAATATCACTTAGCCATAAATATGAGGAAATCCTGCTATTTCCAACAACATGAATGGGACTTAAAGGCATTATGCTAAGGGAAATAAGCCAGACAGAAAAAAAAACAAATTCAGTATTATCTCACTTATATACAGAATCCAGAAAAACAAACAAACAAACATTAAACTCATAGAAAGAGATCATAATTGATTACCAGAGGCAGGGATGATAGGAGGGGGAATTGGAAGAAAGTGGTGAAAAAGTATAAACTTCTGGTTATCTTATGTTTACCTTATATCTTATATTTATCTTTATCACATCAAGTAATAATACAAATATAATATACAGCATAATGACTATAGTTAACATTGCCGTATGGTATGTAGGAAAGTTGTTAAGAGTAGAACCTAAGAGTTTTCATCACAAGGAGACATTGTTTTTTCCTTTTCCTTTTTATTTTATCTACATGAGATGGTGGATATTAACTAAACCTATTGTGGAATCGCTTTACAATACATGGAAATCAAGCCATCATGCTGTACACCGTAAGCTTACACAGTGACGTATGCCAATTCTTTCTCAGTAAAACTGGGGAAAAACATGCACAAATATCCCCTATTTTTATTTTGTGGGTACTTGTAGTTATGTCTATACCAACTATTAATTTTCAACTTTTCTGGATTAGATCTCTTTAAATCTATAGTTTATACTTGGGTTTGCTTTGTGATTCAATCTAAGAGTTTTTCTCTTTTACTAGGTAAGTTTATTCCATGTAAATTTATTCATCTGAGAGATATGTTTGGACTTAGTTCTGTCAAATTATTTTATGGGTTTGGTTTTTGTTGTTGTTTTTTGTTTTTTTTTTTTTTTAAGTAGGTTCCATGCTCAGTGTGGAGCCCAACACAAAGCTTTAACTCACAACTCTGAGATCAAGACCTGAGCTAAGATCAAGAGCCAGACACCTAACTGATTGAGCCACCCAGGCACCCCTTCTTCTTTTACTTTTTAAATGTTTGCTACAAGTTTTTGTTTTTTCTTTTTTTTTTTAAGTTTTTGTTTTTTCTTTAGGCTCATTTTCTTTTTAATAATTTCAGTGTTTTCCTTTTTAAAAGTGATATAATTTATCCTATGATTTTTATAGGTTTATAACATCTGTTAGCCTAAACCTGTGCAATAATTTGGTTTCATATCAAATTCTTTGGATGTTCTTTCTTTTTCTGGGGAAATGTAAATGATGTTTCATAGCCTTCCAGCACTGATTATTACTGGGATGAAATTCTATATAATTTTCTCCTCATTTTTGGAATAAGGTAAATTATTAGGCTATTTCTTGACATCGACTTATTTGTATAAATGTTTTCTAAGATGTTGTAAAACTGTTAAACAGTGTTCTAAAGTGTGCAGTTTTTCAATACCACCAGCAGTGTTTGAGTTTCTGTTGTTTCACATTCTTGCCAATAGTTGGTATTCCTAGTTCTTTTCATCTTGATCGAATTAAAAGGTTTATAGTCATTTGGTCATCTGGGTTTCAGTTTGCATTTTTCTGACTATTGATAATAAATACCTTTTCAGCATTTATTTACTAGTAATATATTATTTAAAAACAAATAATTTTATATAAAATTATATACAATAATTTTTATATAAAATATAATTATAAATATATAATGTTATATATATATATATGACTTTTTCTCCCAATCTATGGCTTGCCTTCTCATTTTATTAATGGGGTGTTTTAAAAAGCAGAAGTTATCCTGAGAAAAGAAAAAAAATAGGAGGCACCATACTTCCTGATTTCAAGCTATATTATAAAGCTATACTAATCAAATCATATCATACTGGCATTAAAACAGACATATGGACCAATGGAACAGAATCAAAAACACAGAAATAAACCCACGTGTATACAGTCAACAAATATTTGACCAGAGAGCCAGGAATATGCAATGGAGGAAAGACAGTCTACTCAATAAATGGTGCTGGAAAAATTGGGTATTTCCATGTAAAGAAATTAAACTAAACCCTTATCTTATACCACACAAAATAAATTAAAATAGTTTAAAGACTTAAAGATAAGATTAGAAACCTTATACTCCTAGAAGAAAACACAAGGAAAAAAACCTTGAAATGGTCTTGGCAATGATCTTTTTGAGTATGACATCTTAAGTACAAGCAACAAAGTAAAAAATAAGTGGGTCTCCTAACACTAAAAAGTTCTGCACAGAAAACAAAAACAAAGAAACAAAAAAAAATTTGATCAAAGTAAAAAGACAGCCTACAAAATGGGAAAAATATTTGCAAACTATATATCTGATAAATAAAATACCCAAAACATATAAAAAATTCATACAACTCAATAGCAACCCCCCAAAATACAATTAAAAAATGTGACCAAAGAAAATATACAAATGGCCAACGGATACATGAAAACATGCTCAATATCCCAAAGGGAAATCCAAATCAAAACCACAGTATTACCTCACAGCATAATCAAAAAGATAGAGATAACAAATGCTCATATGGATGTGGAAAAAAGGGAACACGCACACCATTGGTAGAAATGTAAATTGGTATAGCCACTATGGAAAATAGTAAGGAGGTTCCTCCAAAACTTAAAATTAGAACTAACATATGCTCCAGCAATTCCACATCTGGGAATATATTGGAAGGAAATGAAAACACTGTCAAAAATATCTGGACTCCTCTGTTCATGGTAGCATTATTTATAATAGCTAAGACACAGAAACAACCCAAGTGTCCATTCATGGATAAATGGATAAAGATGTTGTGGTAATACATACATAATACACAAATAATACACATTCAGTGGAATATTCAGCCATTTAAAAAAAGAACAAAGTCCTGCCATTGGGAAAACAGTGATGGACCTTCAGGATATTATACTAAGTGAAATAAGTTAAAAAAGGACAAATATCACATGATCTCACTTATATGTGGAATCTGAAGAAACAAACAAACAAAAAAACCCCTCCAAACTCATGAAAAAAGAGATCAGATTTCTGGTTACCAGAGACAGTGGGTTGTGGAGGGTGGAATTGGATGAAGGTGGTGAAAAGGAGCAAACTTTCAGTTCTAAGATAAATAGTACTACAGATGTAATATGCATAATAATGACTACAGTTAACACTGCTCTATGGTATGTTTGAAAGCTGTTAAAAGAGTAAAGAGTTGTCATCACAGGTAAAAAACACTCAACATCACAAGGAAAAAAACATTTTCTTTTTCCTTTTTTTTTTAAATCTATATGAGATGATGGAAATTACCTAAATTTACTGTGGTAATCTATTCACAAATATGTAAATTGAATCATGCTATACATCTTAAATTTGTACAGTGCTATGTATCAATTATATCTCAATAAAACTGGCAAAAAATAAAATAAAAACACTGTTGCAAAACCTAAAATAATAACATTTCTTAAGACCACTCTGAAAGGAATGGAGACTGCAACTGTGTCATAACAAAACACACTATAATACAGGTTTACACCTAGGAAATGGATAATAAAACAATCCTGAGTGGGAAGCACAGAAGAAAAGAAGAAAAGCAGTTATCACTATGGGCTCTTTCAGCACTTCTACAGCATCAAGCAAAGAAAGACAATTCAGTAAGGATGAGTTGGATGAGCACTGTTAATAGCTGATGATTGAGAAGAAACTGGAAAGAACAAAAGGAGTAGGAAGGTCAGAATCAAACAATAAGTGATGTTTGCAAAAGAATAATAGATTGTAAGTTAGTCCTAAGGTATATAGCTGCTTTCACATTCTACCTTGGGATGAAGTATGGCCTTACCTTGCCAAATAGGTTTTTAAGGTCAAGGAGATTTCTTGGCATTGAGCATTACTTCAGGATGTCAACAGAATCAGGATGATCTCCTCATGGATGCCTGAAATTTACATATTCAACCAATTACATCTCAGATCCCACATGCCCACTCTCTCAATAACTTTTGTAACCAGTTGCTCAACAACTGAGCTACCCAGGCACCCCTCAGCAAGTTTTTTATATTTGTTCTATTACCTAAATTTCTATTCTATTCTATTACCATTTCCATATGTCAAATCTTTTTAACCCACTGAGCCACCCAGGCACCCCATCCATATGTCAAATCTTTTTATCTCTCCAATATTTGTCATTTTCTCTCAAATCCTTTTTATTTCATTTTTTGTTATTTTAAGTCTTTTAATCTACTCTTTCTAATAAGATATTATTTGTTATATTTGAGTATATGCTTTCTCTAGTTTATTCATCAATTATCAAATAGATTTTTATTTTTTGAGTTATATCAGCTAATTTGAGTTTTTCTAGTTCTGATTCTTATTGTTTTTACATACCTTCTAACTTTGAATATGAAGACAGTGGTAGGTCTGTAATCATAAAAGAAAGCTAACATGACTATACTGATATCAGAAAAATGAACTTCAGGTGAAATGGTATTACCAAAGTAAAGAATGGCATCAAATTAATGGATCAGTTCATCAAAAGGGATACAAGTCTTGAATGTATATTCACCTAACAAACTGAGTTTCAAAATGCATGAAACCAAAACTATGAGAACTGAAAGGAAGATTACATTAATCTATAATTATGGTTGAATATTTCAACACTGTTTAGTAACTGATGAAAGAAGTTGACAGCAAATCACTAAGTTTATAGAAGATATGAACAACAATATCATTCTGCTTAACCTAATCGAAATATAGAAAACTACATCCAGCAAAAAATACATGTACCTTTTGAGTGCACAGAAAATACTCATCAAGATAGATTATATATTGAACCACAAAAACATTCCAGTAAGTGAAAGGCAGTATTAAGGCCAGTATAAGTAGAATGAATGAAATAAAGAATAGAATTTGAATTAAACAATAAATAGAAAAAAGTCCAGTGAACAAAGAACTAGGTCTTTGAAAAGATCAATAAAATTGATAAACCTCTTTCTAGAATGATCAAAAAAATAAAGGAAGATAAAAAATGTCAAATATAAGGGAATGAAAAAGGATAAATCTCTATGGAGCTTATATACATTAATTTTCAGCTCTTTAAAATAGATCATTGATTTTTAAAATGTTTTCTCTTACTATTATTATTTTTTAAAACATTAGCACTTAAAGCTACAAACTCCCTTCTAGGAATCACTTTATTTGTACTCTACAAGTTTTGATGTGTATTCTCATTATAATTAAAAAATAATTTCATATCATTTCGGTTTAATTCAACATATTTTCTAAATTACCATGTTATTTATTCATTGAATCATAGGTCATTTAAACCTGTGTAATTAATTCTCAAATATTTAGGTATTTATTTACAGATAATTTTTAAATTATTTTTATATTTCATTTAATTATATTCAGAGAATAATGCTATTTCTAATATTTTTAACTCATTTTGAAATGGTATGTTTCAATTTGCATGTATGTTCAGTATGTCTTTCTAGTGTGTTTTCTTTGCCTGCAGGGCTATTCTATTATTGTGTTTTCTTATAGATACTTGCCTAGTATTTGACTTCAACAATTTTCTATATCATGGGGCACCTGGGTGGTTCAGCGGGTTAAACCTCGGCCTTAGGCTCAGGTCATGATCTCAGGGTTCTGGGATCCAGCCCTGCATCACATCAGGCTCTCTGCGCAGCAGGGAGCCTGCTTCCCTCTCTCTTTCTCTCTGCCTGTGTCTCTGCCTACTTGTGCTCTCTCTGTCAAATAAATAAATAAAATCTTTAAAAAAGTTTTCTATTTTTATTTTCTATTCTTTTATATAAATTTAATTTTCATGATTTCTTAGATTTAGTTCAGATAGCTTTTCTAACTAGTTATGAGATCCTTTTTTGTGTTGTTTTCATGTATTAGTAATGGCTTGGTTGGGGCAGTTTCTAGCTGCTTCCTTTTCTCTTTTATCTAGACCTTCTTTTTCCTTTATTTCAGTTGTTTCTAATCTGAAAAATTTTGTTTTATCACAGCAATTTCTCTTCAGTATGAAACCTTGTACTTGGAGGAAACCCTATGAGAAGTTAAGGGAATTAGCAAGTTCTTAAGACTTACTGGTTATTGAAATATGCTAAATCTCTTCAAGTTTTAGTTATTGTTCCCAAATTGAATTGCCATGATTTCCAGTGAATAATTTTTAGTTTATGTGGGGCTCTTCTGCCCTCAGGTCCATCAAATACCCTATTACTTCTCTCTGCTTTTCCCTGCATAGACACCCAGAAGATATAGGTCTCATGTCTACTGATGGCTTTTCTCCACCTGCTTCTATTTTGAAGCTTGTAAGGATATACTGTTGTCTTGTTTGTAAATATTATCGTTGCTGACTTTGTAATATGACATTATAATTGTAACATCTGTTTTTATGTGCAAATTTAAAAAATCTCACATCTATGGTACCAACTCTCTGACCATCTTCTCAAAACCATAATTTTTAATTTTTTTTTAATTTTTAAAAAAGATTTTATTTATTTATTTATTTATTTCACACACACACACACACACACACACAGAGAGAGAGAGAGAGAGAACACAAGCAGGGGAAGTGGGAGAGGGAGATGCAGACTTCCCACCTGGCAGGGAGCCCTCGCCAGCAGGGAGCCCAGTGGAGGGCTCAATCCCAGGACTCTGTGATCTTGACCTGAACCAAAGGCAGATGCTTAACGACTGAGCTACCCATGTGCCTTCTTATAGTTATTTAAATGAGATAATTCAATATAAAATATTTAAAAGTTAATTAGGTATTAAAGAACCAAAAGGCGTGACAAGAACCCTTGAATAACACAGAGCTAGAAACTGCAGAAGCAATGACAATATCCAGAGCGGAGATGCCAAAGAAGGATGTATTGTTGGTTGATACTGGCATTTCTGAGCTAAGATGAGTGGACTCCTGGGATTGGGGTTTAACCCTAAAAAAAGCTGGAAGACCATTAATGTTGGTTTACCTGAAGTGGCACAATAAACATGGTGTTCAGAAAACTGCAGAGTCAGCTGCTGCTACCGTAAGGAAATGTTACTGCAGAGTAAAGATGTATTAGGGTGATGCTAATAGGAACAAGATACAAATGGTAAGAAAAAGAACAGTTTCTTTCATCTATCTTTTGATAACCCTTTATTGCCCCTTATTGCCAGAGCTCAACAGGGAGCAAACTGATAAATCAGAAATGCTTTTCAGAGTTCTAATTCCAGAATTACAAAGCAAAATATTGAACAGTAAATTTGAAGCTGGTAATACCTTAAAAACTGGCTTATAAGTGTTATATGCTCTTTGTAAACTGTGCCTTTGTCATTGCATAGTCTTTATCTTATTTAGAACTTTTAACCTTAATTCACTTTATCTGCTATTAATGCTGTCTTTCCTCAATTTTTCTGTATGCAATTGCTTATTTCTTATGCCATTTTTTAATTTTCAACATTTCTTCACTACTTTGTTTAAACACTTTTTTTAAGGGGTA
The DNA here is from genome assembly GCF_022355385.1 of Mustela nigripes. Taxonomy (NCBI): domain Eukaryota; kingdom Metazoa; phylum Chordata; class Mammalia; order Carnivora; family Mustelidae; genus Mustela; species Mustela nigripes. The sequence goes on along the minus strand of NC_081558.1, from coordinate 149,339,121 downwards.
TATTGATAGGTTTTGTTTTTTTTTTTCAAGCCAATCTGAGAATCTGTTTTATACATTGGGAAAATTAAACATTCATGTTTTATTCTTTTCACCCTATTTGTTTGCATTTTTAAAAATGTGTCCTTATTTTAATTATTTCCCTTACATAGTTTTCCTGTTTGATCATTACTCTTATCTTTTCCTCTTTGTAATTATGAAATTCTATTGCACTTTTTCATGCAACTGGTGATTATATTTTCATACATTCAAAGTGAAATCCATACAAAAATAAGGGTTATATGCAAATAAGATTTCACCTATTTCTGTTTGCTCGGTGCTCTGTTCCTTCTCTGGATGAGCCCTTTAGAACACTTTCACTTCTCCTCTCCCCACCCACAAGTTCCTAGAATTTGTTGATCTATTTTAATTGCCTTTAGAGTCTATTATCAAGATTCTTATTCAGTATGCCACTTATACTTCAAGAAGTACCAGTTAGTATTTATATTACACATATTCAGTCACTCTACATCTGTTTACGTATCTCCTTAGATAACAGATGTGTCAGAGCTCATCATTCTTTCATTTACTCTATCTTCTCATGTATTGAGGTGGGTTTTTTTTTGGGGGGGGGGTTGGGGGTTTTTTTGTTGTTGTTTGATTACAGTCTTTTCCTATACTATTTCCTCAGTTTTTATGCTGAGTGATATATTCTAGCACATATTTACAAACAACTTTCTTTGACACTGATAAATGTTATCTTGATTGCATTATAGTCAATGGATCATATCTCTATAATATTTAGTCCTTTCTCTAAATATATATTTAGTCCTTTCTCTAAATATAATTTATATTAAACTTTCTAATACTTTGAGTAAAGAGTTGGCTCCTATCTGATTCTTTTTTCTTTCATAATTAGTCTTCCTCCATTAGCTAATTTTACTTTTCTTTATCCTCTGGATTCAGAAATTAAAATAGATTATTTCTAACAGGTCTATAACCAGGTAGCATTAAGTCAGTATGGGGAAGAAGTTGATATCTCAACAAAATGATGGGTCCTTCAGATATTAATAATAGTTTCCATGACACATTTTCATTGTATGATACTGGCACCTCTTTCAGGTAACTGTTTTGTTTGCTGATTTGTGACTGCTGATATTTCCTTTCTCATTAATGGTCACTTTGGTCCTGTCTTCCCTGCTGACTATAATGTAAATCTTGGAACTAGAATTTGAGTGCACTATTGTGTAGAAGCAAACCATGGTAATTTTAATGTATTAAGAAATCAGTTATGATTACTTTGCAATAGCTGATGGGAACTCCCCTCCTTTTCTGCCTTATCATTCTTAGTAAATTACATTGTGAGCCTGTGGTCTTATTTTCCACAACAGTGTTTTTCTTCATCAATCCTGCCTGAGCTCTTTTATTCTATAAACAGATATCCTTCCCCAATTCAAGACAAGTTTTTTTCTATAAAATGTTTAATTATTGATATTATCCCATTTTTTATTCTTCCTTCTTTTGGAACTCCTGTGTTATTCACTATTGAATCTTCTGTATGTGTCCTTCTGTTCTCTGATCTTTTATACTTTCCAACTGTTTATGTTTTTGTTCTGTGCTTTGAGATATTCCTCTACTTGATCTTGATACTGCTGAATGTATGATTCATGTATTTTTTTTAAGTATGAAAATTATGATTTAAATTCTTAGGTTGGGATAGTGTGAGCTAGATATTAATTAATGCATTCCTAAATTTCCAGGCTAAAACCCCCTGGTCTGAAATAAGCACATAAAATCAGAGGAAGTGAATCTGATCAAAAATAAGCATATAAAATCAGAGAAAAGTAAATTGTGTTAGTTTGCTAGAGCTGCCATAACAAAATACCACAGACTAAGTGGCTTAAATAGTAGAAATTTATTTTCTTAAAGTTCTGAAGGCTAAAAATAAAAATCTAAGATTAATGTGCCAGCAGTGTTGATTTCCTCTGAGGCCTTTTTCCTTGGCTTGGAGATGGCTGCACATTTGCTCCTTCTTCCTGTCTTTTCTCCATTTGTACACACCTCTAGTGTCTGCTTATACACCCAAATTTCCTCTTTTTATGAGGACACCAGTCAGATTGGATTAGGATCCAAGCTAAAGGTCTCATTTTAGCTTATTCATGTCTCTAAAGAATTCATCTCCAAATACGGTCATTTTGTAATGCTAGGGGTAAGGATTTCAACATAGGAATTGGGGAAACAGGGGAGGGGGTCACAATTCAGATGATAACAATTGTCTTTGTGAAAAGAGATTTTTTTTAGAGTTTTTTATTTCACATCAATAAATTCTTATACCAACTAGGTGTCTAACAATTCAATTCAGTTCAATTCTGGCAGGAACTCTTAGGAGTTAGCATCAGGCTCCTCAAATGTCAGAGCTTAGTCCCTCAAGACCACTTGAGAAGCTAGGGACATAGAGTGCCAAGGGTACCTACATTTCTGCTCAGCACACCAAGTATTCATGAATTCCTCTGACTGCCTCTGTTGGTTTAATAGCTCACTAGAACAACTTGCAGAACTCTGGAAAGCATTTTACTTGTGATTACTGGTTTAATATAAGACACAACTCAGAAGAGTCAAATGGAAGAGATGCATAGGTCAAGGTAGAGGGGTGGCTTATGATGTGGAGCTTCCACCCCTCCCTGAGTGCACTACCCACTCAGCACCTTGATGAGTTCAATTGGGAAACTCCAAACCCCATCAATTAGGGGTTTTTGTGGAGATATTATTACACAGACACGGCTGATTAAATTATTCTTGGTGATTAATTCAATCCCCAGTCCCTGACCCCTTTCTGGGATTTAGAAGTCAGACTGAAAGTTCCCAGCTTTTAATCATGGTTTGGTCTTTCCGGTAACCATCGCCAATTTTGAAGCTACTGGAGTCCTGACTTATCTCTAAGGAAATTCCAAACACTTTAGGAGCTTTGTGTCAGGAACCAGGGGCAATAATAAAATATTTTATCATACCCTATTTGTGCAAAAAGGTGGCACATTGCTTTTGAAACCTTGATGAGTACAGACCATAAAAAAAATCTTTTTTTTTTAAAGATTTTATTTATTTATTTGATAGAGAGAGAGAGAGCACGCATAAGGAGGCAGAGGCAGGCAGAGAGAGAGAGAGGGAGGCAGGCTCCCTGCTGAGCAGAGAGCCCAATGCGGGACTCCATCCCAGGATCCTGAGATCATGACCTGAGCTGAAGGCGGAGGCTTAACTCACTGAGCCACCCAGGCATCCCCACCATAAAAAATCTTTTAAAAGTTATGTCCACCTCTTAAGAAGTTACTTACCTTTGTCTCTTTAAGAATCATCTATAAAGCAAATGCAAATCATTTTTTTTAAAGATTTTATTTATTTATTTGACAGAGAGAAATCACAAGTAGATGGAGAGGCAGGCAGAGAGAGAGAGGGAAGCAGGCTTCCTTACTGAGCAAAGAGCCGGATGTGGGACTCAATCCCAGGACCCTGAGATCATGACCTGAGCCAAAGGCAGGGGCTTAACCCACTGAGCCACCCAGGTGCCCCAAGCAAATGCAAATCAAATGCCTACTTATTCCTGGGAAAACTTCAGGTATCTTGAATGTAAATACCTTAAAGAAGCTAAGCATTTTGTTTTGTAAATTGAAATGTATCTAGGTATCAGGTTTCTGCACACTTTTTGGCTTCCTTGAAAAAGTGTCTTTCTCCTTGGATTTGCATTGCCATGTATATTACTGTTTTTTTTCTTGGAACAGTTGTTGTTGGAACCTTTCTTGTGCACCTTCCAGTCACTATATGCCTTTTGTATTGCTTAAAAATAACTAATAAACTGATTCCTAATTCCTGATTTTCTATTTTATGTAAGTGCAATAATACAGAATTCACTGCCTTTTCTGGGTTTTTCTTCAATATTTCGTGAAATTCATCCACATCATTTTGCATAGCTGTAGATCGTTAATTCTCAATGCTATATTATATTCTACCATGTGAATATACCACAACTTATCTATTCTTTGTTAATGGACGTTTGAATATTCTTCAGTTTTTTTCTGTTATAGTGTTGCAATGAATACTCTAGTGTATGTCTGTTGGTGAATGAAGGTGTGAGTTTTCCCTTGCGTATACACTTAGAAATAAAAGTGTTAGGTCATAGGGTATGCATATGTTCACTCTTAGTAGATACGGCCAAACAGTTTTCCAAAGGACCAAGTGACCTCCCCACTAGCATTGTGTAAGAGGTATGACTGCTCCACATTTTTGTTAAGTCTGGTATTGTCTATCTTTTTCATTTTATTCATTTTTGTCTAGGTACATAGTGGTGTCATATTATGACTTTAATTTGTTAGCCTAGTAACTAATAAAGGTGAGGTTTATATTTTCAAAAGTTCCCTCTTAAGTCTTTCGCTTATTGTCCCCCAACCGCTACTGTCATTGGGGTGTTTCTTCTTACTGATTTCTAAAAGTTCTTTACACAATCTAGATGCATCTTTGTCAAATATATGTATTGGAGATACTTTCTCCTACTCTGAGTTCATCATTCTCTGAATGAATAAAAGTTCTTAATATATAGACCGATTTATCATTTTATCTTTATGTCTAGAGTTTTTGATATTTCCTGTTTAAAAACTTTTACCCAAGTGTACCAAAGATTAATCTTGTCCAAAGACACATACAGCCTTTATCCCTGGCTCCTGGAAGTTAACTTGTAGGCCCCTGGAATGTCCTGCCTCAAAAGAGTGTCTTTGTTCACCTGGGGCCTCAAACCATGCCAAATAGTCTATATTAACAATATGATTTATGGTGGGGGCCTTGGCCCATATGATATCACACTGACTTTTGGAAGAGCAGGAGACTAAGATTAGCAATGTGGGAAGAGAACCATGACTATGTGACTGACCCCCCAAAAAAACCCTGGACATCAAGATTTGGTTGAGCTTCCTTGGTTGACAGTACTCTGTGTGCATTGCCACACATCACTGTTGGGAGAAGCAAGCATTGTTCACACAATGCCACTGAGAGAGAACAACTGAAAGCTCTCTGTGCCTAGTCTATCCTGCACCCTGCCCTATGCATCTATTCCTGTGGCTGATTTTAATCTGTATTCTTTCACTACGGTAAATTGTAACCATGAGACTATCAGCTTTGCTGAGTTCTGTTGTTCTAGTAAATTGTTGAACCTGGGGGCAGTCTCAGGGATTTCCTGAATCACAGCCTACCAAAGATTAAGCAGATGTTCTCCTGTTTCCTTTAAAAACTTTAGTATTTTATCATTCACATTCAATTTTTCCTTTAGAACTGATTTTGGTATTTGGCATGTGAAAACACAGGTCAAGATTGTCATAAATCAGCTGACCACCTGTGCATGTGTTTCAACTCTTTGTATTTACTCAGTCTTCCAGCCTTTTTTTTTTTTTTTAAGATTTTATTTTTATTTATTTATTTGACAGAGAGTGTGAGAGCACAAGCAGGGGGAGCAAGGGGAGAGGGAGAAGTAGATTTTCTGCTGAGCAGGGAGACTGGATGTGGGATTTGGTCCCAGGACCTGAGCTGAAGGCAGATGCTTAACCATCTGAGCCACGGAGGCACCTAGTACTCCAGCTTTTTGTTCACTAAGAATAACTTGGTTATTCCTGGTTCTTTGTACCTGTGTGAGTTTTCAGTTTGTCAATTTAATTTTAAAAACCTGTTGGAATTTTGATGAGGGTTATGTTGAATTATAAATTAACATCTTTACATCTGACATCTTTATAATATTAAATCTACTAGTCCTTGAACATGGTATATCACCATCTCCTTTTATTTAGATTTTTTTGGTGTCTCAATAATGATTTGTAATTTTCAGTAGAGTTATTGTCCATCTTATTTTCTTTAGATTTATTCCTAAAAATTGTTTTTTAAATGATGCTACTGTAATTCATATAATTGGTATGTGTAAAAATCCAAAGAATCTACAAACTATCAGAATTGTTGCCACTATAAAGACAATAAACAAAAATACTTTATTTCTATATACAAGCCACAGATATAAAATAGACAGACTAATCTTTTATTAGAAAAATATTTCTCTTTAAATATGGCTTTTTAAAAGATCTATGGAATCGGAAAGTAATTTTTAAAATAAAATTCTTAAAATATTTTCCCTGAAATTTCCTTTGCAGTTATTTCCAGCTTCAACAGAAAAACAATGTATGAAATGTAATTCATTGGTAGTCATTTTGGTAGAAACATATATTCCAAAAAATGAATAAACAGACATGTTATAATTCAATGATTTTTATAGTAAAGTTTTAATTATTTACTATTTGAGATTTTAACAATTTGAGACTAACAATAACTTTCTTTTCTTTCTTTCCTGATATTGGAGATTACATAACTGTTTTTTTCTATTGTTTTTCATTACATACAGTTCAAAACTAAGTATTTGTGTCTTAAAGACTTCGGAATCAAAACCGAGTAACAAAATTAAAAACCTACCCTTATATAGTTTAAAGCTTGCTTTTATATAAGTTCTAGAACTCCAATTACTGTATTTACTCCTGAGTATGCAAACTCATAACTGCAATTAGATGCTACTTTACCTTAAAATGATATAACATCTATAAAAATACAAATTATCATGAAATTCCATTTTAATCTACTAAGTTGCTATTTTCAGTCTGTCAACAAGTTCTAATAATAGTCTTGTTACCTTCTGATTAGATTAGCACACAATATTTTTTATTTATCTATAAATATTCAAGTTCTACTTTCTAAGTATCTAGCAAATCTTTAAGGAAACTTACTTATAATAAAGACATGTATTAGTTCTGTGATTTCAATTCTTAATTCCTGGCTTCTTAAAAAAAATAACTAAAGCTTTACTATTTCCTCAGCGGGGAAAAAAAAGGAAAAAGCCCATATAGCAGTCTACTTTCTACAGTAAGTACATGGTAGCACAATGATAGAAAGTAGCAGATGAGGGCACTTAGGTGGCTCAGTCAGTCAGGTGTCTGCCTTTGACTCAGGCCATGATCCCAGACTGGGATCGGGCCCCACATAGGCTCTCTGCTCAGTGGGAGTCTGTTTCTCCCTCTCACCCTCCTCCCTCTCATGCTCTCTCTTTCACTCTCTCTCACAAATAAATAAATTTTTTAAAAATCTTAAAAAAAAAAAAAGAAGACTTTTAAAACAAGAAAGTAGTAGGTGGTCCATCTAAGCAACAGCTGAGTGAATCAGTAATATTTTGAAGATGGTAAATCTGTTGTGATCTCATACTTCAATGGACCACACTCTGTAATTAGTTTACACTGGATGACAGGACAACTCTACAATTAGTTCCTGTGATACCGTGATTTATAATACATGTATATTTGGTCTTCACCAATGCTTACTGGTTCACAGATCCCCAAACCTTGGAATTTTTGAACACAAGAACAATGAAAGCATCTTTCGTTATAATATTTTGTCTTTTGTCCTCAGTTCCTGAAAGCACTTCAAAGACATAAAGATAAAAATGAATGTCTTGTTATTCATAACAAGCCTCTTTCCACCACAACCAGGTTTATGTTAATGGATGACTTTTGAAAAGCACAGAAGGATGGAGGTTGGTTGCCAAGGGAACCAACCAGGAATCCAGGAATGGAGGGTTGGAACTTTTAGTCCCATCCCTTGATCCCTTGAAGAAAGAGAGAAGATGGAAAGGATAGGGAATGGAGGCTGAATCAGTCACCAATGGCCAATGATTTAATCAATCATACCTATATAATGCAGCTTCTATAAAACCTGAAAAGATGTTCAGAGAATTTCCAGGTTAGTGAACACATGGTCAAGGGAGAGTGGCACATGTGGGGAGGGCATGGAAACTCTAGACCTTTCCCCATAACCTGCCCAATGCATCTCTTCCATCTGACTGTTCCTGAGTTATATATTTCTATTGTAAATCAGTAATCTAGTGAATAAAATGTTTCTCTGAGTTCTGTGAGCCATTCTAACAAATTAATCAAACCTGAAGAGGGAGTATGCAAGAAAGCATAGATGATAACCTGGACTTGTTACTGGCATCTGAAGTGGGAACAGAGATAGTCTTGTAGGACTGAGTCCTTAACCTGTAACCTTAACTGTAACCCAAAGAACTTCTTTGTTCATGGGAACTTCTGATTTATAGCTGGTTATTTGAAGAACAAGTAACCACCGGGAATTGCAACTAGTGTCAAAAACAGACGGCAGTTTTAGGGGACTAAGCCTTTAACCTGTGGAATCTGATACTATCTTCAGGTAGATAATGTCAGAATTGAGTTAAATTGTTGAATACCCGGCCGGTGTTGAGAGAATCGCTTGTTGATGTGTGGTGGGGAACCACCCCTCCACCCACACATACACACATACATATCCTACATGTTAGAACTGGTGGCCAGCATTTTTAGTTCCCCAAATTGGGAATTCTTAATTATTTACCTACAGGGTTTATAAGCCTTTTGGTAAGGGAAAAAAAAAACAAAACAAAAAACAAAAAACATCTAAACAATATAATTTTGAACACTAAATCACTAAATACATGTTATGTTTGCTACCCAAGAACAAAACATAAATGGCCTTCTTCAGCTATGGCTCATCTTTACAAATGGCATAGCCATAAGGCTGAAGAATATGGCAGGTCTTTTACATGTGGTTTCCATAAAGGGATCTTGGTAAAGATACCTTACTTAAAAGTCCAAGCTTTAGCTACTCAAGAGGATGCTTTTGTTCTGTAAAGGGCAGCTGAGGTTCTCTAAGCTTTCTGACATGCTTGCTTATACAGAGCAGTGGTCTGCAGCTGTCATCATCTGCCAGAGGTAACAGGAACATCATCTGCACAGGCCCGCAGACTTGGGAGAGTCAAGAGACATAAGTTGTAAGACTTAAGAAGAAAACAGGCTGTCAAAGGAGAAAGAAGCAAAATTACTCTAGTGCACACAACTTCCTCTCTGGACAGCAATCAATGCAAATATAATGCTGGTAACTACAGGCATTTCTAACTTGTTTATGATCCTTCAGTATTTGCTTATACTTCAACATTTATCACAGACATGTAATAAAGGAGGTAAGTATGTATGTTTTATCCACTGGACTCTGAGAACCCTCAAACCTTGAACTTGGGTAAAACTGAGTAAGGGGCACTTTCAGTATGTATGCCAACCCATAAAATAGGTGATAATAATGTTAATTTGCACAGGTCACACATTTTGGATTAACTTTTCAAAAGATCTTAACAACTGGGTACACAAGAAACCTGTCGTTGAAATGGTGCTAATTTTTCTGTTTCTGCATGAATTATTTTCTTTGCTGAAACAAACTGGGGAAAACAAAAAAAACTCTTAAGTATTAAAATTCACTAAGAGAAAAATGTGCCTCTGGGTTAGCCTAGCCAATAACACAGCATGTTAATTTGAATTAAATATAAATCATGAATTACAGGTTGCAGTTGCATTTGAGCTAAGTTGCACTGTTCTGCACAAGTCAGAAACTATGTAACTCAATTATCAAACAAAATCATAATTTGGGTATTTATGAGTTTTATACACCCAACAAAGCCAACTGTTTGATATTGAACCAATCCTAAAAAAATACCTGTGTAGAGTTGTTGAGTTAAAATAAAATAAAATGTGTTTAAAATAAATAAATAAAAATAAAACACTGACCAGCTTTCAACTACAAAAGGTGTCCTCAAGGTAATCTAGTATACACAAATCAGATTATTAACATTACTTAGTGAAGAGTTACAATTAACATTGTCAAGTGTTTGCCTAAAATTTAATGGAGTTAGAAACAAAGGAAAAGATTCCATCATTTTGTGGGATGTCTTAATTGGACTGAGAGTAATATATAATTTACATTTTGATGGATAGTTATTGGTTTCAAAACTACCTTAAGCTTAGAAACACAAAAGTGGCACTAAAGAAAATGGACAGGAGGAAGTCTATTTCTAGCTGCCTCATTATTTTTTTCTCAGTATCCCCTACCTCAGCAAAGAGTAAATCTTTGGGTAGTTTAGGATAAAACCACACAGTGATAGCTGATGCTTCTCCTTCCCTTACATCTCCTTTACTCATCTCCTTGATTAAATCATGTTAAGTCTGTCTTCAGAATATTCCCACCAACCTCCTCGCTATCAACCATTATTTCTGGCTTGGATTTTTACAATAATATTTAGTCCTAAAGTGTTCCTTCACTTGTTTATTCATCTACCCATCAAATAACTACAAATAAACAATCACTTTAGTACACAGAGAATTACCCTTTTGGCCTTTACAAAACAAACACCTCTTATCTAACCTGAATCTCACTACAGTGCATTGTTCCAGGACATAACTGCCCAGGGCACCTAAGTGTCAATACTGAGAAAATGAAATGACTAGGTAAAGTATCATTTTCCAAGTTGGGATCCTAATGCTTTCATTCTAAATCAAACTAAACTAAAGAACCTAACTGATACGTCATTGAGAATATTCTGAGAGGCCACTGGAATCATGATATGCCATAATTTTTGGCATATAACTCAATAGGAATAAAAGGAATTGAACGATACTGCTATATTCTTTTTATTCCTCTCAATTTTGGCCTTTACATCTCTGAAAATGAAAAGAAAAACTGATATTGAACTCTGTCAGATGCTAGCAATAAACAATATTTATCCGTGAAAACTTCAGCTAAATGATAAAAAGCCCAATGTCACCCAGAAATACATTTCAACAAAGCATTACTTTTTATAATTATTCAAAATTATGATATTTATGTTTATTAGCTGTATATTAATAGTTATAATGATAAAAAAAATTTCCCTGGACTGACTTAACATTTAGAACATTATGACCACAAGATATGCAGTAAATAATTAATACGCACTTTTTTTTTTTTTTTTTTGCTGCAGTGAAAAATGATAACCAGCAAGACTTTTATGCTTAAAACCATACTACATAAGAGTAGAATTCTATAGGTCTGCGTTTCTCAGAGGCATAGCACTATTTTGGGCTGATTAATTTTTGTTGTTGAGGATTCCTTTGTGCAATGCTGGATATTCTGCAGTATCCCTGGCCTCCTCCCACTAGATATCCGGTAGCCCCTATTCCTAGCTAGGACACCAAAAATGTGTCCAGATACAGTCAAATGTCCCGAGAGGGAGGCAATAGTCCCTGAAAACCACTATTGTAAGGGACAGAACAGCAATGCAATATAATACTTAAACTATCAAAATGTTAGTTCACTTTTTAAAATTGGATGATGGGTATCTATGGTACACATTTAAAAGAGTGTTATTGTAAAATAACATTTTATGATACACTGTAAATTACCTTATTTGCCATTATTTAAACTTATGGGGAAGAGCTCTGGATGTTAGTTTATAATCTATTAGCCCAAAGCATCCTGTAATTTATAGGACAGGTGGGTAATGTACTTTAATATTCAGTGTACTTTAACATTCACTTATTGATCTTCCTCCAAACCCTAATACAGTACTTAGCTATGTCTTTTTAAAAATATACTTTAAAATTTATTAAATTTTTAAACACTTGATAAAAGTCTAGAAAACTGTAAGTATCAGGGCTTTTAAACAAATACAACATATGTAGGGAAAAAGCAACTATTTTTCAAAATTCAACTTGTATAGACTAGTAACCCTTTCTACATCCATTCTTCAGATGATATCTTAGAACTCCAAGGATTTGGAGACTGATTAAAAACTCCAAAGATCTTTTTCATACACAGAAGCAGTACTTGTTAAATCCTGTTACTAGTCACCTAAATAGTCTCTAACTAAGCTCCTATTCTCTCTGCTTAATCAGTTTATCGTCAAGAATGCTTATGGAATCATTCACTTCAGCTATAAATATTAAAATGTATGTAGTGCTTTTATTGTTTTAAAACATTTTCACATAAATTATCTGGTATTAATCAAATACATCTACAGGACAGGTAAGAAGGTATTAGGGAATTAGGAAATTTGTTGTTTAGTAATGACTTGCCTAGTTTACAATTCACAGCAGCAGCAGCAGCAGTGTTGACATTTCCAGAGTAATCACACCAAACGCTTTCTCAGGAAATCCTCATTTGATGTTGTGATCATAACTTCACATTGTATGGAGTTTTAGGATGCTTGAAGGCAAGTTCAATAAAATTACTGCAAAGGGGGCAGAAAGTCTTTAGCTGTGGCAGCCAAATTTCTTAATCACTTTATATGACTCTGAAACCTAAATCTTCCAAATTGTCTGTAATATAGTATTATTTAAAATTCACTTCTATGTTGAATATACGTATTGTCAAGTTTTTTCTTTTTAAGTTTGAAGTCTTCTATCTGGAAGGACAAAATATTAACAGTACTTCTCGAGAGGATGGCTGCGCTTTTTACAGTCAAGTAACTTGAGAATACAGAGAAGCGAAGTCTGTCAATACGCCCCTGCAGAGGTGATCTATACATGCCAGTTACCAGCGTCTTCTAAAAATCCCTGTCCAATCCTTAAAGTTAACTCAGTTAGGGCTCTGGCTTTTAAGACCATATCAGGAACCACCTTCTTCTCAGAACCACCAACACCCCTCATTTTAACTCAGCGCTCAGACTAAAAAGGATTATATGTTCTCAGCTACTGCTAGAGTCCGGGTCCCCTAAAACTCAAACCAAAACAAGGCGCTATAGTTCAGCATTTCCGAGTTATTTTTGCAGTCGTGGCGTGAATCTGAGCCAACGTGCCTGTGTGGAGCGCCAGACAGCCCAGGGTCCCCATGGTTACCGCCACAGCAACGCGTCGAGGCCCGCGGGGCAGCAGGCTCCAGCCCCGCGACCGCCGCGGGGCGGAGTTGTGGGGGGCGGGGGCTGGAAACACCAGCCCGCGCCTCACCGACCGCGCCGGAAAATTCACTTCTCCAAAGTGCAGCAAACGGCTTCAGGGCCGCGCCGTGAAAACAGCGGGAGCAGGGCAACCCCGCCAACTGCTCATCCCCGCTCGCCGCAGCTAGGACAGAACTCCCGGCTACACCAGGCCGCGTCGGTTCTCTCTTCATGGCACTTTTCATTTAGCTTCGCTTTTTCGTACCCGCTCAGGAAATTTAAGATGCCTCCACAGATAATAACAGACGCCAAAGACGCGGCGCCCCACCCCGCCCGCCAACAACTCACGCCTTTCCCACGTTTTCACCGCAGACCCGCCCCTGGCCTAGAGGCGCGCGAGCCGAGGGAGACGCGAACTCCCGCCAGGCGTGCCCCGCCTCGCCCCGCCCCCAGGCGCGCGCCCCACCCGGGTGAGAGGCGTGGAGCACGTTGCCCCACCCCCCTCCTTCCCAGGCGAGAGCAGTTGTGGGTGGAGGACTGGTAATTCTGCAATTCATTTTTTACTCCCGCTTACAGGAGCGTTTCCATGATAGCAAAAGAGAGGCCCCAGTAAAACTCAACAATCATAAAAGATTTACTGTTAACTGAAAGTCGTTTCGCTACCACATCTCGCCAGCTTATCCCTCCCCGAAGAGCTCGAGCTCCGCCCCCGCCAAGCCGGCCCCGAAAGCCACCCCCGCGGGCTCGCGCTTACGCTTTCCGGGCGGCGCGCGACGCGCTCGCTCCGCCCCGCGAGCCCCGCCCCCTGGCCCCCGCTCCCTCTCTCTGGAGAGCCAGCGCGTACGAATCGGGGCGTGAGGCGTCAGGGACGCGCGGGCACCTCATCCTTCCCACCTTCCTACACTGTTGCTACTTTTCGGTGTGAGCTATTCCAGCTTCTCTTCCCCTTCCGTGAGTCCCTCTTTCTCTCTCCTCAGAGACCCCGCTCGCCCCACAGGCGGTCGCCGCCGCAGCTCTCGCGCCCCCTGCGAGCAGTGCGCGTGCGCGCGCGCGGACGCGCGGCCGTCGGGTCCCCGCGCTTCCCCCCTCCCTCCCGCTCCTCTATAACTTGGTTGGCGTGCAGCAGGCGCCGCCGGAGTCGGAGGGCGGGGAGCTCGGAGGAGGGAGCTCGAGAGTTGTGAAGACTAGTGACTGGGAGAAGTCGCAGCCTGCTTTGGTCGGCTCCTTCCCGCTCCCCGTCTTTCTCTCTTACACACCTACTCCGCCTCCCGCCCCAGCCCACGACCTCGCTCCTTCTCTCGCCCGGGGACCCCTGCCGGTCTCTCTCCAGGTTTCGGCGCGGCGGGGGCGCCCACGGGTGCCCTCGCCCTCCGGGTGCGTGTGGACGGGCGGCGGGCGGGATGTGGCGCCTGGTGCCCCCGAAGCTGGGCCGCCTGTCCCGCTCGCTGAAGCTGGCGGCGCTGGGCAGCCTGTTGGTGCTGATGGTGCTGCACTCGCCGTCGCTGCTCGCCTCCTGGCAGCGCAACGAACTGGCCGACCGGCGCTTCCTGCAGCTCAATAAGTGCCCGGCGTGCTTCGGCACGAGCTGGTGCCGCCGCTTCCTCAACGGACAGGTGGTGTTCGAGGCGTGGGGCCGCTTGCGCCTGCTGGACTTCCTCAACGTGAAGAACGTCTACTTCGCGCAGTACGGCGAGCCCCGCGAGGGCGGCCGCCGCCGAGTGGTGCTCAAGCGCCTCGGCTCGCAGCGCGAGCTGGCGCAGCTCGACCAGAGCATCTGCAAACGGGCCACCGGCCGACCTCGCTGCGACCTGCTCCAGGCCATGCCCCGCACCGAGTTCGCGCGCCTCAACGGCGACGTGCGGCTGCTCACGCCCGAGGCGGTGGAGGGCTGGTCGGACCTGGTGCACTGCCCCTCGCAGCGCCTGCTCGATCGCCTGGTGCGCCGTTACGCCGAGACCAAGGACTCGGGCAGCTTCCTGCTGCGCAATCTCAAGGACTCGGAGCGCATGCAACTGCTGCTGACCCTGGCCTTCAACCCCGAGCCGCTGGTGCTACAGGTAGGCGCGGAGCCCAGGAAGGGGGTGGGGGGGGGGGTCCTACCGGGAAGGGCCGCGTGGGGTAACCGCAGTCGGAGAAGTGGCTCAGCCGGCGCTCGTTGCCGGGTTTGGACCGACCCGGCTGGGCCAGCCTGCGGGCGTGGGAAGGGGGCGGCACGGGGGGACCTTTGGGCGCTGTGTCGGATCGGGGAGGGCGACCCGGAGCGGGGAGAGTCCGTTCTTGGCAGCTAGACGCGGGCGCATCTCGGATTCGACTGCGGGTCCTTTAACAGCAGAGGGAGCGCGTCTTGTACGTTCCTAAAATGTCTCTCCAGTGAGTTTCCTTGGGTTCTTCTCCCTGCCTTTCTGCTTTTATCCACCGGGGTTTGCACTTCCACAGTGCGGTCTGTTCACGAGCCCTTGGATGTTTAATTCTTTTCAAGTGTTTCTATACTGCATTCGCTGTCCCCTTTGGTACTCTTCGTGCCCGGCCTAACTTCGGCCCCAAAGTCTTAGTTTTATCCTTTAGCTAAGTTATCTGACGGGTCATTGGGACAGTTAATTTGGGGACGAGCTGGGGAATTGAGGCTGTGGTCAGCATAATCCATTGAGCCGCGCTTTGAGTGGGATTAGGAAGAGGAAAAAGTAAGGCACCGTTGGACTTGGGGCTGGAAGGATTTGAGGCCAACACGGACATTTTCATCCTGATTCTGTGACCTGCTGTATTCATCTAGTACTTTGGCTCCAGGAAGAAGATGAAATGTTCAGCCAGGGTGAGAAATAGGGGAAGGAGATTCTTCTCCTTATTGGCTCTCTCCTGACTTTATTTTGAAAACAAACACACCTTTTCGGGGAGTAGGTTGGCGTCTTTTTAGTGATGACAGCAAAAAAAAAAAAAAGGAAAACCCAAAACACTGTTGACCTTTGGAGTAGTTACTGAGTTTCTGCACATTCCCACCCGGCTTTAGTGTGTTGTCCTTGGGTAGTGGTTACAGCTGTGGGGTGGTGACCCTTCCTGTAACTGCAGGAAAGTTACCTTGCTCCTCTCCCATACCAGCTTTGCTGTTTATCAAATACAAGGCGGGGGGAATCACTTAAAATTAATAACTAACTTTGGTATATTTCATGCTTTTTCTGTGCTCCTGAGAATGTTACTAGTGGGGGGTGTGGTTGTACAGAATTCTTGTTTTTTTTTTTTTTAATCTGAAGTGCATGAATAGGAATGTACGGTATTCATTTATATTGCTTTCTTTTCTCAAGTTGTTCGCTGCCCAACTTAGCTAAGAGAAACCAGCTTTGTTTCATTAGTTTAGCCAGATAATTTTAACACAAAATAAATACTTTGCCTCAAAACTTTAGTGTAGGGTCTTAGTAAATCTTAAACTATTATTGGTTGTACCTAAGGGGTTACATTTAAAGTACAGATTGTATATTAAATACTGCTCTCTTTAACAGTGAATGGTGTGTAAAACTGGTTAAACTTCCTTCTAAGAAATTATTTTATTAAGTGGTTTCAATAAAACTAGCCAGTCTATAAAGCTTAAGTCCATATTTGTGATATACATTTGACTTGAAACTTTTTTTTTCCATTTAAACTGTCTTTTATCTTTGAGAAGTAGATGTTTATATTAGAAAGGTTGGTCCCTGTAGAAGGCTTTAGCAGTGTATTTGCAGATAACCTGTCAAATTCTCTGGGACCCAAAAATTTGGTAAGGAGCTATCTGAGTAGTAGTACACATTTTCTGCACTTGTAATAGTGGGTACCAATTGAAAGATTTTTATCAGGTGATTATGAGTATTGGTATATTAGAAACAATAGGACTAATATTTTAAGATTAAAAATCCAGTCCTTTATAAAGCTGTCTTGGCATTTGATTTGCACTAAGGAAAATTTGCCTTATTTGGGAAGCTTTTATGTTAAATTTTTGAAGTTTGAAATTGTTTTCACATTTTCAATTTACTTTGTAGTCGAGATAGGCAAGTGAGCTCATATCTCCTTTTCTGATTAACTCTTCCCTCAAACTTCCTCTTTCTGTTTTCATCTTTAGTGATAAACAACTTAAAAAAATTAGTTATATCCTTGTTATTTAAACTTAGTGACACCATTACTCTGAGTGGGTGATAGATGGGTTATAGGATAAGAGTTTGTTTTTAATATGTAAGAAAATATATGTTAACCTGGTTAATTTTGGCTTTTGTATATTGCATTTGAAATTTAGGCAACCCCTTTCTATAACTAGTAAGTGCTGTGTTAAATATAAATTTGGGGTCTTTAATACCAGTCAGTCATATTGGTATGTTTAATTTTTTACATGATGAACAAGCAAGTTGAGTAAGACTTATTTTTAAATAAATTTTCACAGAGCTGGTACTTTGTTTATAGAACCTCTTCATCTATGGGGAAATATTAGTGAGTTAAGTATGATCAATGCACTTGAGGTTTGATGGTGGCGTAAAACCACTAAAGTTAAAGGAATCTTGAAATTCTGTGATAAAGTGCAGATTGTTACAAAGTCAAATCACGATGTTTGTTACTTCTGCTAACTAGATAAATGAGTTCAAGTTTAATATTTATATGGGTTTCTATAAAACTAATAGCTATTTAAGGTACTATGCTGTATTAATAATGATAGAAAACCTCACTCATATTTGCCTGTTTGTGCATTTTTGTTCACGTACCTTAAAAAATACGCTTAAAGATCAAGCCTGTGTTTTACAGCTCAAAGAGGAACGCAGCATTTTTTTGTTTCCAGGAGAGGGAGCTACTTATTGAATTTTTGGACAGTTGGTGATAAATTGGATTTTTCTTATATTGATTGTCCAAAAATTAACTACTTTGGGGGGGAAAAAAGTCTTTTGTACTGACTTCATCAAAGTATTCTCAACAAAAGTTCCAGTGTGGTAAACATGCTTCCAAAATAAATACTTAAAAATCTCTTGATGGATACTAAAGAAAGAACTGAAAATGTATATAAATTTTGCCTGTTAAATTTGCCTCTTCTGATTTCAAGAAACAATAAGCAATTGAATTTTCTATTATGCCTTGAAAGAAGACATGGAAGATACTAAGTGTCTGTAAGATCTATTATACACATACCTTATCTATGTAAGGCTATGTAGATTTTAATATGGTCTTAGCCATTATGAAATGGTATGAAAGTACAACTCTTTTTTCCCATCGTTGATTAGTTTTGCTAGCTTACAGCAGCTTATCTAGTTCAAAGAAAAGTTGTTTGGCCATAAAATTATCATCTTCTAAAAAAAATTTTATAAACATTCAAGCAAGATAATGCTAGAACCTTTTTTCCTACACTGATACTATTTTTCTTCACAGTTTTACTTCACCAAGAAGTTATGTTTTAATTATAAGTATACCAATAATCCTGTGAAGAAAATTGGAGAGAGGGACTTTGTTGATTTTTTATTGTGTATAGCATTCTTGGAATACTGGAAAATCAAGGAATTGAAGTGTTTTGACAAGATGTCAAGGTTATTGGTAAATTTTCTGCCAATATTGTAGTTACCTGTTCTTGAATTTATAAAAGTTGTGTGTGTGTTAGAGAAAAATACTGTCTGAGTTTGCTGAAGCCCAAACTATCTCTGACTTGATGACCTAGAGATAATGACGATGGTCTTATTTATAGAAACAAAGCTCTTACTTGTTTAAGATGGAGGAATTGGGATTTGTTTCATTACATTTATAGAACTTTATCTTAAATTTTCTGAATCATGGTTTTAATAGGAATACCTTGATTTATCAGCATGTAACTGTCATTTATGCTATAGATTTTAGCTTTTATTTCAATTTTTATAAATGACATAGTACATGCAAACCACATTATATAGTGCCAAATCCCTGTTAAGGAAGCACTCAATGTTAGACATTAAATAAGGTAAAAGTAACTTTAACCATCAGCTAGTTAATCAGCTGTTTTGAAGCTTATATGGATCATCTTAAAAATAGTTATGATTCAGAATATGAGCCATACCTTTGGTTACATTGATTTAGTCCATCCCTATATTACATGATGAATTTTTTACAGAAAATGTTGAGTGAATGTTGTTTTGTCCTTAAAAATACTTCCCAAAGGAGAAAATATTTTTAAGGTGCACTGCCCAAGATATGGTTTTTGAAGTATACAAAAGATTATGGCCATTTAGCTGTCTTACTTTGGACAAGATGATGAACTCTTAATGGGACTTACTTATTTATAAAATAAGACTGTTGTATTAGGTCCTTTCCTTTTTAGCCCCCAAATCCTTAGTCTCAAACCCTTGATTTGAGAAATTATTTTTTTCTACTTCTGAGTTTGAGTTTTAAGTGGTGGGTTTAAACTTCGAAAAGGGGATTGGGGGACTTGGTACTTGGTCCCTGCTAGAAGGTATGGGAAGGAGGCCAGGATAGATAACCGTGTTTTCAAGCTTCCCTTCCTCCCAGACTTTTACACACTGAATCAGATTAAAACAAAACGAAAAACCAGAGATTTCCTTTAAAGGAAAAAAACATGGAGCTCCATGTGGCCAAGTATCTTGTGGGGCAGTAGCATTTTGAAAGAATGTTCCAGACTTTATCTCAGGAGTGTCTTTGCAAACAACAGCTTAGGGAGCCACCTACTTCTCTCCCACTGGATGCTACTGTGGTAACTGCATTCCCAGATTTTCAAAGATGGTTCTGAGTAGGTAGTTCTAAGTAGAGCACCTTTTTTTAAAATCTAATTTGTAGCCTTAAATCTAGAGGTTTTAGTGTTTTTCTTTAATCAGAGGTTTTATTGACACTTGAAAATGCTTCATGAAAAAAACAAAAATAATGCTATAATTATGTGTACCTCTCATCCAGAGACTCTTATTTTGGAAAGACTGTAGAAACAGGCAATCACCCTTGGGATAGCACCACTTCCAGATCAGTGGAGCAAAATAATTTTGCCCCACTGGCCTATTTTCTGGATTTATTCATATCTTCTCAACATTATTAATTCTGAGGTCCCTTTTGTACTTTGTCTAATCTACAAGCAATTTTCCTTCATATTTCCACCACGTAGATCATGTCCTCACACATGTTGGTAGAGAATAGAAAGCTTACTTTTGGGGGATTTGCTTTCTAGACTTGGATAATCATTTTCTCAGGATCATCAACTGGTTTTTATTTTCTGTTTTTCTGGTTTATAGTTTCTGGCCTACTTCCTGTATTGCAGTAAACTTCACAGAATGGCTGACATTTTTTCCTGTCTTCACTTTTTATTCATTATGCATATATTGAACTAATATGACCTTAGAATATAGGCCCTGCATTTTCCCTACACATACAACTAACTTTAGTAAATAACTGTAAATTATTAGTAAGATGTGGATAGTTATTCATCCTGGTCATAGACCTTGAAAGGTTTTTAATTATGTATCTAACCTTTATCCAATTTGTATGTCTTTATTAAAATAGATTCTTGATAGAAAGTTATCTGAAATAACCTGGAAGCTCTTTGAACCTATAGCTCTGGATTTAGAATCAGAAGAACTGGACTTTATTTATTTGGTAAATGGTCTGTTATAAGGCAATTGGAGTCAAAGGATCTGTCTAGAGAGATAGATAAATAGTGTACTGTATAAGAGGTGGGTATATAAATGAAGAGTTGCAACCAGTATAGTGTAATAAGCCCTATTAAAAAATATATATACCTGCATTCTGTCAGATGACTCATTTAGGGAGAGACATGAGTGTATCTTTATAGGTGTGGATACCAAGGAAGATTTCATGCGAATTGAGTTCTAAAGGATAAATAGGATTTTGCCCATGGATGAGGCTAGGGGAGGCAGGTAGAGTGGTGGGGTAGTATCGAGATAGTATTCTGTACTAACTCAAAAGTTGTTGAATGGTCACTTAATGTTTTAGAGCCTTAGTTTCTTAACAAAATAGGAATTATAATAGTTACCTATAACAAGATTGTTTTAAAGAGTAAAGGAGACAGTTATTCCAATAATATACACAAAATGTCTTTGTTTTTTTAACTTTGCAAATTAATTTATTTCATTTTTAGTTGTACTTGAAAAGTTGTTCAGTACATTAAGTTGACATCTATCTTAGAAATGTATACATTTTGGGGCACCCAGATGGCTCAGTCGTTAAGTGTCCACCTTTGGCTCGGGTCCTGATCCCAGGGTCCTGGGATTGAGCCCCTCATCAGGCTCACTGCTCAGCAGGAAGCCTGCTTCTCCATCTCCCACTGCCCCTGCTTATGTTCCCTTTCTCACTGTGTCTCTTTGTCAAATAAATAAATAAAACCTTAAATAAATAAATACACACACACACATTTTATTCTTTCTATAACAAACCTTCAAATGTTACCTTATTTACATATATACACACCTTAAATACCTACCTAGTTGCTGTTTCAGGCTATAGATTTTTTTTGAATGGTAATTAAAAGGGTTAAGGATTTGTCCCATATGAAGTACTTTGAATAGAAAGAATATTGTAGGCAATATTAATCAATATTTTAATTTTTTCTAAGTTATTATAGTTCAATAATTGTAATTAGTACAGTAACAAGTGATAATTTTTTTTAAAGGGTTAATTCTGGTCTAATTTCCTAGGCTGAGATACAGTCTTAAAAGCTAGATCATCTGAGGTAGGTGTGATGCTTCAGGGTCTCCTTCATATTTTGACTTTCCAGTGCACATTTGGAGTTTTAACTATGAAGTGAAAAGTTCTGGCAAGAATTGTGTGACATTGCTCAGTAGTTCCAGGAACTGATCTGTGTACCTGTAGGATACTGTGAAGATGGCAGGCCAGGATAGTTTGTGCAGACTTTGTGTTGTCAGACACTAGGTGAGGACAGCAAACAAAAAACAAGGTAATTTCAGATTTTACATACTATAAAAATAATACAGCAGACTCCTGTGATGGAGACTTGGTTTGGGGATAGAATACTCTAATTTCGGTGGTCAGGAAGAGTCCCATTTCAGCCGAAGTATAAATGATGGGAGATATAGCTAGTGGTGCAAGGATCAGAGGGCACAGTGTTTTTGGACAAGAAATAAGGCAAATCCAGAGGAGCAAGGGAGCATGGGAGTAGGGAAGCCTGGTAGAATAGAAGATCATAGAGGTAGACAAGGGTCATATCCTGTACAGCTTTGTAACCATGCATAATGAGTTTTGGGATTTTTTCTTTTTCTTTTTTTTTTTTTTTTAATTTCAGGGCAGTTTGAAACAATGGAGGTGTTTTCAGTAGGGCTTGATTTGGGAGAAGCATTGTAAGGGGTAAGAGAGAAATCTGAAAAGCTTTTGCACAAGACTGTGGGAGAGAATGGTGGTTTGGATTAAGATGGTTGCGATGAACATTATAAAAAATGGACAGAACCAGTATATTTTGGAAAAATAGTTGACAAGACTTGCTGATGGGTAAAGGTATGATGGAAAGGGAAAAATAAAGGATATATCCTGGGGTTTTAGTCTGAGACACTACTAAATAATTCCTTATCATAATGTGCAAGCCCAGAGAAGGAATGGCTTTGGGGTAGGGGGACCAAAAGTTTTTGTTTGTCTGTAGTGAATTTAAGGCAACAACAGGAATACAAATTTAAAACTAGGCCTCGGGTTTAACACATACAGTGTGCTACTAGAGGATAGTTTGGTCTTTTTCAAAAGGGTGATGTTAATTCAGTTTATGTTTTATTAAAGGAACCAGGGGAGTAAGTTCGTACTTACTATTCTACTTGTCAGACCTTAAAGAAATAAAGTCTTGACTGAAGAAAGCGAAGTAGTGTTTTTGGGTTATTGGGTCCTGAAGAAGCTTATTATATCCTTTTTCTTTATTTGAAATTTTATTTCAATTTTTCTTCCAACATTATTGGAAGAAAATAAGTATGAGTGTATGAGTATGGTGTTTTAGATTTGTATTTCAACTTAGAAATGTGGATCACACTTGCAGATGTAACTATAGGTAAGAAAACATCATTTGAGATAGGTAAATTTATGCATATTTAAAACTTGTAGCCAAGTGATGGGGGAGGGGAGTGCATTGCTTAAACTATTTA
This sequence comes from Mustela nigripes, assembly GCF_022355385.1. NCBI lineage: Eukaryota > Metazoa > Chordata > Mammalia > Carnivora > Mustelidae > Mustela > Mustela nigripes. The sequence goes on along the minus strand of NC_081558.1, from coordinate 149,316,285 downwards.
TTCTAAAAGATTATTGTTTTCTATCAAACTTATGTAGATTTTTTGTTGTTGCATTTTGACATTAGTTTCCAATTTTAGAAACAGCTGTTGGACATATTCAGTGAAATAGCATAACCTTGCTATTTTCAAGGAATTGCTTAACATATTTGGAATTCTAGGTGGGTGGAAAATGGCATTCAGGAAATTATTTAATGAAATAAATGGAACATAACCTGCAACTTAGAAATTTGAGATTATTAAGATTCTACAGTATTTACAATGGATTTTGGCCACTATTTAGCAGTATACATTAAGAAGCTAAAGTCTTAGAGAAATTTTAGCAAAAATTAGGTAACCATTAAATCATCCCAGTAATTTTACTATATTCCCCCTCCAGACAGTTCACAAAACTGTGAACACATTAGTCTGTCACCAGTACAGTTGACTAATCTCTGTGAACAGCTGTTATAACATGCGTTACTACAATGGGATTTTGTTCACATTTGTGCTTTTAAAAATAATTTTAAAGTTAAATTGAACTTTTAAGCATTTTCTTGTCTTTTGATAACATTAACTTTTGATAAGTATTCTCAAGTTTAAATTCCTGTGTGTTCAGAAATGCCAGTTGTTTAGAAAACCTATAACCAGATTTTAAATTGTGTGTTTTGATTATTAATAAATTAATGGAATATTGTTAGTAAATGACTGTAAAATATTTCTTGCATTAAACGAAGTATATGATCTTTTTTAAAAAAAGATTTTATTTATTTATTTGAGAGAGCGAGCACATGAGAGGGGAGAGGGTCAGAGGGAGAAGCTGACTCCCTGCTGAGCAAGGAGTCCAATGGGGGACTCTGTCCCAGGACTCTGGGATCGTGACCTGAGCTAAAAGCAGTCGCTTAACCAACTGAGCCACCCAGGCACCTGATCTTTTATTGTTTTTAAGACTTATTTATTTGAGAGAGAGAGAGAGAGAAGCACGCAAAAGGGCAGAAGTGAGCATGGAGTAGGGAAGCAGAGAGAGAGTCCTAAGCAGACTCTGTGCACGAAGCCCAACACAGGGCTCCATCTCACAATCTTGGGATCTCCACCTGAGCCAAAACCAAGAGTTGGGACACAACACTCTGTTGTGCCTATCAGGTGCCCCAGTCTTTTAAACGTAATATACAAACCCTACTGTTGGTCATGTAAGGACGAAAAACAAAAGAGTAAATCACAAGTTCTAGAGTTGACCTTACTTGAATCTGTCAGTTTTACTCATACATTGTATGTCTTTTTAAAAAACTGTGTTCTGACATAATATAATAAAATGACCTTATTAATCTGGTAAGACTGGTTAGTGATCAAAGGATATTGAGGTATTATAAAAGCTTGTGGTTCTTTTTAAAGAATAACATTATGTATTACAAGATATTTGTTAATTCCAGTATGTACAATGTTTCTGAATGTTAAGGCTTTGTTTTTTTTTAATTGTTTTGGGTTTTTTGTTTGTTTTGTTTGTTTGTTTTGTTTTGCTTTTCCAGAGCATTTAGGCCATGTTGAGGACTTTGTTTTTGTTTTATTCTTTAAGTCCCAGCATGATTTGGTCCCTGCTTCTCTTTACAGACTCTGTTACCTCAAGCCATTTCCTCCTCATTCATTTTTGTAAAGCTGCTTTTGGCCTTTTCTTCAGTACTGAGAAAACTGTTTCTGACTCTTCTGTGGCCTGGAACATTTTTACGCCCCCTCCCCAGTCTGTCTAATATTACACCCATCTTTTTTATCTCAGCCTAAGTAGCACTTCCTTAGAGAGGCTGACCTTTACCACACAATCTGAAATATGTCCCTACTTCTCTTTCTCAGCATACTCTACTTCATAATTTGTAACAAATTATGTAATTTATGATTTTTGTATATTTAATAATCATTCTCCCAACTCAGGTTGAAAATGCTTCCTGAGAATAGGGAGTGTTTTATTTACAGCTGTTTACTTAGTATTTCATGATGTTGTTACGCTAGATCTAGAACTTTTTAATATAAAATTCGTATTCTCTTCATTCCATAGTGACTCTCTCACTTTCTAACTACTACTTTAGTAGTAGTCAGTGAAATGTGGGTTAACCTACAATCTCTTATCTGCAATTCCAAATTTAAAAACCTATAGTAAATAGGGTTTATCAAATCAAAAAATATATGAAAACATGAGAGTTATGTGCTTTATCCTATTTGGTACTTAATTAGCTTACATTATTTTCACAGCATAATGTGTCCCAGGTTCTCCATAATAGGAGAATGCAATATATGCACTGTTACCTTTCCAAAATTTAGAAACTTTTGAAACAGGAAGATATTGGATTGAGGGGTTGTACTAGCCTAACTTTACCTCTATCTGTGTGACTTTAGGCAGATCACTTAAATTGTGATAGTAAGATTGCGCTAGGTTTATAACTCACGGACTTCCAACTCTAGAATTCTTAGATTTCACATCCCCATTATAAATCACGTAAACTATTATGATGGTTGGTTTTGATCAGTAAATAGATGATAGAATACTTAAGCTTTTAGAATTTATTTTGTTGTGCTATTATAAATGAAAATAAATTACAATGCTGAGTTTATGTATGTACAAGTTACCAAGTTTTAATTTCTTTTATTTTTAGTGCTTATGGATGCCCTATACATTTTTCATAGTATTAAGCCTTCTTAAACCTTGGTAGCTAATTTATATATTTCACTGTAAATTAGGAACTATTAGAGGATAGTGATGATGCTTTTCTAATTTGGTGGTTCTTGACTATTTTTGGAATATATTCATTATTTGTGGATGACTTTCAGTAAGTGATATGAAAATAAGTGTAACTCTTGAATATCTGGACTTCTTTTTTAATGGGTTTAAATAGGAAGCATAAAATGTTTTGGTAAGCAGTTCTTTATAAAGTAGTATAAAAAATTCTTTTTAAAGTAGTATATCTGCAAAGTACATTTTCTATTTTTTCCTTTGGTTCTTGGATTGTCTTAATGAATATATATGGTGGTACAAATAGTCCAGTTTTACAGAGGAAAAGACTGAAAGCTCTAAGAGGTTTCAGTTTGGCACAGTCACAGTTCATGAGATACAGAGTGATTTCAAGTCCACTATTTACTTGTATATTTTATTGTCTTTTAAATATGTGAATTTTATAAAATGTTACATTACCATAAAGAATATAAAATACCTAAATTTTCTAATCTTTAATATCGAGTGTGTACATTTTATGTCAACTTCGTTTTCTCTTAAAATGGAAGGTGACCTTGGTGATTTTGTTTACTTATTTCTGAAACTGACTTTAAGATACTGTGAATGCCTGTAATATTATTATTAGTATTATTGGAGTTTTATGGTATCCAAGAGGTAGCTTGCAGTTTTCTGTTACAAAAGGAAAGAGAGAAAGAGACATAGTGAATTATCTTGGGTTTCATATTCAAAATACTTTTATTTTGTAAATTAACTGAAGGCATATAATATATTTTTTAAATCTTATCAGTTATCCTTGTTTATCTTGATACCTAAATTTCCATTTTTAATTTTTACATTGGTAGGATTAGTCAGAGAAGTTTTCTTTGGGTGCTCACCATTTTTTTTTTTTTTAAGTACAGTCCTGGAAAGGGAATACATAATTTTATAAATGTTTTGTACCTTTTGTATAATTTTAAGCTAATAATTTAGTTTTAAAACTTTAGCTATTACACTTTGATGTACATTCAACCTGGTGTAAAGCTCTTAACAAATCATTGGACTATGAATCTCAGCAATAAACTTCTTATTCTAGCTGCCATGGGTTTTGTTTTTGTTTTTGTTTTGGGGGGTTTTTTTGCTCTGTTGAGTTTAATAATCAGAAGGTAAGAAATTGTGTTTCTCATTGTGTGATTACTTAACAAATCCAGGCTGTAACCTCTTAAAAGTTTTGTCTGTTACACTCTGCTTGACCATTGTAATTTGGTTCTAAGCCAGAATTGTTTTAAATAAAAATTATGTTTTGGCTTCCTTTGAGCATTTTCTTTGTCCTATAGTGTTTTCAATAGAATTCTTTTCTCATTAATAAAATCTGACTATTTTGATTATACCCTGAAAAATTCTTGTCATCTGAGTTAGTGGTGTGGATTCATTTGTTAAAGTTCTTCCAAAAGATTAGGTAGCAAGCTATATGAAAGAATTTTAGTGCTCTTCTTAAAATGAGGCATAACAGTATTTCAGTTAACATTGTCAGAAACCACTGTATGAATGTAAAATTGTTCAGTCTGACATTTGTTCATATATTTTATCTTCTTCTATGAGGGACTTGGGTAATGAAGTGTATATTTGACTGTCATTTGCCAGTTGGAAAGGCTCCAAAAACAAGGAGGCATTTGTACATGTGCAGATATTGGCAAGGTTCCCTTTTCTCCTGTTGTCAAAGACCATTTTATTTTCACAAAGATATGTTTGTATCTGTTCTACGGTATGACATGTGAATAATATACCAATAATGTATGGAGGAATTTTTTTGTTTCACTTTTTGTGGGACAAAACTATATAATCTCTTATATTACAATTTTTAGTTCTTTCCCCTTTTTTTCTTTTAATGTCATGGACATTGTACATAAATACTTCTGGGAAACACTTAACTCTTTTGTAATTATTTGTAAATTTTCAAGGTTTGAGGTATTTTACACTTGAAAGAAAAAGTAGAAAACAAGATGGTTAGCAAACAGATTTTTGCAGCTCACATTGGACATGAGCAGTCTCACTTTCCCAGTACCCAGTACTTTTTAAGGTACCTAGTACCTAAAAAATTCTTAGGTATAAGATGAAAAATGGGCTTCCCTCTTCCTTCTTGCTAAAGAATCAGATGTTGCCTTTGAATTAAAATTGAATCAATTCATTTACTAAAGATTCTTACTATCATATCTAAATTTTAATTTATTTAATTAGTGTTTTATCACAAAACTGCAGATATTAAAATTTAAAAGAAATTATATATACAAAGAAACAAATACAGTTACTGTGCTTTAATAGTTATAGTTGAAGCACAAATGAAAATAGATGATTATGGATCAAGTTTAGTTCTAAGAACATTTTGTTTTAAAGTTGATAAACATGTTAATATTAAGGATATTACTGAATTTTTCAATTTTATGAAAGTTCAGGGCAAACTTAATGTTACTTATTTTCATAAGTGGTCCAGGAAGAAGAGCCTTTAGCTCTTTAAATGTATGTAGATTGGGGCGCCTGGGTGGCTCAGTCAGATTAGGCTTCTGCCTTTAGCTCAGGTCATGATCCCAGGGTTCTGGGATGGAGTCCTGCATTGGGCTCTCCACTCAGTGGCAAGTCTGCTTCTGCCTCTCCCTCTGTTGCTTTCGCTCTCTCATTCAAATAAAGTCTTCAAAAAAAAAAAAAAAATAGTGTGTAGATTGTTCAATTTTTAACAATAGAAGTAATCTGTATTTATATTATGCACTGTTTTGTTCTGTTTCCCCTACAAGTGTTTATATAAATATCATCTTGTGATTTTTTTTTCCCCCATTTTAAGGAAAGATGCCAGGCTTCCTCTGTACTTCCTCTAGTCATATTATCTTCCCAGAAGTTGTTTAAAACATTACTTCCCATCCTTTTGCACCACAATGCTCATTTTGCCAGGTGGGTGTTTTAGCACTGGAAAGTATCTTAGATAAAGCCTGATTAGGAGAATAAATAATTTTGAAGTTGAGCTAAAGGTGAACAGAAATACAGTGACAGTAGAAAGGGAAGCAAGACTGTCTTGGGACCAAAGGTACAACTTGCAGGTTGTATCAAAAGGACATCAGATTGTGCTTTACTAACCTTTAGTTATAGGTTAAGAAATACTTCTGTAGGGGCGCCCGGGTGGCTCAGTCGTTGGGCATCTGCCTTCCACTCAGGTCATGATCCCAGTGTCCTGGGATGAAGTCCCCCCTGCTTGTGTTCCCTCTCTCACTGTGTCTGTCAAACAAATAAATAAATCTTTAAAAAAACAAAAAACAAAAAACACTTCTGTAAATTCCTCTCTAAATTGTACCCCCACCTGTTTGTGGACTAGGTAAGGTCTCTATTAAATGCTCTCAAGACTCATACCACTTCCTGGTAACTAACATTTAGATTCAAAGTTATTTGCTTAGTATCTGTCTTCTCTTCTAAAATTTTTATTTTAGAGACTCTTCATTTAGTTCACTCCTAATTGCCAGCACAGCGCAGTGAGTGGTGCCTGGTAAATACTTGCTGGCTAATAGGCCTGCAGTGCTGTTCACTCAAAAGAAAGGATGGTTGACTGTACTTACACCAAGTCAAAAAGAAATTGTAAATACTTACAGGTTTGGTAATAAGGAAGTTGCCTTATGTTTTGTTGATCAGTTTGGTTCTGAAATTTAAGATAAACAGGACTTTCTATTTTAGCTTTATAGTGTAAAGTTATGTATTTAAATTTTTTTCAGGTCCATAGTAATGATATGAATTAGAAATCAAATTATCTCTCTTCAGCTCCTGAATATAACAAGAAATCCAAGCGCATGCCTAGTAATAATCTCTGCTGAGAGGATCTGAGGGGTAGACTTAGGATATCTTCATCAAAATCTCTTGTAATATTAGGATAATTCTTTTGTAGAGTTTTCCATCTGATGAAGGTTGGCCATTTGCAAAATATCTTGGAGCTTGTGGAAGAATGGTGGCTGTAAATTATGTTGGAGAAGAACTGTGGAGTTACTTTAATGCACCATGGGAGAAACGAGTTGACCTTGCATGGCAATTAATGGAAATAGCAGAGCAGCTTACAAACAATGACTTTGAATTTGCACTCTACCTCTTGGACGTCAGCTTCGACAATTTTGCAGTTGGTCCTAGAGATGGGAAGGTAATCATTGTGGATGCTGAAAATGTTTTGGTTGCTGACAAAAGGTTAATTAGACAAAGTAAGTATATAACTTAAATTTGCTTCTTATACTCATTTTTTATGTCAAAGTTTACATTTATATGACACAAACCTTTAATTTCTTTCTTAGATGAAAGCCTTGCCCCTTTTTTTTTTTTTTTAATTTGACCAGTATCAGTAAACAGAACCAGTTTATTATATTATTGTACTCTTAATCAGTTTCTACTAGTAAAATATCCTTTGGATCAAATGGACACAGATATACTCTGTGTGTGTGTGTGTGTGTGTGTGTGTATGTATGCATGTCTTTTTCTTAACAGTCTGCTACATTCTGTAGTTTAGGAGTGTAATGCAGAATTAAGTTTTTATGTAGTTACAGACTATCAGAGAAACTGTTATGCTCTCAAGGAGGTCTTATTTTTCTGTGGGATCACTTAACACAGTGATGTTCTGTGTTCCATTGTTCTGTGGGGTCCCCATGGTGATTTTCTTTTTCTTTTAACCATTTAGATGATTTCTAACACTGCAAATTCCTAATTTTGATTTGACATTATTACATCTTACCCAAAACTTTACTCTTTATATATTTGTGAGCTTGTCATGGCCAAAGTGGATAGATTGTCTGAAGTATTCTGAAAATTAAATGCTACAGGAATTTTAAAGTGTCAGAGACAAAGTCTATAACTCTATAACTTAATAAAAGAAACTGAAAGGGGGTTGTTCTATGATAAGGGTCTTATATTATTAATCCCCTTTGTTCTTGTCATATGAGCATCTTTTTATGAGCCCAGACCAAAAATGTGTGGCACCTGGGGAATGCAGTGACAGTAACAGCAATTTATTAGGTTCACACTTAGGTTTTGCATGATCTTATATTGATCCTTGGTTTTTCCCAGTACCTTCTGATTCCATACTCACCCAAACTACCTTCTTAATTATTTCTCGACTCACCACGTAGCTCCTTCCAGGGAAGAGACCCTATCCTTTTCTTTTTTAATGTGTAGATCAGTAGTTTTTAGTATACTTACAGAGTTATGCAATTTGCCTAAACTTTTAAAATTTTCATTTCAGTGTTTGTAAAAATAATTTCTGACAGTTTTTTATGTAGACATTCTTGGAATACATGTCACAGTTTTTTATACCAACTAATTCCTAATCTTGGATGACTACAACCACACAAGTATATTCGTACAGTGAGTGTTGCCCCAGTAATACCTTAGCCGTGACCAGTTCTTTTCAAATGTCTCATGGTAGGGTTGTTTAAATATCTACTTTTCAAAATGCTGTATTTATTGACATTCTTTGCTGAACTCTTTATAGTAAATGATCTTTATTTTCTCCTTCACAGGGAAACTGAGGTTTTGCTGTGACAACTCCCTAAGTGTCCTTTTCTTTATTACCTAAACTAGTAAAAACAATACACATTTATTCCTCTATTTCAGACAGAGTAGATCCTTCTCTGAGAACTTATTACACTTATCTTCAACTTCCCACTCCCTTCTTAAAATCCAGTTTAATCCAGTTTCACTTCCGTCCCCATAAATAATATGTCTAAGACTTTTTCTTTTTTCCCCATGCTTTTCAGTTGTTAAAAGTATTGCTTACTTCGCCTCTTTCTACTCCCTCAGCCTCCATTCATTCCTCCACCCATTAGAACCTGACAGATTTCTGCATTACCATTAGCAACCACCTAATTGCAAAACTTATGAAGTGACTGATTAGTAACAACTTCCTGAAATTCTTGAGTCCTTTGATTTCCTTCTATTCACATAGTTTCTTTCTTAAAACATAAATCTGATCTTACCACTTGCTTGCTTAAAGTTTTTGATGAATTCCCATTGTTCTTTAAGTAAAACTCAAATTCATGTTTACGTACTATCAATACCACAAAAACAAGCAATCTTACTAAAAATGAGCAGAGAACTGAAGAAACATTTATCGAAAGAACACATACAGCTGGCCAACAGGCACATGAAAAGATGTTTAACATCACTAGTCATCAGGGAAATGCAGATCAAAACCAGAGTGAGAGAATACTTCACACTAGTCAGAATGGCTGGTATCAAAAAGCTAAGTAACAAACATTTCCAAAGATGTGGAGAAAAGGGAACCATCATGCACTATTGGTGGAAATGTAAATTGGTGCAGCCACTGTGGAAAATAGTGTGGAGGTTCCTCAAAAAATTAAAAGTAGAAATACCACATGATCCAGTAATTCCACTATTGGGTATTTATTCAAAGAAAACAAAAACATTAATTTGAAAAGATATATGAACCCCTATGTTTGCTCTAGCATTATTTACAATAGCCAAGACATGGAAGCAACTCAAGGTGAAAGCACAAAAGAGGAAGTGATGTGTATATATTTATGTACATATACACAGTGGAAGTTTAGCCATAAAAAAGGATGAGATCTTGCCATTTGCAACAACATGGATGGACCTAGAAGGCATTATGCCAAATGAAGTAAGTCAGGAAGAGAAAGGTAAATACCATGATTTCACTTATTTGGAACATATTTAAAAAAAAAAAAGAAGAAGAAAAGAAAAGAAAAAACAAAGTCTCTTAAATACAGAGAACAAATTGATGGTTGCCAGAGGGGAGATGGGCAAAATAGATAAAGATAGATGCAAGATAGATACAAGATTAAGAGATACAAACTTACAGTTATTAAATAAATCGGAAAGATGAAAAGTATAGCATGAGGAGTATAGTCAAGAATGTATGGTGACAGTTGGTGACCACATATCATGGTGAGCATTGAATAATGTATAGAATTGTCAATCAATATGTTGCATATATGAAACTAATATAATGTTGTATGTTAATTATACTTCAATTTAAAAGCAAGAGCTTAAGGTGAACCAATTTTTAAAAAATTTTATAACATTTGAATGTGAATTTCAAGCAGAAGTAGAGTAAGTTATGTTCTTTATGTACAAAATAAACATTAAAGAGAAAGAAAAGAAAAGAAGGGAGGAAAAAGAGGAGGAAGGAAGACCTTCTTAATCAGGGCCTAAGGAAAGGAAAGGAAAAAAGAAAGGAATAAAGGAAGAAAAAGGAAGGAAGAAAGGAATGAAGGAAGGAAAAGAAAGAAAGCGTTCTTAATCAGGGCCTAAAATGCTTGAATTTTAATATCCCTCTGTCTACTTCCCTTGATACTTCAGCTACAATGGCCTTTTGGTTTTCTAAATGAACTTTTTTGCTTCTGGGCTTTTCCATATGCTCTACCTAAAGTGCCTCATCTGTCTTCCATATTCATCTAGGTACCTGTCCTTTGAACCTTAGCTTAAAAGTTACACTTGACCACTGTAACTGATGGAAGGGAAAGCTGTTTATTTCAGAAACCTTTCTACTGTTAAAAATGTGTTTTCTTTGTAGCATTTTCCACTACTTATGATAATGTTTATTTATTTAATATCTATTTCATGTACTTGATAGTAAGCCAGTGAGGGCAGGAATCATCTTATTAATTATTTTTTTTACCTAGTATATACCCTTTATTGTCATAGAGTAGGCATTCAAATTATTATTTGCTGAATGAATGAGCTTTTTCACTAGCCTCTCCTCTGCTAACCCCTTAAGTTCCAAGGCTCCATCTTGTCTTCACATCTTTCCTTTGCTTTCAACATGCTTTCCAATATAATTCAGCTCTTTTCTTGGCTCCATCAAGCACTTGTATATTGATGTGTTTTAAATACGTGTACTGTAGCTTTGACTTTAAAGCCCTAAGTTTCAAGTCTGTTTCTAGTTGCATGTGATATGCTCACCCGAATGCCTGGTAATTACTTTATATTTACTCTATATATAAAATGTTAATAATATTATGTAAATAATATCTACCTTGTCATCCAATTAGAACCTCAAACTTTCCTCAAAATTAAACTCCTGTGTTTCTGCAATTTGGCTTTTTTTTTTTTTTTTCTGGACCATTAGTTACTATCCTCATCTTAGTCACTCCAGTCTTCAGTGCCAGTTATCTTTCTATAAAAGAAGTCGTCTTCATGACCACACAAGTTCCAAGCTATTTCTCTGGCCTCATTTGTACCTTCTGCCCAGGTAGCTTTCTCACACTTCAGCCTCCGTGATCTTATTGTCCCCTGAATTAGCTGGAACAAGCCCTTAAATCCATGCCTTTGCACATTTTATACTGGGCCTAGCATTCTGTTTTCCCACATTTCTTTGCACACTTGCTTATTATTTAAGACCTAAAACATATGTTTCTATGCAGCTTTCTATAGCCCCAGGCAAAAGTACTGCTTCCTCTGTACTCTTGTAGCATTGAGTCTTCTGTATGGCACTTTCTCTTTGTGATGGAAAGTTTCCATCCTCTAGGATCTTTAGGCCTGGCCTTGGTGAACTCCCACTGAATGTTTATATATAAATTAATAAATTTCAGTGTTTAAAATTATATAATTTTAGGAACAAATACTACTGTGTTGATTAGTAAATTTTATATTTTGGGAAGGAATGAGAGCTTTTTTAAAATGTATTTTTCTCTTTCTGCTTTTCCCCCTTTTACAGATAAACCTGAAAATTGGGATGTATGGTATGAAAGCAAATTTGATGACTGTGATAAGGAGGCTTGCTTATCATTTTCAAAAGAAATTCTTTGTGCTCGTGCAACTGTGGACCACAATTACTATGCTGTTTGTCAGAACCTCTTATCCAGACATGCCACCTGGCGTGGCACTTCTGGAGGACTTCTTCATGACCCACCAAGTGAAATTGCCAAAGACGGCCGACTAGAGGCCTTGCTGGACGAGTGTGCCAACCCAAAGAAGCGCTATGGAAGATTCCAGGCTGCAAAAGAACTGCGTGAATACCTAGCACAATTAAGTAACAATGTGAGGTAGTCTATGGCGAATTTTTTCTTTTCTCCGTTTAAATAGCACTGGCTAAAACTAAACCACCAAAAACTATCTGGAAAAATGAAATTTGGAAGTAATACATTCAGAAGATGATAAACTTGCACTGATATATCTTATGTTAACATCAAAATGAGACATTACTTCAAAAATCTCGTGACGCTTCTGCAAATAAGTTTGTTCTTAGACTTTGGAGACTTGAGCTATCATCATTGACTGCTTCGCTCCCCTGAATGCCTGAGTGGATTGATGAATATTGTGAAGCTATTGGAAATGAGTCTGATAGTTGCATTGGCTTGCGTATCAAAGGGTACTTGGTATTTGACTTAATTTGCATTACTATCATGATTTTGTGAATCTCTTGCATTTACTTTGAATGTTAAGTTAGATTGGCCTGTTTTATAGGCCACTTTTTCCTTCTGATATAGAGGTGTTTTTTTTTTCCCCTCATTTTTATGTTTTTTTTTTTTTATTAAACTTTACACATTCAGGTTATTCTATGTGTTTATTTAAAGTTCAACTAGTTTCTGTTCAGTGCTATGCGGTACACATTTACTATTAGGGCAAGATTCCCAGGTTTACTGTATTTTCAGAGAGCTGAATATTTTATTATGTAAATACTTTTCTTCCCACTTTCTGTGGTTTCACCATTGCATGAAATCATTCAAGGTTATTTAACAGTTACGTCCCTCTATGCCTATAATTACAAGTGTACACTAAACACAAAGTTTGGCATATGTTGCAAAATGTCATCTTGTCCTTTTAAAGGCTTTAAGAAGAGTATACAAGCAATCTACACCTTTTGTTAATGTTGATTGAAGAAAAAAGAAACAACAACACAGTATTTTTAAATGCTAACTAGTCCAAGATAGTAATGCATATGCCAAAGAAATGTTAGATCTGGTGTCATGGTTAGATTTTTAAAGTTCTTATTATCACACTTGCAGTACTAGAACTCTGTCATTATTAAATTCAGATCTAACTGGTTATTCTTTATGTTGCAAAGAGGTAAGCTGCTTCAGGCATATGTGACTTAAAGATATCCTACCTTATAGTCATTGGTAGTTTTGCAGAAATTAACATGTTATAGTCATCATGAGTTTAATTGGGCATCATAACTTTTTATTTATCGATGGACTAGTTACTTTTATCGAAAAGCATAGTTTAGCCAGTCTGCCCAACTTGGTATTCATTACCCCAAATTTAAGTATGTGGATAAAAATTAACAAACATGTGAAATTTGTGGGCTATTTTTAAAAGTTAGAATATATAAATTAACTATCACTAACATAGGTGATACTTTTTTTTTTTGGTCGCTTTAGCTTACAGCAAAGTTTGGTGTAGTGCGTAATTATTTTTCTAGGTGGACCTTATTCTAAATCAGAAATTGATTAAAATATGCACACCAAAGCCAGGTTTTTCTTTTTCTTTTCATTCATTCAGCAACTATTTATTGAGCATCAGCTCTGTGCCAGGCACATTACTAGCTGCTACACACTGTCTAAAGGTGACATGGTTAAGTAACTTTACAATGATTATCAAATACTTTAATGTAGGTATTTCTTAAGTTGAGATAGCATTGAGTTAGGATGGTGCATTCATGTTATTTTACTCTTGTGATAGAAATTCTACTTGTACCATCTATAACTGGGTTGCTACAAAAAAGCATGATGAAATCAATAATGTTAACCCCAGTATAAAAAACTGGGAGAAGGGTAAGTTCTCTCCATTATAAAATAGATTGCATTATGTTAATTTTTATACATCCGTACCTTACAGATATCAACTAGCCCTCAAACATTTAAGTGCTAGAAGTTTCACAAAGCTGACTTTTTATAACTTCAGAAAACTTTTGAGGGGAGCAGGTAAAATTATGTCAAACGTTCAATGCTTAGAACTTCAAATAAAATACACATTTTCAAAACAGAGCACCTTTTATATTTGATAAGTGTTCATTACAAACTTTAGAATGCCAGTCACAGAGGGTTGTCTTTATGTGGGTTGGCAAACATTTATCTTACTTTGGAAAAGCAATTGTGATTGTAGAACAGGAAGTGAGAAAACACTGCCAGCAGTGACTGCTACTGGAGGTAGTTGTTACAACTACCATTTCCCCCATGAGATTATGTGGAATTTCTTTTATCTTTGGAAAAAGTTGAGAAGATAGTAAAAGAATTAGGAATTTTAAATTACAGGGAAAAATATGTATGTGAAAAGCAATAAATATTTTGTTCACTTTGCTATCAAGATGTTCACTATCAGATATTTATTATACAGCAGCAATTTATATTTTTAATCATTGCCCATTAATAGACACAGTAAAATATTTTTGAATCAGACATTTGGGGTTTGTATGTGCATTAAAATTGTCTTTTGTACTGTAAGTTACTGTTTAATTTGAATATTTTATCAGAACTGTCTCCCTGTGCCTTTATAATATAAAGTTGTTTCTACAACTTTTAATGATCTTAATAAAGAATACTTTAAGAACCACACTTTTCAGACTCTCTTAACTTCAGATATCTAAAATTTTTTTTAATGGAAAGTGAGGTTGTGTCAATAAGTTATTTTTTTTTTCCTCTTGCATGTATTTTGATACTGTTTTCAGAAACTATCTGGTGGGTTGTGTGCTAGACTTAAAGTTTGTGTGTTTTCTTTTGTTTTTCTGTAGTAAACTTTTTTCTAAAGTAGATAACTTACTGCTGATATGGAAGTTTTAAAAAAATAGGGAATTTTTCAAATGTATACAAAAGAATAATATAGTAAATAATAGTTAACTATGATTTTACTAACTTCAAAAGTTAGCAACATGTGGCCAAACTTATTTCATCTATGTCCTAATCTGCTTGACCCCAGGTTATATTGAGCAAATTTGAGAGATGTTATTTGATTCAGAGGTACATATTTCTCAGCAAAATCACAGTACCATATCAAGTCTAAAAATTAACAGTAGTACCTCAGTATCACCAAAGCAGAAAAGCTCTCAGATACCATTGTCTTTTCTTAAAAGTTCAATATCCAGCTGCAGGCATTCTAAACTGCTAGCTATTATATACATGGAGTTAATTTGATGGTCAATAAGGATAACTAAAATGGACCAAAATATTGTAAAAATGTAAATTATGTGTTCAAAATGTTAATAGCACACAGACAAACCAATTTCATCAGTTTTGGAAAGATAGGGAATTATTCTGGAAACTGGTAACTTGGAGACAAAGAAGCATTCATCCTGCCTTATTACCCCAGGGCAATCAAATAATTGAGTGGAAGAATTTATAAAATATGTAGAATTATTCAGTTAGGAAATGCAGAAGGAGTGTTAAAATATCACCATTTCATAAATACTAATGAAATGAAAGCTAGGCAGTAGTCATCAATTGCTACTGAAACCAATAATTGAAAAGCTGATAAGGAACTTTGGATAGATCAAGGTGAGGAGACCTGAACTCCTTGGTTAATTGTAATGATAAGCCTTATACTATGACTCAAAAGTATACAGCACCACAAGAAAAGGAAAAAAAATCTGATCAAGCCCCTAAATCTGTTAATGGAAATACTTGACACAAGGAAATGTGTTAAAAGATACCATTGGTGTGCAATCAACAAAATCTGGAACATGGGCAATTCTACAGGATAAATGACTTTTTTTTTTTCTTAACAAAATACAAAGAAAAGGAGGGAGGCCTTTCACACTAAAAGAATCTTAAATTTTAACACAGAGTTGTGTTAACACATGATTGACTTAAATATTCTTCCTACTATATTATATTGCAGCTCTTCAGAACCAGAAGCATATAGTTGGAGGAAAAAATACTTTCCTAAGAAAGCTGACCTTGTAAGGTGTAATTAAAAATTAAGCTCAACAGTTACTCAGGCATGGTGTTTTGTTAATTTTAGCTTTCCATTTCTATGTATATCACACGATTAGGTAAATATTGAAAGAGGTCTCTTACAGGCTATTTAGCTGAAGACAGAACTAGCAAAAGCAACGATCTTTCAGTATTTCATTTTAATTCTGAAATAGTCAATGGCCCTCCAGTGGCATTAAGTGGTCTCCCTAATTTCTTTTTGTATTTAAAGACACTATTACTGATTTTAGTTTCAAGCAATATGTCTTCATCCATTTTTTTAGCTACCTAAATTACTTCATTATACTTGCATTATCCTTAGGGCTTATGGAGGTTATCTTTCCATTTTTTGAATAATCAGTAATACTTTGCTGGTGGGGAGGGAGTGGTGAGGAAAACACCCAACCCAAATTATATATTTTCTGAAATGTGCCTTAAAGGGTATGTTGTTAGCTGCCATCAGCAACTCTAAAAATCAACCTTTTAGAGTTTATTTTAAATCAATGCCTGTATTTTTATAGTAATACCATGGGTTGAGTTTCTTGGTTTTCTCACATTTACTGGGACACTATGTAAAAGAAATTTTGTGGTCCTTTTATGTAATTATTTTCAGACAATTTATTTTCTGAAGGCTGGGTGATTCAGTCAGTTAAGAGTCTGCCTTCTGTTCAAGTCATGATCCCAGAGGCCTGGGGTTAAGCCCTGTATCAGGCTCCCTTCTCAGCTGGGATTCTGCTGCTCCCTTTGACCACACCCTCACCCTACCTCCTGCTCATGCTCTCTCTTAAAAAAAAAAAAAAAAAAAAGGACGCTTGAGTGGCTCAGTCGGTTGAGTGTCTGCCTGCCTTCGGCTCAGGTCGTGATCCCAGCGTCCTAGGATAGAGTCCACGTCAGGCTCCCTACTCAGTGGGGAGCCTGCTACTCCCTCTGCTTGTGCTCTCTGACAAATGAATAAGTAAAATCTTTAAAAAAAAAAAAAAAGTCACTTGCTGTTGTTAAAACCATAAATAAGAATCTCTAACACTCAATAACACTCATCTCTCATGGAGAAATAATGATTCTCAAGTCATTTGAGAAAAGGCAATTAAAAATTGGGGAAAGATAGACCTCTTTAAACCATTAAAAATGTACAGTTAAATGTGTCTGAGAGGGAGAGTATGAATCCCTCTTATCAGTTACCAGTTTTTACCCTAGACAAATTTTTTAACATCTATGAGAGTGTTCACATTAAAGAAACTCAGAATTTCTTCTTTGACTCCATTACAAGTTTACTGGACAGATGGGGTTATGTACAGGAAAACACATTTATACCTGCAAAGTACTGTACAAGTATATTGTAATAAACATGTTTATCCCAGAGAGAAGGAACTTCATTCAAGAATTAAGTAATCGGCTTCTTGCTAGTTGTCAGTGCATGACCACCATGCACTCTTTATAACTAAGATTAAATAGTTTTAACAGGAGAAGGAGCCGCAGATATTTTTGGAAAACACTTTGCATTTAGGTGAAATTGCCAAAGGTGTGATTCAGTATGATTACTGTAAGGGGTTCCAGTTTCTTCTGCCTCATAGGATAATAATTTATAATCAGCAGGCAAAAATATTCTCAAACTTTTGGGGAGGGGGGACTGTTAGTTCTCATTTCTGAAGCTTAGTTTTGTCGTCATCTTTGAAATATCAAAGTAAGGGAAAATGGCAGTTATCATGATACTTGGCTACTTGTTTTCGGCTCATGGTTTCATTTAAAATTTTTTTTAGTTTATCTGATCAAAAGTAAATGGAGCCAGTTTCTATAACTTAAGTGTTACTGAGAATTCTCAAAAAAGGAAATACAGTGGGGAGAAACATGGCAAGATATGCAAGCTTATTAATAATAATAAACCACTTCATCTCAACCTTCCTCATTGGAAGGTGACAGTACCAGTAAAAATGATAGTTAGTGTTTTCCTTTTGGCTTGGCAGAATATGAGTCGTAGGCAAAGATTTAGTGGAGAGACAGAGAATGCCAGGAGCTAGAGAGAAATTCCTGGACAGATCCAGATATTTCTTTGCTCCTGCCACCCCCCCTCTTTTGCCCTTTTGTGATGTCTATAATTAATACTGTCCAAAAGGAGTACATGATTATATGCACATTAAAATCAGCCCCCTTTCCCTACTCCAAGCCCTTCTTTACCTCAAATAATGCTATCTGTGTTGGATTGCATTTAGGTAAGCACACACACATACAGATTATACCTATAGAGAGATTATGCTTGCTATAAAATAGGGATTATGTGAGTCTTCCCCTGTTGTTTCTTTTTGTTTTGTTTTTCATGATTGGCCTCACCGCCTATCAGTCTAAATGAATCTATTTTATTCTTCTAAACTGAGATGACCAATATTTTTTGTTAAAGATCAGATAATAAATATTTCAGATTTGACAGGCTATGTAGTCTTTGTTGCAATTACTAAATTCTGCCATTGTATAGCACAAAAACAGCCATAGACAACACATAAATTCCTAAGCATGGTTGTGTTTCAATAAAGCTTTATTTGCAAAAACAGGCCAAGTTTGGCCCATGGGTTGCAGTTAGCCAAACTGTTCTAAATTATTACATAATATTCCTGCATAAAAATCATCATACTTTGTTTTAATTATTTCTCTACTTAATTATGTCTAGTTTTTTAAACACTACTGTTACGAATATCCTTTCACAAATAATCCTGTATGTATGAGTACTTCTGTAGGAAGTAAAATTGACAGGTCAAAGATATGAATATTTAGGGGCGCCTGGGTGGCTCAGTGGGTTAAAGCCTCTGCCTTCAGCTCAGGTCATGACCCCAGGGTCCTGAGATCGAGCCCCACATTGGGCACTCTGCTCCACGGGGAGCCTGCTTCCTCCTCTCTCTCTGACTGCCTCTCCGCCTACCTGTGATCTCACTCTGTCAAATAAATAAATAAAATCTTTAAAAAAAAAAAAAAAGATATGTATATTTATTTATTTTTCTCTCACAATTTCAATTTTTTTTAATAATTTTTTATTTTTTATAAACATTTATTTTTATCCCCAGGGGTACAGGTCTGTGAATCACCAGGTTTACACACTTCACAGCACTCACCAAAGCACATACCCTCCCCAATGTCCATAATCCCACCTCCTTCTCCTAAACCCCCTCCCCCCAGCAACCCTCAGTTTGTTTTGTGAGATTAAGAGTCACTTATGGTTTGTCTCCCTCCCAATCCCATCTTATTTCATTTATTCTTCTCCTACCCACTTAAGCCCCCATGTTGCATCACCACTTCCTCATATCAGGGAGATCATATGATAGTTGTCTTTCTATGCTTGACTTATTTCGCTAAGCATGATATGCTCTAGTTCTATCCATGTTGTCGCAAATGGCAAGATTTCATTTCTTTTGATGGCTGCATAGTATTCCATTGTGTATATATACCACATCTTCTTGATCCATTCATCTGTTGATGGACATCTAGGTTCTTTCCGTAGTTTGGCTATTGTGGACAATGCTGCTATAAACATTCGGGTGCACATGCCCCTTTGGATCACTACGTTTTTATCTTTAGGGTAAATACCCAATAGTGCAATTGCTGGGTCATAGGGCAGTTCTGTTTTCAAAATTTGAGGAACATCCTTGCTGTTTTCCAGAGGGGCTGCACCAGCTTGCATTCCCACCAACAGTGTAGGAGGGTTCCCCTTTCTCCGCATCCTCGCCAGCATCTGTCATTTCCTGACTTGTTGATTTTAGCCATTCTTACTGGTGTGAGGTGATATCTCATTGTGGTTTTGATTTGTATTTCCCTGATGCCGAGTGATAAGGAGCACTTTTTCAAGTGTCTGTTGGCCATCTGGATGTCTTCTTTGCAGAAATGTCTGTGCATGTCCTCTGCCCATTTCTTGATTGGATTATTTGTTCTTTGGGTGTTGAGTTTGCTAAGTTCTTTATAGATTCTGGACACTAGTCCTTTATCTGATATGTCGTTTGCAAATATCTTCTCCCATTCTGTCAGTTGTCTTTTGATTTTGTTAACTGTTTCCTTTGCTGTGCAAAAGCTTTTGATCTTGATGAAATCCCAATCGTTCATTTTTGCCCTTGCTTCCCTTGCCTTTGGCGTTGTTCCTAGGAAGATGTTGCTGCGGCTGATGTCGAAGAGGTTGCTGCCTGTGTTCTCCTCAAGGATTTTGATGGATTCCTTTCTCACATTGAGGTCCTTCATCCATTTTGAGTCTATTTTTGTGTGTAGTGTAAGGAAATGGTCTAACTTCATTTTTCTGCATGTGGCTGTCCAATTTTCTCAGCACCATTTATTGAAGAGGCTGTCTTTTTTCCATTGGACATTCTTTCCTGCTTTGTCGAAGATTACTTGACTGTAGAGTTGAGGGTCTATTTCTGGGCTCTCTATTCTGTTCCATTGATCTTTGTGTCTGTTTTTGTGCCAGTATCATGCTGTCTTGAGGATGACAGCTTTGTGATAGAGCTTGAGTCCGGAATTGTGATGCCACCAACATTGGCTTTCTTTTTCAATATCCCTTTGGCTATTCGAGGTCTTTTCTGGTTCCATATAAATTTTGTAATTTTTGTTCCATTTCTTTGAAAAAGATGGATGGTACTTTGATAGGAATTGCATTAAATGTGTGGATTGCTTTAGGTAGCATAGACATTTTCACAATATTTATTCTTCTAATCCAGGAGCATGGAACATTTTTCCATTTCTTTGTGTCTTCCTCAATTTCTTTCATGAGTACTTTATAGTTTTCTGAGTATAGAATCTGTGCCTCTTTGGTTAGGTTTATTCCTAGGTATCTTATGGTTTTGGGTGCAATTGTAAATGGGATTGACTCCTTAATTTCTCTTTCTTCTGTCTTGCTGTTGGTGTAGAGAAATGCAACTGATTTCTGTGCATTGATTTTATATCCTGACACTTTACTGAATTCCTGTATAAGTTCTAGCAGTTTTGGAGTGGAGTCTTTTGGGTTTTCCACATATAGTATCATATCATCTGCGAAGAGTGATACTTTGACTTCTTCTTTGCCGATTTGGATGCCTTTAATTTCCTTTTGTTGTCTGATTGCTGAGGCTAGGACCTCTAGTACTATGTTGAATAGCAGTGGTGATAATGGACATCCCTGCCGTGTTCCTGACCTTAGCGGAAAAGCTTTCAGTTTTTCTGCATTGAGAATGATATTTGCGGTGGGTTTTTCATAGATGGCTTTGATGATATTGAGGTATGTGCCCTCTATCCCTACACTTTGAAGAGTTTTGATCAGGAAGGGATGCTGTACTTTGTCAAATGCTTTTTCAGCATCTATTGAGAGTATCATATGGTTCTTGTTCTTTCTTTTATGGATGTGTTGTATCACATTGACTGATTTGCGGATGTTGAACCAACCTTGCAGCCCTGGAATAAATCCCACTTGGTCGTGGTGAATAATCCTTTTAATGTACTGTTGAATCCTATTTGCTAGTATTTTGTTGAGTATTTTCGCATCTGTGTTCATCAAGGATATTGGTCTATAGCTCTCTTTTTTGATGGGATCCTTTTCTGGTTTTGGGATCAAGGTGATGCTAGCCTCATAAAATTGGTTTGGAAGTTTTCCTTCCATTTCTATTTTTTGGAACAGTTTCAGGAGAATAGGAATTAGTTCTTCTTTAAATGTTTGGTAGAATTCCCCCGGGAAGCCATCTGGCCCTGGCCTTTTGTTTGTTTGGAGATTTTTAATGACTGTTTCAATCTCCTTACTGGTTATGGGTCTGTTCAGGCTTTCTATTTCTTCCTGGTTCAGTTGTGGTAGTTTATATGTTTCTAGGAATGCATCCATTTCTTCCAGATTGTCAAATTTATTGCCGTAGAGTTGCTCATAGTATGTTCTTATAATAGTTTGTATTTCTTTGGTGTTAGTTGTGATCTCTCCTCTTTCATTCATGATTTTATTTATTTGGGTCCTTTCTCTTTTCTTTTTGATAAGTCGGGCCAGGGGTTTATCAATTTTATTAATTCTTTCAAAGAACCAGCTCCTAGTTTCGTTGATTTGTTCTATTGTTTTTTTGGTTTCTATTTCATTGATTTCTGCTCTGATCTTTATGATTTCTCTTCTCCTGCTGGGCTTAGGGTTTCTTTCTTGTTCTTTCTCCAGCTCCTTTAGGTGTAGGGTTAGGTTGTGTACTTGAGACCTTTCTTGTTTCTTGAGAAAGGCTTGTACCGCTATATATTTTCCTCTCAGGACTGCCTTTGTTAGTGTTTTCATTATCATTTGTTTCCATGATTTTTTTCAATTCTTCTTTAATTTCCCTGTTGACCCATTCATTCTTTAGAAGGATGCTCTTTAGTCTCCATGTATTTTGGTTCTTTTCAACTTCCTTTTGTGGTTGAGTTCTAGCTTCAGAGCATTATGGTCTGAAAATATGCATGGAATGATCCCAATCTTTTGATACCAATTGAGTCCTGATTTAGGACCAAGGATGTGATCTATTCTGGAGAATGTTCCATGTGCACTAGAGAAGAATGTGTATTCTGTTGCTTTGGGATGAAATGTTCTGAATATATCTGTGATGTCCATCTGGTCCAGTGTGTCATTTAAGGCCTTTATTTCTTTGTTGATCTTTTGCTTGGATGATCTGTCCATTTCAGTGAGGGGAGTGTTAAAGTCCCCTACTATTATTGTGTTGTTGTTGATGTGTTCCTTTGATTTTGTTTTTAATTGGTTTATATAGTTGGCTGCTCCCACGTTGGGGGCATAGATATTTAAAATTGTTAAATCTTCTTGTTGGACAGACCCTTTGAGTATGATATAGTGTCCTTCCTCTTCTCTTATTATCGTCTTTGGCTTAAAATCTAATTGATCTGATATAAAGATTGCCACTCCTGCTTTCTTCTGATGTCCATTAGCATGGTAAATTGTTTTCCACCCCCTCACTTTAAATCTGGAGGTGTCTTCGGGCTTAAAATGAATTTCTTGGAGGCAACATATAGATGGGTTTTGTTTTTTTATCCATTCTGATACCCTGTGTCTTTTGACAGGGGCATTTAGCCCATTCACACTCAGGGTAACTATTGAGAGATATAAATTTAGTGCCATTGTATTGCCTGTAAGGTGACTGTTACTGTATATGGTCTCTGTTCCTTTCTGATCTACCACTTGTAGGCTCTCTCTTTGCTTAGAGGACCCCTTTCAAGATTTCCTGTAGAGCTGGTTTGGTGTTTGCAAATTCTTTCAGTTTTTGTTTGTCCTGGAAGCTTTTAATCTCTCCTTCTATTTTCAATGATAGCCTTGCTGGATATAGTATTCTTGGCTGCGTGTTTTTCTCGTTTAGTGCTCTGAAAATATCATGCCAGCTCTTTCTGGCCTGTCAGGTCTCTGTGGATAAGTCAGCTGCCAATCTAATATTTTTACCATTGTATATTACAGTCCTCTTGTACCAGGCTGCTTTCAGGATTTTCTCTTTGTCACTGAGACTTGTAAATTTTACTATTAGGTGACAGGGTGTGGGCCTATTCTTATTGATTTTGAGGGGCATTCTCTGAACCTCCTGAATTTTGATGCTCGTTCCCTTTGCCATATTGGGGAAATTCTCCCCAATAATTCTCTCCAGTATACCTTCTGCTCCCCTCTCTCTTTCTTCTTCTTCTGGAATCCCAATTATTCTAATGTTGTTTCGTCTTATGGTGTCACTTATCTCTCGAATTCTCCCCTCGTGGTCCAGTAGCTGTTTGTCCCTCTTTTGCTCAGCTTCTTTATTCTCTGTCATTTGGTCTTCTATATCACTAATTCTTTCTTCTGCCTCATTTATCCTAGCAGTGAGAGCCTCCATTTTTTATTGCACCTCATTAATAGCTTTTTTTATTTCAACTTGGTTAGATTTTAGTTCTTTTATTTCTCCAGAAAGGGCTTTTATATCTCCCAAGAGGGTTTCTCTAATATCTTCCATGCCTTTTTCGAGCCCAGCTAGAACCTTGAGAATTGTCATTCTAAACTCTAGATCTGACATATTACCAATGTCTGTATTGATTAGGTCCCTAGCCTTCGGTTACTGCCTCTTGTTCTTTTTTTTGTGTTGAATTTTTCCGTCTTGTCATTTTGTCCAGGTAAGAGTATATGAAGGAGCAAGGAAAGTACTAAAAGGGTGGCAACAACCCCAGGAAAATATGCTTTAACCAAATTAGAAGAGATCCCAAATCGTGAGGGGGGAGAAAGGATATAAAAAGAGGTTCAAAAAGAAGAAAGAAATAAAAAAGAAAAAAGAAAAAAAAAAGGAAAGAAAAGAATTTAAAAAAAAAGAAAAGAAATAAGAAAAATATAAAAACGAAAAAATATATATATTAGATAAACTAGTTAAAAAACGTTAAAAAAGAAAAAGGTAAAAGTTAAAAAAAAATTTAACCAGAAGGCAAGAAAAAAAAAAACAAAAAATGAAAAAGAAAAAAATTAAATTAACTGCAAGACTAAAAAAAATCACAGGGAAAAAGCCATGAGTTCCGTGCTTTGCTTTCTCCTCCTCTGGAATTCTCCTGCTCTCCTTGGTATTGAAACCGCACTCCTTGGTAGGTGAACTTGGTCTTGGCTGGATTTCTTGTTGATCTTCTGGGGGAGGGGCCTGTTGTAGTGATTCTCAAGTGTCTTTGCCCCAGGCGGAATTGCACCGCCCTTACCAGGGGCCGGGGTGAGTAATCTGCTCGGGTTTGCTTTCAGGAGCTTTTGTTCCCTGAGCGCTTTCCATAGAGTTCCGGAGGACGGGGAATACAAATGGCGGCCTCCTGGTCTCCGGCCCGGAGGAGCCGAGAGCCCGGGGCCCCACTCCTCAGTGCGCCCTCAGAGAACAGCGCCCAGTTACTCCCGTCTGCCTGACATCCGGCCGCGCTCCGAGCTCACTGAGCCTGCGACCGGTTCAAGGTAACACCGAGCTGCGAGCTTACTGTCGGCTCTGTCTCTGTAGCCGGCTTTCCCGTTCCAATACCCGCAAGCTCTGCAACACTCAGACACCCCCGATCCTTCTGTGACCCTGCGGGACCTGAGGCCATGCTGACCCCGTGTGGGCTTTGCCCCGGGTAGCCTCTGGAGCGATGTCCCTCAGCGGAACAGACTTTTAAAAGTCCTGATTTTGTGCGCCGTTGCTCCGCGGCTTGCCGGGAGCCTGCCCCTCCCCCCGGGGTCTATCTTCCAGTCGCTTTGGATTCACTTCTCCGCCGGTCCTACCTTTCAGAAAGTGGTTGTTTTTCTGTTTCCAGAATTGCTGTTCTTCTTCTCTTCGATCTGCCGATGGATTTTCAGGTGTTTGCAATCTTTAGATAAGCTATCTAGCTGATCTCCGGCTAGCTGAAGTAGTCTCAGCCTGCTACTTCTCCACCATCTTGACTCCTCCCCAAGATATGTATATTTAAATGTAAAATATAGCTTCTAAATTCTCCAAAGTCCTTTACCAGCATGTACTCCGAAAACCATATGAAAATGGACATCTTAATACTTGCCAACACTATTATTTTTTTAAAAATGTTTACCAATACTATATGCAAAAATAGTATTTCCTTGTTTTTATTACAGCTGCTTAATAATTCACTGGTAAGGCTTGAGAGAACTAATAACACCCTTTTACCTTCCTGCCTAATTTAGAATGAGTTAAGAGTCAGATATAGGAATCAATATAGAGAATATCACCTATGCTATTGATGAAGCTGTGGATAGCTTGACCTATATTTGTGATAACAATAGTTTTTCAAATACTATATGTATCCTAGAACTAATTTTTGCCACTTTTATCACAGGCAGTGTTGGAAAAGTAACAGACCTGACATTAGCAGTCTCTCCTTGGAAAATGTACGTGAAGAAGCAAAATTTGTGATTCATAAGACAGTCATATCCCAAAAGGAAAGAGAGAGAGTGGCTGAACTACGCATGACCAGTTCCCTTCCCCAAACTTCCCGGTTAGGGGAAGGGAGGAAGACAGATCAGGAGCGCCACTCTTAGGCAGTCCTTCTACCATCAAACTTCAGTAGGAACTTAGTGTCTTCCCCAACACTCAAACTCCAGCCTCACTACGCAGTTTTTGTGAACTGCTTATTTTTATTCCTTGCCCATTTTTAAAAGCTGGTTTGTTCACATTCTTCTATAGCTTTGTAGGAGTGCTCCACTCTTATTAAAGTTATTAGTCTTTGGTTATTTGTTGAAATTACTGTATTTATTAAAATCTAAGATGCCATTACTTATAAGACACCATTATTTTATACACTCCTAAGAGGAGGGAGGTTAAAAAAACAATGTTAAGTAACTTAGAATTTATATTAATTAAAAGAACTTGCTTAGACATTTTTTGGCATGTATACTAAAAGGGAAAATATAAGCAAAATAAATCGGTTGGCTAAGATACTCACAAAACACCTCATATTCAGAGCTTACCCACTCTCTTAAAGAGTCAGTTTTTCTGTCCAGAGCCTTTGCTGTTCATGGTTTTCCACACTATATATCATCCTCTGTGTCATCAAATACATTGGTGCAGCCATATTTCTTCATTACTGTCTTTAGAATTTTTTTTAAGCCATACCACAAATTCTATAAGTTTTGATGCTGCTTTCTTGAACTTATCAGACACAAAAAAACAGGACTCATATTTTCCTCCTGAAATGGTTCTTGAACAGTGTGTTGAGCGAAGTGTTAAGGGGTTGTACCTTTCCAATAATAATGTGAAAAACAACCAATTTTGAACATGTCCAGACAATGGCTCTACTTCACAACTACTCCCTGACAAACAGCAAATGTAAGACACCACTGATTGTACAACAAATGTTGACTCAAGATATGTGAAAATTTGAAGAAATGTTTGTTATAATTGATGATTTAGAGTTCTTTTTTCCTGTGTGTCATGAGTCTTTGTTTTCCTTTTCAGGTTTTGTGGTAAAATATATACAACAAAATTTATCATCCCCCCCCCTTTTTTTTAAAGGATTGTATTTCTTTATTTGAGAGAGAGCAAGTGAGAGAGCACTGTAAGGGTTGGGGAGGGACAGAGGAAGGAAGAGTGGACTCCCGCTGACCAGGGAGCCAGATGCTGGGCTGGATCCCAGGACCACCCCCGTCATGACCTGAGCTGATACTTCACTGACTGAGCCACCCTGGCACCCTCATTTCACTACTTTCAAGTGTACAATTCAGTGGTATTAATTACATTTACAGTGTTGTGCAAATATCACCACCATTATTTCCAAAATATTTCATCACCCCTAGCAAAACTCTTAAGTATTAATAACTCTCCATTTCTTCTTTTCCCAGGCCCTAATTATTTCTAATCTATAAGAAGCATCTTTGAATTTTTTCATCTGATTCTAATTCTCTTCTTGTGATGCATACTTTTCTCAAGTACAAATTTTTCAGTTTTGATTTTGAGAAAATGGTTTGTTCACCCTTAACTGAATTCATAAAACTAAATTCTAAATTGCAAGTATGCTGTTACCATGTCTAACATCTAGAGGAAATCTTGGCAATCCTTGGAGGAAAATGTTAAGTTATCTAGATCTCTAGCAGTGTTTTTGTTTGTCATTTTGATATGCTGTCCGGGCTGAAAAAACGTATCTATGTAATCTGGTCCTTGAAGAAACATTTACTTATGTCATACCTTTGCATGAAGAAACCTTAAAAAAACAAACAAAAAAAACCAGTTCAGTAGTTTGGATCCCACTTGAAATTCCCAGTAATTCTTTCTCCATAGTTTTTATAGTTTTAATAAACTAGCACTAAACTGTTTTAACTAGGAAACATTTACTCACTGCCTTTTTTGTACATTCTATAGGGATAAAAAGTGATTTTTTAATTTTATTTTATTTATTCATTTGATGGAGAGAGACACAGGGAGAGAGGGAACACAAGCAGAGGGAGTGGGACAGGAAGAAGCAGGCTTCCCACTTAGCAGGGAACCCGATGCGACGCCCAATCCCAGGACCCTGGGATCATGACCTGAGCTGAAGGCAGACAACGACTGAGCCATCCAGGCACCCCAAGAGTGATTTCTTTTAAACCAGGAATTCAAGACATGAGTTTTTTTTTAATTTACCCTTCATGTATTGTTTTAATAAAAATTCTAAATCTGAATACTGACAACTGTTTAAAGCACTGCTCATATCTGTTTTGTTTTTCCTTTTAAGATAGTCTTAAGTCACATGTTAGGAAACAACCCATCAGATGAGATTAGCTTTTGAGTTTACATGCCACCTCAGGTTATATTTAGTGCTACTGGCCAAAAAAAAAAAGTATGGGTCTACAGATCTTTCAACTTTGTTCAAGTTTTTGGCAAGATTTTTCAGTGTGTATGATAGCTGTTTCCTTTTGGCAAGTTTCTGACAACTTGATGCTTTAAAAAATATATGTCTGTGATGTGATCTTCAATATTTGCCTTGCACCATTTTATTTTTTGACACTAAAAAGTTAGTTCGTACCAGGCCTTGAGCTGAACAAAATATATGCTCATATGTGTTGCCACACTTTGAGAAGTTATCCTTTCTTTGGAGGGCATTTCTATTTGTGGATGAATGTATCTGGAGTTACATAAACGAGATACTAGGTAAAGAAGAAGAGTTGTGGCCACAGGAACTTATCCTTCATCTATTTGCCTCCTGTATCTAATAGGACCAAAAAGAAATGCTCTGTTTTTAGACTGTTTCCAAATGAGAGACTATTGAAAAATCATTCTCAAAGGGGGGAAAAGGCTAATCTGAAAAAGTGAGACACGTTCATTAATCTTTTTTCTATTTTCATCTGAAGCCTCTAGGAAAACAACTTCATTTTTACCACTTTAAAGAGAGTTATATCACTTTGGCCTGTCTTATCACAGTTAATCATTCATCCATTAGTTTACTGTAAGTTAAAAGTTTAGGGAAATTCCGGGTTTCCCCTTTATTCCTCTGAGCAGCTGCCTTGTAAATAAATGTGCATGCCTGGTCAGTAGAAGGGTTGGCTGAAGGAAAGGGAGAATGTAGGACATTTCTTTGATCTCTACTCAGAAACATAAAATTCCAGTTGTGTGCTTTACTCTGCAATATGCAAGGAGGTGGTCCTTGACGAATCTCCAATGTGACTTCCACATGGACTCCAAGGAATTCTCTCTAATCTTCTGTCTTATAATGTTTCAGATTTAAATTCCATCTGCACACACCTTTCTAGCTCCTTTGCTGCCACTCTAGAGCTTAGTCACCATGAATAATCTCTTTTCATTTTTGAGGCTGGGTCAAGCCTAGATAATAATGTGGGAAAACGCCTCATCCTTAAGGTTGAATTTGTTCTATGGATTTCAGAATAGATGTTCTTTGCTGAGAGCTACTACAATGTCTGCCTAAATGTCTTCATCTTAGACAATGGCATGACAAGGTCAGGATGGCTGCAACCTCAAGGCAAATGCTGTGTTTACTTGTGTTAAACATGATTTGCCAGAGAAGATTTAAATGCTGCTATTTTGCTGTGATAAAACTAGTGGTTACCATGGATAGACTTAAAGTTATTATTCTCAGAGTATATTTAAGCATTTTAAGGACATTTTATCCAATTCTTTTAAAAGATTCAGTTTGCTAAATAATTCAGAGTATTAAGTTTTAAGATCGAGGGAATTTACTAAGTTTTAGAGAAAGGAGATATGATTTAGATGCCAGGATACTCATGACTCTTTACCACTAGTGGGCTGAATAATCATGGGAAAATTGCTTTGTTTATTTGGTTTTCAACTTTTTCTTCTAAAGAGGAAGTAGGATGAAATTATTCCTAAGGACATTTTCAGCTGCAGCTTCCTATAGTTTTAAGTTTATTTATATATAAGTTTATATATATATTTATTTATAAGTTTATTGTGGTCTTTAGAATACACATAAACACCATATTTTAATAATCCTCAAAAATTGATGTTCTAAAACAATAACTATGTTTCTAAAACAATAAATGCTATGCTATTGGATAAGTAATAATGAACAAATTACTGAAGTACTGTTAAATAATTTTAAATATATTTTCAATAAATATGTAAGCCTTTAAGGAACTGGGAGTCTGCCAACAAGATGTGAGATAACCATTTATAACTATAGTGTGAAGCAAGATGACTTGCATTAAAAGCTTACTGGAGGATTAGATATGTTCTGTAAGCTGAGGTGGGTCATAGCACACTCTACATGAGAAACATGTTGATGCACACACTAAGACCAAGGGATAAAGTTCTTCTTAGACTTATTTTTACATACTTTCCTATGAGGGATCTTATTACCTAAATGAAATATATTTGCTTTCATACGCATTTGTGTATGTGTGTGATGTGTTCTTTGTTCAGGGGAATGTGGTGTTGATGGAGATGATTGTGGAGGTTGACCATGTTGCTAAGTAAGTGCTATTCTCTAGAATTTGGTAAGTCCTTTTTATTTTTTGGAACTGCTTTTAAAGCATTATAAAATTGTGTTTCCTTTGCACATTATTTCTTTTTTAACCTTCAAATGATTCGTTTGTTCTTTTCTTTTTATTAACACATTATGTTTTATTTGTTCCAGGGATACAAGCCTGTGAGTCATCAATCTTACACAACTCACAGCACTCAACCACAGCACATACCCCCCCTAATGTCTATAACCCAGTTACACTATCCCTCCCCTCCCACCCTCCAGCAACTCTCAGTTTGTTTCCTGAGATTAAGAGTACTTATGGTTTGTGTCCCTCCCCAGTCCCATCTTATTTCATTTTTTCCTTCCTTCCCCCACAACACCCCACCCTGCCTGCCTCTCAAATTCCTCATATCAGAGAGATCATATAATTATTGCCTGTCTCTGATCGACTTATTTTGCTCAGCACAAAAGCCTCTATTTCCATCCATCTCATGACAAATGTGGCAAGATTTGGGGGTTTTTGATGGAATACTATGCAGTCATCAAAACCCCCCCAAATCTTACATATATACATATATATATATATATATATATATATATATATATAACATATATACATACAGATATATATATCTGTATGTATCTTCTTTATCAATTCATCTGTTGATGGACATCTAGGCTCTTTCCATAGTTTGGCTATTGTAGACATTGCTGCTATTTAGGTGCATGTGCCTCCTTGGATCACTACATTTGTATCTTTAGGGTAAATACCCAGTAGTGCAATTGCTGGGTCATAGAATAGCTCTACTCTCAACGTTTTGAGGAAGCTCCATACTGTTTTTCAGAGTGGCTCCACCAGCTTGTATTTCCACCAACAGTGTAGGAGGGTTCTCCTTTCTCCTTATCCTCAATAACACCTGTAGTTACCTGACTGGTTAATTTCAGCCATTCTGGCTGGTGCAAGATGGTACCTCACTGTGGTATTGATTTGTATTTCCCTGAAGCCAAGTGATGTTGAGCATTTTTTCATGTGTCTGTTGGCCATGTGGATGTCTTCTTTTCAGAAATGTCTGTTCAGGGGTGCCTGGGTGGCTCAGTTATTATGTTTCTGCCTCCGGCTCAGGTCATGATCCCTACACTCTGGGATCAAGCTCTTCCTGCTCAGTGGGAAGTCTTCTTCTTCTCCCACTCCCCTTGCTTGTATTCCCTTTCTGTTTCAAATAAATAAATAAAATCTAAAAAAAAAAATGTTCATATCTTCTGCCCATTTCTTGATTGGATTATTTGTTCTTTGGGTGTTGAGTTTGATAAATTCTTTATAGATTCTTTATAGATTTATAAATTCTTTATAAATTCTTTATACTAGCCCTTTATCTGATGTCATTTGCAAATATCTTCTCCTATTCTGTCTGTTGTCTTTTCATTTTGTTAACTCTTTCTTTTGCTGTGCAAAAACTTCATGATGAAGTCTCATTTGTTCATTTTTGCCCTTGCCTTTGGCGATGTTTCTAGGAAAAAGTTGCTGTGGCTGAGATCAAAGAGGTTGCTGCATGTGTTCTCTTTAAGGATTTTGATGGATTCCTGTCTCACAGTGAGGTATTTCACCCATTGTGAGTCTATTTTTGTGTGTGGTGTAAGGAAATGGTCCAGTTTTATTCTTCTGCATGTGGCTGTTCAATTTTCCCAACACAATTTGTTGAAGAGACTGTCTTTTTTCCATTAGATGTTCTTTCCTGCTTTGTCAAAGATTTGTTGGCCATAGATTTGATGGTCCATTTCTGGGCTCTCTATTCTGTTCCATTGATCTATGTGTCTGTTTTTGTGTCAGCACCATACTATCTTGATGATTAGAATAGAGTTTGTAATAGAGTTTGAAGTCTGGAATAGTGATGCCGCCAACTTTGGCTTCCTTTTTCAACATTCCTCTGGTATTCAGGGTCTTTTCTGGTTTCATATGAATTTTAGGATTATTTGTTGCATTATCTTTAAAAAAAGTTGATGGTATTTTGATAGAGATTGCATCAAAAGTGTAGATTTCTTTAGGTAGCATAGACATTTTCACAATATTTGTTCTTCAAATCCATGAACATGGAACATTTTTCCATTTCTTTGTGTTGTCCTCAATTTCTTTTATGAGTACTTTATAGTTTTCTGAGTACAGAACCACCTTTGCTGCATCCCAAAGATTTTGAACAGTATTTTTTTTTTGAACAGTATGTTTTCATTTTCATTTGTTTCTATGATTTTTTAAAAAAAATTCTTCTTTAATTTCCTAGTTGACCCTTTCATTCTTTAGTAGGATGCTCTTTAGTCTCCATGTATTTGAGTTCTTTCCAACTTTCCTCTTGTGGTTGAGTTCTAGTTTCAAAACATTTTAATCTGAAAATATGTAGGGAATGATACCAGTCTTTTGGTACCAGATGAGACCTGATTTGGTACCAGTTGAGACCCAGGATATGACCTATTCTGAAGAATGTTCCATGTGCAATGGAGAAGAATATGTATTCTGTAGCTCTGGGATGGAATGTTTTGAATATGTCTGTGATGTCCATCTGGTCCAGCATGTTGTTTAAAGCCTTCATTTCCTTGCTGATTTTTTGCTTAGATGATCTGTCCATTTCAGTGAGGGGGTTGTGTTAAAGTCCCCTACTATTATTGTATTATTGTCAATGTGTTTCTTTGATTTTATTATTAATTGGTTTATATAATTAGCTGATCCCGTGTTAGGGGCATAGATATTTAAAATTGTTAGATCTTCTCTTTGGATCTACTTGTCTATATTGGTTAGGTCCCTAGTAGTTGGTACTGCCTCTTGTTCTTCTTTTGAGGTGAGTTTTTGTGCCTTGTCATTTTATCCAGACAAAAATTGATGAATGAGAGAACAAAATACTGAAAGAGTAATAATGACCCCAGAAAAATACACATCAACCAAATCAGAAGAGATCTGAAATTAGAGGGAGAAGAAAGGAAAAAATAAAATTCTATATATAATTAGACTGGTGAATAGAACAGAGCCACACACTTGATTTTGGGTGTATTTTGGTCTGTTAGAAGAAACTGCCCCCAAATTTTAAAGCAACAAAAAATACACACACACACACACACAGACAAATAAGGGTAAACACAGTGAATGAATAAAATATGACTGTAAAGATGAAAATTAAAAAAGATTTTAAAAAAGGAATTGATAAGAGAAGTTTGTTGAAAAAAGAAAAAAAAGGAGAAAATGTGATCAGGTTGGAGACTAGAACAAAGCCATATGCTAGATTTAGTGTATATTTTGGTCTCTTAGAAGAAACTGTATCCCAAAATTTTAAAGAAAGAAAAATTTATATGTTTACAAAAAATAAGGTTAAATACAATGAAGAGATAGAATATGATTATAACAATGAAAATTTAAAAAGATTTTTAAAAAGGTATTGGTAAGATAAAATAGTTAAAATACGTTGAAACAGGAAAGAGGATACATTTTTAAAAATTGAATAAGAAAAATTAAAATTAAAAAAAATTTTAACTTTGAAAGACTAAAGAATCATGGGGGAAAAGCCTTGAATTCTATTTGCTGCATTCTCCTATCTCTGGAGTTCCATGGTTCTCACTGATTTGTGAACTCAATGTTGACTGGATGTTCTTACTGATCTTCTGGGGGAGAAGCCTGTTGCCATGATTCTCGAATATCTTTGCCTGAGGTGGAATTGCACTGTCCTTGCAAGGAGCCAGGCTAAGCAACCTGCTCAAGTTCACTTTCAAAAGCTTTTGTTCCCTGAAAGCTTTCCGTACAGATTTGGAGGATGGGAATGATAATGGCCGCATCCCAATGTCCTGCCCAGAGGAGCTGAGAGCTCAGGACCTCCGCTCTTCAGTGCACCTCAGAGAAAAGCAGTTCCTCCCGTCTCCCTGGTCTTCCGCCATGCTCTGTATTCACTCAGCCTGTGAGTGTTTCTATCTCTGGTGCACGGCCCCGTTTGGAGTCTCCAAACCCAGCAGATTCCTGCAGGGTGCTCCAATGCCACTCCTCTGAAGAAGAAAGGTGAGTCCAGATTTGCCACTTTGGGATCCCTGTTTGAAAAGCAGTGGCCCCACTCTGCTTTGGATCATGGTTTAAGGTAACCCCAAGATGAGAGGCCCCTCCTCAGTTCTGTCTTTGCAGCTGGTCTCCCCACTCTGATACCTGGGAGCTCTGCTACACTCAGGCACCCCTGGTCTCATCCAATTTCTCTCAAATATTTGTAAAATAAAATTATTCTCACATTTGGAACAGAACATGAATGTTTTTCTATGGAAAAGATTCACTGAATATGACTATGCCCCTTCCTTGGTTTATTTTTCTCCATGGCACTTTTTATGCTCTATGTACTACATACTTCAACTGAAATATATTCATTTTTTTATTGCCACTTGCAAAAATGGCTGCCAGGATCTCACCTCGGTGTGTCAGTGGGGCATTTGAAAGAGAATAGGGTAAATGTTTAATGAGCTGGTCTAATATTTTGAAAATAGGCAATCCCACTTAGGGGTGTGTGTGTGTGTGTGTGTGTGTATGTGTGTGTAGGATTACTAGATTATTCCTTTACATACCATTATGAACTTCAAACACCAAACATGAACATATCATATCTTCAGTGTCTTTATACACTTGAAATTGGAGCTTCCATTAGCTATCACTTGTTTAAATAAGATTTATTTTTTGAATTAAAAACATTTATTGGCATAACTAATTAAGTCAAATATAAATGGATTACTGAAATCATCTTAGAAATGGTAACTGAATATCATTCATTCATACTAGGATGGAAAGTGATTTAAAAGTCTGAATCTTTGGGGCACCTGGGTGGCTCAGTGGGTTAAAGCCTCTGCCTTTGGCTCAGGTCATGATCTCAGGGTCCTGGGATTGAGCCCCGAGTCGGGTTCTCTGCTCAGCAGGGAGCCTGCTTTCCTCTCTCTCTCTTTCTCTGCCTGCCTCTCTGCCTACTTGTGATCTCTGTCTATCAAATAAATAAATAAAATCTTTAAAAAAAAAGTCTGAATCTTTCCAACAATTGTTTGTTTTCAACAAATTTTTCTTCTATTGAAATTGTTCCTTATAAATAGGAATGATAATGACTACCATAAAAAGAGAATTTGCTTCCTCAGGAAAACTTGGGCTTACCAGGAACAGATTCTAACCTATTTTTTGTGAGATAGTTTCTAGTGCCTCTATTCCTGCAAAGTTTTTGCATCTACTCCTGATTTTGCTTTCAGTATATATTTGTACATGAGATTAAAATTGATACAGTCTATAATACTGACCAAATACACTCAACAAAATTAACAAGTGGGAAGAAAAATGTGACATTTCTTTTATACATTATTACTGATCAAAGAATAGAGTATGGGTATTTTGCTCCAATAAAACTCAGAAACTTTTAATGATATGAAGACATTATTATAAGAAGGCTTATTAAAATATTTATGGGCAGAAATAAGACTCTAATGTCAAAGTAAAACATTAAGAAAAACATGCAAACATGACAAGACCAGGAAAATGAACACATTATATTATCAAAGGGCACAACTATCAAATGAAAAATGTGATATTAATAGCAGCTGGGCAATCCAAAGGCTAAATACTTCCAGTATTATATTTGGAAAAGAGCAGAAACCATTGGCATTTAAAAAACAGCAAACTGTCTACTGAAACTTCTCTACCAAAGTGCATGGGATAGCTGACCAGATGTGGTCACTCATCATTATACTAAATTGCTGGTACATAGCTCAGAACTGACATTAAAGAAAAATACTTACATGGTAGAGGAAGAAGTAGAGAGTGCTGTGGTTAATATTTTTTTATTGTAAGTAACAGAGAGTAACTCAAACTAGTATATGTGAAATAAATATATTATGTCATATCATATTATAATGTTATATATAAATGTCTTATACTCCAGCAACATGAATGTGGCCAGGCTTTAGGAAGGGAGTGAATCTAGGGACTGGAAAACATCAGTTTTTCCCCATGCCTTGTCTCTGCTTCTTTCTCTAAGTATGCTTTGAGAGCAGGTCTAACACCTGCATTTCTACAGAGACTTGAGAGATAAAGTTAATGTGGTAGATAGAGTGTTGGTCATTGGCAGAAGATTGGACCTGGGATATGACTCTTCTGATAGAGATGGAAATCCTTAGGGCTTGTACTCAACATGGCAGGAGTTTGGGGGTAGAATAGGTGTGTCATAGTAGTGCAGACCAGAAAGTCTGTGTTCATGAGACCTGATGTCCAGGAGATAAAGGCTCCAGAAAAGGACTAGCGGCTTGGCTCAGGTCTTATAGGGCCTTACCTTGCCCTTCCTGCCATTTTAACTGAGAGAATGTTTTTTATCTAGGATCCTTGTGTGACTTGCATTCCATATTAGCTCAATGTCACCACCCAGAGAGGTCTACCCTGACCATTCTTTTAAAGAAACCCCCACACCACATTCAAAGTACTCTTAGAATTGTCTTGTTTTGTCTCCTTTAAAGAGATTATTTTTCTGAGATTATCCTCCTCCTATACTAAGATATTGTCTGTTCTCACCTGCTTTTTGTGACATCATAGGCCTTTTCTAACTTGTTCTCCTTTGTGTCTCTATCATCTAGCACAATGTCTAGCACATAACAGGTGCACAATAAACATCTGTTGGATAAATGACTAGAAGCATAGATTGCTACTATAGGATTAGAGCTAAGAGCAGTTTGTGGTACTAGGAGCCAGAAGGTTATATGGTACATTGATGTTCTGGAGCAGAGGAAAGATCTTTCCAGTCCTATCAGAGGCAGGATCTACCTTCGCGTGCCATTAAAGTACTTATCATAGTACTTAATTAAGCCTTAAAGTACTTATTATACCTATGCTTCAGTAAGGTTGGAAAATCAAGATTTACCAACTGGTTTGAGGTCCAACCTTAGTACAGGACAGGGGATTATGTGCTCAAAGTGTAAAGGGATCTGGGGCACATCAGACACCTCTATACTCTGTAAGGAAGTGTTCAGCCATCACTTACAAGTTATTGTTTCATGGCTATGGCCAATCTCCTAGATTCAACTGAAGAAAAATAGAATTTTTGAAAAGAGAAGTGGTGACTATAGCTATTTACCAGACTGGTTTTCTAATAGAGTTGGGTTTTTGTTGTTGCTGTTGTTGTTATTTGGTTAATGAAGCAAGAATTTATTTTAAACCATCTCTATACATTTGAAAGACTTGAATTAGATTTTATGAAAAGGTAAGATATCTTCAGTTAAGTCTGAAGATCAGTGTTAGGACCTCATGGTTTTCTCATAAAGTTTATCAAAGTCCTTGGTTCTTTATAGGAATCAAACAAGATAATGTAAGTATATGTTTTTCTTTCTTTTCTCTTCCATTTTGGCTATCTTCCTGAGGAATGAATTTCATTAGGATATAAGATATATGTCCACTTAATTAGGATGAGTTTCTCTGAAAAAGAATTTGGTGTAATGTTTGGAAGAAAGCAGAGAAACTGGTAGTCATAAGCATTAACTTTTTCATTAGAACTTCAAGTCGGATGGCAGATTTTGGTACCACTGCATTAAACGTGTTGTGTGTTGGCCTTTATTTATACACTGAAAATTAATTTTTTTCTGTAATGGTCATTTTTTAAAAATATTTTATGTATGTATGTATTTATTTATTTATTTATTTATTTGTGAGAGAGAGCATGCATGCAACCAGGGAGGTAAAAGGAGAAGGGAGAGGGAAGGGGAAAAAGTCTCAAGCAGACTCTGCACAGAGCATGAAGCCAGACAAGGAACTTGATCTCAGGATCCTCAGATTATGACCTGAGTGGAAACCAAGAGCTGGGTGGCTTAACTGACTGAGCCACCCAGAAGATGCAGGAATTGTCATATCCTTAATTGTTTTGCTCTAAGAACAAACTTGCTTTTGTACAGCCTGGAAACAATGTATTCTAAATGTCCAATTTCAGCCATCTCAGACTAAACAAATGAGCCTATCTTTAGTAACTTGTGGTTTTCACTACAGTCTCTTCTCCCTGTATTATGAATCTACTATTTATACTCTATTCTGGGGGAAAGCAAAATTAAATAATGCAATTAAGTGTTGCTTCTTCTATTATCATAAAATCCAAGCCATAATGGGGATGGGTCTTGCTTTTCTCTGTGGTGTTTAGCCAGAGTATAGTGATATTGTCTAAGGGGTTCTGTTTTCTACCTTGTTCTTTTCCAGGTCCTTTGGCTAGAGGGAGCAGGCTTTTGCTGGGCTTTTTATTGTCTGCCTTCATTGGCATTTCTGGATCACCAGCTTTTTCAGCTCCAAGTCTGGGCTATATGAGGCAGAAAGAAAACCCATAGAACCCACCACTTTATCATTCCTCAGGTCCCAAGTTCACTAGCCAGTCTGCCTTTTCCTCTCCATCCCTCAGAGTCTTCTGAAGCTTGTTTTATATACAGTTGTTCAGAGTTTTTGGTTGTACTTCAAGGGAGAAATAGGGAAAAGTATATTAGGTCTATTTTCTCAGTAGCAAAAGTCTGGACCAACTGATTGTTGACAAATTACAAAGGTAATTACAAAGGAGAAAGAAGAGTCTTTTCAACAAATGTTACTGGAACAGTTAGAAATCACATGCAAAAAATGGACTTGATTCATAACCATGCAATATAATAAAATTAACTTGAAATTGAGTTTTAAGTGTAAACCTTATAACTATAAAACTTCTAGAAGGATGCATAGAAAAAAAATCTTCATGGTCTTAAGTTAAGGAAAGAGCTCAAAGATACAATAGTCCCCTTCTACCTATGGTTTTGCTTTCTGAGGTTTTAGTTACTCACAGTCAGCTGTGGTCCAGAAGCAGATGTTCCTTCTTCTGATACATCATCAGAAGATCAAGAGTAACCTAACCCTAGGTCCCAAGACCTGTATCATTCACCTCACTTTATTTCTCCATTTGGGCATCTTATTATCTCATATCATGACAAGAAGGGTAAATACAGCACAATATGAGATTTTGAGAGAGAAACTGCATTCACATAACTTTTGTTACAGTATATTGTTATAATTGTTTATTATTATTATTGTTAATCTCTCACTGTGCCTAGTTTATATATTAAACTTAAGGTAGACACACATAGGAAAAAATATGGTATAAATAGGGTGCTATACTATCCTGGTTCCAAGCATCCACTGAGGGTCTTGGAACATATCTTCTACAGATAAGGGAGGACTGCTGTACATCCCCAAACGTGCAATCCATAAAAGAGCAGACTAATAAACTGCACTTCATCAAATGCAAACATTTTTACTCTTCAGAAGTCTGTTGGGGCTCCTGGGTGGTTCAGTGAGTTAAGCCTCTGCCTTTGGCTCAGGTCATGGTCTCAGGGTCCTGGGATCAAGTCCCCTATTGGGCTTTCTGATCAGCAGGGAGCCTGCTTCCCCCTCTCTCTCTGCTTGCCTTTCTGTCTGCTTGTGATCTCTCTCTCTCTGTGTCAAATAATAAATAAAATCTTTAAAAAAAAAAGTCATGTCAAGAAAGTAAGAAGACAAAGCCACAGGCTTGGGGAAAACACCTGCACAGCACACATCTGATAAAGATTTACATCCAGAATACATAAAAGTCCTCAATACTTCCTAAGAAAACAATTCAAATTTAAAATGAGCAATTTAAAATTTAAAAATGAGGAAAGGAGTCAAAAAGACAATTCACCAGGTAATAAAATTGAACTACACTGGTTCCTCATTCCTACATGGCAATGATTATTTGGAGCTGAAGAACAGTTGCCCCTTAGATTAGGCATGAATTTTCCAGTTTTCTTCAGTTGGTCCCCTCTGGGTAGTTGCAGGAATGTGGGTTACCTGATCACTCTCTTTTCTAAGTCCAAAAGGAGAAATAAAGCTATTTCCATTTGCCAGGCTACTTCTGTCATTGTCAAGCTTGTGTTTCACATTATTTAGAGCAGAATCAATTCTCCTCCCCCCCCATCCCTCACCCCCACCCTGCCCCACCTCCACCAGTCTTGCCTTTCCCCCAGCTCGGCTTCCACACTGAATCCCTCTTGGTTGCCATGCATAGCTACACAGTCTCCATAGTGACTTTGAAATTATTGGTTGTGAGGGCTTGATTTTTTTTCCCCTATAAATCATTTTTATCTCTAACAGTTATAATAAAAAGAATATCCTAAAATAACATGAACTCTACAAATAAAAATTTGTATTAAACACAATTCTTCAGATTCAAATGGATTTAAAATCCAAAAATGGAATTTATCCTATGTGTCCTTGTTTTAACATGATTGTCTAGGCCCATATTGGGCATCAAGCTCTCAGTGGACTTTATGACATGGAATTAATTATTTTGCTCTCTGCAGACATCACACCCTTCACCAGCCGCATGACAACACAGGATCTAAGGCCTGTGAGGATAAGGTTCTTGTGTTTGTTTATATAAAGTTCTTCTCTTACTTTGTACGTTTACTCTAAAATATGCACCAAGAATGGATGGTATATGAATATATAATTCCTGGAAAATAATTCCTCTTTGTCATTTTCATTTGGCATTAAGGCTTTCATTTCTACCAACTGAAGAAAAGTGAAAATTAATTGAAAGTAATCTGATAGCCTTCAAATTGAATTTTTATAACACTAGGCTATATAAACTCTCTCTTAAAATATTAACTGCTAATCTATATTTCTAAAACATTCTCATGTTGTTTAGAAGATTCTTTACATCCCTGGGAAACTCCACTCAGAGGATAAGCCTGCAGTGTATCTTTTTGACAGTTGTACTTCTAAAGGATTTGTTGGGACTGGAAGCGACCAAAAATTGTTGGTCAGATTGAAAACTTGTCTACATAGAAGCCTGCACATGGATGTTTATAGCAACTTTATTTATATTTACCAAAACATGGAAGTGAGCAAGATGTCTTTCAGTAGGTGAATGGATAAATACACCAATACATCCAAGCAACAGAATATTATTTAGTCCTAAAAAGAGATGAGCTATCAAGCAATGAAAAGACATTGAGGAACCTAAAAAGCATACTGCTACATGAGAGAATGCTGGAATCTGAATGATTCCAGCTATGCGACATTCTGGAGAAGGCCAAACTATGGAGACAATAAAACAATCAGTGGTTGCCAGCTGTAGGACAGCGGCAGGGGTGAATAGGCAAAGCACAGGGTATTTTTAGGGCAGCGAAGCTATTCTGTATGATACTACAACGGCGGGTACTTTTATTACCCATACGTCTAAACTCATAGAATGTACAACACTAAGAGTGAATCAATTGCAACAAATATACTGCTCTGGTTGGGGGTACTGATGGTGGAAGGGGCTATTCATGTTGGGTGCAGAGGCTATATGAGAGCTCTGTACTTTTTGTTCAGCTTCTGTTCAGTTTTGCTACAAATCTAAAATTGCTCTAAAAATAAAGCTTATTAATTTCAAAGGAATGTTGGAGGGCATTTGGAATTGAGAAGCCATTTGACACATTGGAAATAACATGGCCCTTGAATCAGAAAGCCAGTATTTGAAGCTTTACCCATCATTTTCCTGATAATTTTATGAGATTTAACTTCTCTGGGCCTTGGTTTTCTCAGGAATGAGTTAAGTGAATAATATTTACGTTGCTGGATTGATATGAGGAGTAGGTGAGGTACCTTCCTACTGGAGCCAAGGGACTTATCTTTCATCTCCATTGCAGAATGAGGCATGTGTGTTAGTGACATGTTCCCAGAGCCTGGAGGCCCTTAGAAGGCAACAGATGGACCTATACCCTTTTCAGAGGCAGTATATAGGAGACAGAGGAAAGAGTAAATCCAACCAGTCTCAAGTATATTGTGTCTTAAAGTTTTACCTTTTACTCTAGTAGTGATAAAGTGAGATCTCCTTAGATCAACTGATGCTATTTTAAAAATACCACACATACTGCCATCCCTGAAAAAAAATTTTGAAATGATACTCAGAAAGTTTTTATTTCTTGATGAGTTTTCTCTCCAAATATTAGGAACTTGAGTAATATTTCCAAAAATGGAGGAAAGAAAAATACCTATGTGAAAGGATTACTTGGAAGAAGAGGTCTCAAGATAATGGATCCTAGTCACTCATCTTACCGAGAAATTAAACTTGCAGTTAGACATCTAAATGAAGAGCAGTGACAGACAAAGTATCTTGAGAAATATAAAAAGAGAAAAAGTAAGGTAACTGGAAGGAGTGGATAACCATAAAAACTATCAAGTGGCTTCTTTTCCATTTTCTCTTTTACCCCCCAAAAAACTCCCCACTTCAAAAACAAATTAATGGTCAGTGGCATACCAACAAGCTACCCATAGCATCCATTTCTTATTTTTTCTCTTCTAAAAGTTTGCCTCACTTTTTTGTGATTATATCCCTCTTGCCCCTCCAACCTGTGAGCATCAAGTAAAAAGACCTTTTCCCCAGTTTGAGAGATTAGTGTCATTGAGTAAGATACTCCCCCTCCTTTGCCAGTGATTGCTTCAGAAATGGTCATGTGAGGTGACAGCTTGTGCCAGCGAAATGTGAGGAAAGATTTGATGAGGGTTTCCAGGAAAGAAATTTCCTTGCTGTTAAAAAGACCCAATCAAAAGGCATAGTCTCTCTTTCTCTGGTTGTATCATGGAGATGCAGATAAAACGCTCAGGACTGTCAGAGCTCTTTTTCTGTTATGCAGGATCTAATCTTAGGATGAAATTAATTCACAGTGGAAGACTCAGTGGAGGGAATTATGGGGAAGAAGGACTGGAGCTGCTGGCTTATTTCAAATAAACTATACCTTCTCTGGAATTCTAGATATAGGAGATAATACATACCTTTATCTGAACTAACTTAAATTAGATTTTTATTTGCAGCTGAAAGCATTCTAGCTAATATCAGCCAACTAATGTACTATTAAAAATGGTTATTTCTGAGAGTTGGCTTCTATGAACACATGCACAAAAAAGATAACAAATGTATGATAAGACCTTTAAATCATGGCACAGGATAAAGAAAATCAGCAATTTGATACCATGGGTAAGAATACTAAAAAGGCAGTTGACTTGCCTGTCTGAAGCTACCACTACTCATTCTTTGAATGACTAAGCTGTGACCTTAATGTCTTTTCAATTCACTTTTTTTTTTTTTTTTTTTTACAGTTTTGTGAATTGTAATGTGATCTCATACTTATCTGGGTTAGAGACTTAGCAGAAACACCATGAATAACTGTGTAAGAGAGTTGGAATAGACTCAATGGGACTTAATCATATTGTGGATAATGGGAGCTGAGTAATATTGACAGTTAAAACAAAGATGATGGCAGGGAATTTTTCATAAGTGGGTTTAATGCAACGTTGAATCTAGATGCACTAGCATTTTTAAGACTAGGTTTGATAACAGGTAAATTTTTATAAAGTCAGAATGTGTTATCAAACTGTGGAGATAGATTCACACTGATATTTTCCATGTATGAAGAGTTTGCCTTGATTTTTCAACATATAAGTAATTTCATCATTTTTCAACAAATTTCAACAATTTTCAACATATAAGTAATTTCCAACATTCCTAGATATCCTGAATTGACTCTCACGTACTTTGAATTTTACTTGTCAGCTTTCTTAATGTGAATGGGATTAGAATGTTATTGATGTAGAATATACATTATAATTCATTCATAATGAAAGTAAATGTGTTTTTGTTGAATGAATGAATGAATGAATGAAAGTTATTTTCACTTTCATTTCAATGACCACTTAAGCTACTGACCTACATAAGGAGTTCTATACCATTAAGATGCTGGATTCTATAAACTACTCATGAAACTCTTCACCTTCCTTTGTTGTCAGATTTCACTGTACACACTGGGTCCAGGATCATAGTTCCAGACATCTACAGAGCATTTCCCACTATCGGCTCAAACTCAGAGACTCAAATTAAGGCTTCCTCTCATCTGGAACTTTTTCCCATCATCCACTCTGTTTTCATTTGGGGGCATACCTTTCTCCTGGTTGCTAAGGGATATCCATTATCTCTCTTGTTTAATCAGCCATGGAGTCCTGTTTACTCTTCTTTATAGTGTCTCTTGCTTCTTGGTTCCAAGGCTACAAACCTCAACTGATTCATTGTTTTTATAGACATGTCACTTCTTTCCCAGATTTTATTTACCCCCAGTTGAAATCACACCACACTACCCAGATTTATCTGTCTGGAACATTGCTTTCATTGTGTCTTTCTTTGGCTTGAGAACTCACAGGAACTGTATATTGCTAGATGTTTCAAATCCAATTGAACTTGACTGTCATTCCAGGTCTTTTGCCATTGGTCTAATATTGCTTATAAAAATTGTCTTTTAAATCTCCTGCTATAGATTGGTTTCTGGCTGTTCTAGGTGCATTTTCCAATGCCATACTTTTTCTTAGATTATCTCTGCCAGAGATACCCATTTTCAAATCCTTCTCCAACACAATTCCTTCCCTTGTTTTCTTAACTTCACCCTGACTCTCAAGCCAAGTATCCATGCCATGCTTTGGTTTTACATCTCATATTTAGGTTTTTAATCCATTTTGAATTTATTTGTGTGTGTGTGTTGTAAGAAAGTGGTCCAGTTTCATCCTTCTGCATATAGCTGTCTAGTTCTCCCAACATCATTTGTTGAAGAGACTTTTTTCACTTTGGATATTCTTTCCTGCTTTGTCAAAGATTAATTCACCATAAAGTTGTGAGTTTGTTTCTGGGTTTTCTATTCTGTCCTATTGATCTATGTTGTCTTTTTGTGCCAATGCCGTACTGTTCTAGATGACTGTAGCTTTGTAATAGAACTCAAAGACCAGGACTGTGATGCCTCCAGTTTTGCTTTTCTTTCTCAAGATTGCTTGGGTTATTCAGGGTCTTTGTGGTTCCATACAAATTCTAGGATTCATTGTTCTAGTTCTGTGGAAACTGCTGTTGGTATTTTGATAAGGAGTGCATTAAATGTATAGATTGCTTTAGGTAGTATACATTCTAACAGTATTTGTCCTTCCAATCTATGAGCATGGAAAGTTTTTCCATTTCTTTTTCTCATCTTTAATTTCTTTCATCAATGTTTTATAG
Source organism: Mustela nigripes (assembly GCF_022355385.1). Taxonomy (NCBI): domain Eukaryota; kingdom Metazoa; phylum Chordata; class Mammalia; order Carnivora; family Mustelidae; genus Mustela; species Mustela nigripes. The sequence goes on along the minus strand of NC_081558.1, from coordinate 149,271,313 downwards.
TTTTTAGAGTACAGGTATCCCACCTCTTTGGTTAGGTTTATTCCTAGGAATCTTATTATTTCTGGTGCAATTGTATATGGGGTTGTTTTCTTAATTTCTCTGCCTGCTACTTCATTATTGGTGTATAGAAATGCAAGTTTGTAACCTGAGACTTTACTGAATTTGTTTATTAGTTCTAGCAGGTTTTTTGGTGGAATTTTCTGGGTTTTCTTTATCTAGTATCATGTCATCTGCAAACAATAAACATTTCACTTCTTCCTTACCAATCCAGATGTGTTTTCTTTTTGAGTCTGATTGCTGTGGCTGGGAAAAAAATTCTGTCTTAATCTTAAGTGCACTGTAGTTGTAAAATCTACCCCAGGGTTAGAGAATCTTTTAAAACCATTTAAAATATTTAGAAAAATACTGGAATACCTGGGTTCTATCATAACGCATGGAAAAGGCGGAATAAAAACTTGTAGATAATCATATCTTGAGTATAGCGAGATATAGCTACTCTTCAAAAAGACTAAAATATTAAAATTAATAGTGGTCATTTTAGGATGATGATATTAAGTGGCTTTCTATCTTTTAAAATATATTTTTTAACATGTATTTTAGAGGAGTGGAATAAGATATACTCCTATGTGTTCTGTATAAGTTACTGAATTAAGGCCTAGAATGCTTCTGCTATTTTGAAAACATTAAAGAATATGAATAAATAGAAATAAAAAATTATTTACTAGAACTTAGAAGAAAGTTTTTCTTATATAGAAGAAAGCTATATAAAATGTAGAGACTATCTTGCTTTGAATATCTAAAGTCCAGAAAGGATGTAACAGAAGCAACTTAAAAAATAAATAACTTTGTTTTGTTTTATTTATAGTTGTTATTACGATTTTAAAATGTACCCAAAAAGGGGCACCTGGGTGGCTCAGTGGGTTAAAGTCTCTGCCTTTGGCTCTGGTCATGATCCCAGGGTCCTGGGATCGAGCCCTGCATCGGGCTCTCTGCTCAGCAGGGAGCCTGCTTCCCTTCCTCTCTCTCTGCCTGTGTCTCTGCCTACTTGTGATCTTTCTCTCTCTGTGTCAAATAAATAAATAAATAATCTTTATAAATAAATAAATAAATAAATAAATGGAATAAAATGTACCCAAAAGGACAAAGAATACTATATTTATTTTATATATACATATAACATATGTATATATACATGTATACATATACATATAACATATGTATATATAAAATAAATCCACATATACCTACTACTTGTATTTTTAAATTGATAAATCTTTTGCCATATTTGCTTCTTCTATTTTTTCTAAAGTCTTTTAAAGTAATATAAAATATGCCATTTTATTCCTAAGTACTTCAGGGTGGATTTTTTAGAAAATGAAGGAAGTTGCCCAATACTTACAATTCTATTGCAAATAGAAGTATAATAATAATTACCATACAGTGTCTAGCACCAAGCCCATATTCAAATAACCAGTCCTGTTCCCACCATGTCTTTTAGAGCCAGTGGCTGAAAACAGTATCCTAATAGAGGGACATATAGTGCCGTCTTTTGTGATGTCTCTTGCCCGTTTTTATCTACAACACCCGCTTTTTCCTCACTCCAACCCTTACTTCCTTCCCTCTCCATGATATTAACTTGATGATGAGATTGGGCCACTTGTCTTGTAGAACAACATGTTTTTTAAATTAGTTTAATTGATTTTTCATGGTCCTGCTTTAGCTCCTTCTTCCAGTTCCTGTTTTTCTATAAACCAGAAGTTCTATCTTTAGAAGAGATTAGACTTAGTTTGAACATTTGGGGCACAGATTTTTTTAAAAAGATTTTATTAATCTTTATTAAGATTTTATTAAGATTTTTAAAAAGATTTTATTTGAGACAGAGACACACACACACACACACACACACACACAGAGGAAGAGAGCATAAGCAGGGGAAGAGGGTCAGAGGAGCAGACTCCCCCCTGAGCAGAGAGCTCAATGCTGAACTCCATCCCAGGAGCCTGGGATCATGACCCAAGCTAAAGGCAGATGCTTGACCGACTGAGCCACCCAGTGGGGCAAAAATATTTTATGAACAAAGGCATCTAGCTCCTAACACATGCCATGAGGAAGTGCTCAGTGTCCACCTGCCCCTCCATCATCATGTCAAGATTGATCCTTGAGTCAGAGAGGCCCCAGCTCAATTGATTGAGCAACTGCCTTCAGCTCAGGTCATATCCTGGAGTCCCTGGATTGAGTCCCACATGGGGCTCCCTGCGTGGTGGGGAGTCTGCTTCTCCCTCTGACCCTCCATCTTCTCATGCTCACTAGCTCTCTACCTCTCTCAATCTCTCTCAAATAAATAAGTAAAACCTTTAAAAAAATTAATAAAAAAATAAAACTAATGATGTTCTTTGGAAAAAAATGTTAAAAAGAGGCCCCGGCCATATTCCTCCCCATAAAGCCACACTTCTCCCATCCAACCTGTAATCTCTGTAGTGATGTTTTAGCACTAGCACATAGCTGAATTTTTAGACAGATCACTGTTTTGAAAAAATAGAGTCCTCTATATAATTTCATATTAAACACACTTAATTTTAGAAATCCCTTGGAGTATGTGAAAAATGTCTTTGACTTTGAAATATGCCCCCCTCCAAATCAATGTCCTAGAATGAGCAATAGAAACACATGGTATTAAACCAAACAATTTAACAGATTAATTTTTCTTCAAGTACAAGTTGAGTCCTTTAAAACTTTCCCGTGTGTTATGCTAAATAAAAATACCGATATGTTTCATTCATGTTGCAGAACTGCTTGTTTTTGCTGTCTAAATGTCCAGGGGTCTTCCCGCTGCCCTCTCTTCTGGGGCTCAAGACACAGAACACAAGTGTGCTTTTGTGTGCTTTCCTGTGCCTCGCAGAGCTCTCCTTCTGCCAATCAAAACTGACCGTCCGCTCTCTGCCAGCCTCTTTCATGGTTGCTGGGTTTTTGCCAGTTCCTAAACCTGGCAACAGAGCTTATGCTGCAACAATTTATGTTTCTACCTTTCCCACTCATTTTAACTTCTGGGCAAAAATATAGCTCTTTGTTTCTTTGGGAGAGTACTTAAAGATTCCTTTTGAACTTGAACTCGGCACATGTACTCATGAAAGGTGCTAACATTTATGCAATAAATAAAGATTGAAATGAATGCCTGTAACTATAACCAAGTGTGTGGATTTGTTATGGTTGCCCTGAGGCATCATTTTCTTAATTAGTGGAATATGGACTAGACTTGATATTTTAGCAGCATTTCAGAATGCCATTTAGAATGTGGCCACTGACTTGTTCTTGAATTTTGTACTATTTTTAGTGGCATTATCCTTGGAAGTTATGTGTTTAAAATGTGTGGAGGAGTGCATCAATCACTTAATGTTTAGCTTAGCAGACTTCAATTTCAGGATACTTTGTCGTTAAATTATTTTTGCATTTGCAAAAATATGTTCTTTTAAATATGGATCGTTGAAAACAATGTAGAAGTTAGAAATACTAGAAAGGTAGACAAAAAAGAAATAGGTAGAAATGGAAACATTTATTTTTCACAGTTATGATTAATCTGCTTTCCTTTTTAGAAATGCCTTTGGCTAGGAAGGATTATGCAGTGTATGTTCTCCAAACTGTTATGTAAAATTTTATTTCTCCATGAGTTCTTAAGCTAGAAGCCAAAACAATGTTTTTGGGGGCCTAAGTGCATTGCTTGATCTTGCAAAGCCTATTTCATGGTCTGCTAGATTCTAATGGAGATGGTTGGTAATGAGATAATATTTATTTATATAGAAACTAAATTTACAGCAGAGTGCAAAAAGCATGTAAGCAAGAAGGACCAGCTTTAAAAAATTAATAGTGAAGTCATATGAATGTTTCTGTTTTCTCCAGGAAAATACTTTACTCATACATATACTACAGATACCTCATGCATATATCCATAAACATATATACTTTCCTTTTACTCAAAGGCACATGTGTATCTTGAGGTATCCTTGTGTGGGACTCTTACTATTTAAGGTTTAGAATTCTTATTATCCTAAAAACAATCTGTCAGCTTGCTGCTTTCCTTGAAATCGATTGATAGTAAATGTTGAACTTATTTGCTTAAAGCAACTTCTGTGCACCAGTTAAGTGATTTATTTATTTCGCTATCTAAGAACAGTAAAAGAAACTTCTGTGGTGTCTTTTGTTGACCTTGATAGCTGATGTGTTAATAACATTTCAGACTGACGATTTGCAGCCGGCTTTTTGCCCAAAGCTCTGTAGTAAATTATTGCTGCACTGCAGATTACAATTTAATTCCTTAAAAAAAAAAAAAAAATGCCAGTATCCTCAGATCCTTGTTGGGGCTACAGAATCTAAAACCACACTCAGCCTGTGGCATCTTGGAAAGATCATCTTTGTAGATGGAACTTAATGTGATTCATAAGTACGCTTTGTGCCAGAAAACATACAGCATGATACCTTGATTAGTGAAAACTCTAGGAACTAATCTTCATAATGAAATTGGCAGTATTAAAATGGTGGGAAGTGAAGCTTTGCATGTGCTAAGGCTTGACAAATGGCATGGCTTCCCATTGTTCTGTCTAAACACAGGCTGATGGCTCTACGATGAGCAAAATCGTGAGGGTTTCAAAATTTGTTTCACTTCCTTCTTGCTTTACCCCCTTAAACCAGTGTCTTCTTGTTCTCTTCACTCTCAGCATTGTCCAAAGAGGAAGCTTTAGTGACTCTCACTTCTCCCAGCTTGCCTAGATGACTAAATACTTTTTGATGAGCATGTTGCAAAATGTCCATCTATGTCCTGAGTTTGGTGGGAGAAACTGTTCTATTTGTCCTCACAGTGTTTTATTTTGTTGGCCTTTATGAGTTTGTTACTGATGTTTGAAGATAACAAACATTTTACTTAAAAATAGGGATCAGCGTCTCTCTTGAACCAGCTTGTAACTGTCCAGAATTTCCCTTGGCCACCCTCAGTTGAAACTGGGTGACATCTGTCCACTGTTGGCAGGGTGTGTCCTCTGCAGTTAGGTCTCCCCTCCCCACCTCCTCAACCACTTCATCTGCTGGCCTTTGTGGGCATTTGTTTTGACTCTTGTACTTAATGACAAGTAAGCACTTACGGTGTATGAACTTAAGGTTTTTACCTATTCATTCAAATATGAAGGGAAGGATTTGGTTTCCTCTTAAAAGAATCAGACCTTGGGAAGCAGGTATGTAAGAGACTCGGGTCAGGAGGTCTGTGGGTCGTGAAAGTGAAGCTGAATTGCTCCTATTGGAAATTTTGGTTTTTCTCCTAGACTACCCATCCCAGTCTCTTCCCTTCCTTCCACTCCCCTGTGTCACCAGTGGCGGGTAGAAAGATGGCTGCTACTAAGTGGAATTATGCCCTTCATCACTGTGACCTGCCAAAACCTATGCCATAGCCTTGCCCTTCAGCTAGGTCACCTGGGCACCTTTGCTGATTAACCTTTCCCCAAGCCTTCCACCGGTCTTGACAATGGGGCTGCTATGGGGTTCATTTCCTAAAACCTGTTAGCATAATTTCTCCTCATTTACTTCTATACTAAATCATAGGAGTCCCATTTCATGTTTTCCAGCAGGTTTGATGCTATTTTCTTTAATATTCTGTCATATTTTCATATTATATGTCATATTTTTACCCTCCTACATGAAGTTCTGAAGCTAACATCTCGATCTTTTGTACTTTTTTCTGCCTTGCTTGTGAAATATCTGATGAATAAGTGTGTCATTGGAACACATTCTCTTCATTAATGGAGGTATTACTGCAAGCCTGTGTTAACGTCCCACTGGAAATAAGCGAGCAGGAATGCTCATATTTTCAACAGGTTTTATTTGCTAAATTTCTCCCTGGTGCATTCTTTCAGAATAAGGTAAGAAAATGCATTTTTTATGCCTGACATTTGGATTTTATTTTAATACTGTCCATTGTTTTTACACACAGTTGTATACACTGCCGCCTAAGGCTGCTTTGCAAAATTGCTGATTTTAGGAACTTGTTGATCATAACATTCTCACTTGGGGCTTTTCTGTTCTGTCCCAAGTTGCATCTACTCAATGAACATAGACCAGCCTGAGTTGTTCCTTCCTCAGCCCTATTCTAGAAGGGGTCATGTACAATGCTTTCTATTCTATCCACCTGGGATGTGTGGTGGTGGGATCTTACTAATTTTAATATTTGTCAGGGGCACTTGTAGTCTTAAAATTATATCCTTAGGAGGAGAGCATTTCTTTCACATATGAGCTTAGCTACAAAAGCTTAGTTACCGAAGCATATCAGAATATAGCCTGTTCAGAGTCAAGCTAGGTCTTCTGTGCCCAGTGACTATAGAGACCCAGTGGAGCTGAAGGAGTGTGAACTGGGAGGTCAGAGAAAAGCATGTGTAAGACACAGGAGGAGGACATCTGATGGGGAGGAGAGGTGTAGTGTGAGTTTTAACCAAAATCTCAAGAAGTTTGGGGGATATTCCTTTAATTAGCCCACATTTCCCTCCCATTTTACCTATTTCCTAACTATGTAGACGTTCCCAAGAATGAGCCTGTCAGTGAAATACTAAGATGATCCAGCCACGGCATTGGGTCCAATTGTTTTGAGGGGCCCACTTGAGGAAAATTTTCAATGGTATTGATTATGATCATTAACTAGACAATTGCATTTAGAGACCGTTATGACACCAATAAAACTGCATCTGAGTAAAATTTAATTTTTTAGTTGCATTTTTTAAAAACTGCATTGAGGTCTCAAAATGGCCTCCAAGGCTGCCTGTGATTGACTCTAATTCATCTCTCCAGGCTTATCTCTCATGATTCTCGAATGCTGTGTGCCACTGAACTGCTTCTTCTCATCCTTTCCCTTGATCAGAGAATACGAAATAACAGAAAATATATATTTGTTACTGCCACTGGTTCCTGGAACAGAGCTCCTAAAACCTTTGTAATTTCCTAAGTGATAAGAGCCTAGGAGCATCTTTTGTTCTTATATTTGATCTTTGACCCTCGTTCCTGACACAGGGCTCCTAAATCCCTTGGAATTTCCTGGGTGATAGGAGAGTCTTTTGTTCTAATGGGGTAACCTTTGGTGAGCTGAACAGGGCCTGGTCACCAGAAAGACCAAGATGTGATTAAGAAGTTTGGAACTTTCAGCACTGTGACCCCCTGACCCCCATTCTCTGGAAAGGGGAGAGGGGCTGGAGATTGAGTTAATGATTGATCATGTCTACATAAGGAAACCTCTGTAAAACTCTCAATAATACTGGTTTGAAGAGCTTTTGGATCTACATGCTGGGACGGTGGCACATCCCACATCCACAGGGACAGAAACTCCTGTTCTTGGGACCCTTCCAGACCTCAGTCTGTATGTCTTTTCATCTGACTGTTCATGCATACCCTTTATAGTATCCTTTATAATAAACCAGTAAATGTGTTTTCTTGAGTTCTGTGAGCCATTCTAATGAAGGGTTGAGCCCAAGGAGGGGGTTGTGAGAACCCCAATAATAGACAATGGGTCAGAAGTACAGGTGACAATCTGGGACTTGAGATTGGTGTCTGAAATGGAGGCAGTCTTGTGGGACTGAGTGTTTAACTTAGGGGACGTGATGCTAACTTCAAATAGATAGTGTCAGAATTGAATTAAATTATAGAGCATCCACTTTGTGTTGTAGACAATTGCTTGATGTGTGAAAACACAAACATCTGGCATCAGAAAGAAAAACTAAGAAGTGTTTTTTCTAGATAATGGGAGATATATCCTTCTATGCATTTCTGCTTATTATATGCCACCCATATTTGAAGATCCAGCTCAAAGGTCACCAACACCATGAAGATTCCAAAAGCATCTCACCAGAAGTAATCTGTCTCTCCTTTATCTTCCCCATTATATTTGCCTTATATTTATAGTTGTTTGTGTTCTGTCTTAATTCTCACAAATTTATTTTTCCTCCCAGTGGGAGTCTCATCGTTGGGAATATATACATATTTAGGAAGTAGGTAAAGTTTAAGGTCAAGTTGCCGGTAGATTCCGTGTCTGGGGAGGACCTGCTTCCTCATCATAGACAGCCATCTTCTCACTGTGTCTTCACATGTCTGAAGAAGCAGGGGAGTTCTTTCAGGTCTCTTTTATAAGGACACTAATCCCATTCATGAGGGCTCCACCCTCATGACCTAGTCACCTTCCAAAGGCACTACCTCTAAACACCATCATGTTGGGGATTAGGTTTCAACACATGAATTTTAGTGGGGGAAATTATGCATTAAGTCTAAAGCACGTAACACTGACATATAGTCACTATTAAACTTTCAGTGTTTTATTTCTAATCATATTTTTACATACACACATAAACACACATTTGGAGGAAGACAAAATTCTCTCACTTATGTTATATAGTATCAAAACTTGGAAAGGGCAGTTGCTAAATGTTGTTATTGACTTTTTAAAAGTTTTTATGGTGAGAAATTTAAAAATATATACAAAAGGAGTTATGTGGTATAAATATCTATCCCCAGCCTTAATAATTATCTCATGACCAATCTTGTTTCATGTATTTCCTCACCCGCTTCCTCCCTCCTGTATTATTTTGAAACAAATCCCAGATACCATTATGTGTTTCTAAAAGATAATGATTCTTTTTTTTTAAAGCATAACCACAAAGCATTATCACAAATACATATAACTAACAATATTCTTCCTCACCATCAAAATCCAGTTAGTGTTCAGATTTCCAAGTGTCTTATAAATGTCATAGTTTTTCTGTATTTATTTGCATTTGTACTTGAATATATTTAAATAATTTAAATCAAGCCCACACATTCTGATAAATATGATCTTAAGCCTCTCAATCTATGAGTTTCATACACTTTCTTTCTTTTTACCTTGTGATTTATTTGCTGAAGCAACCACATCATCTATCCTGTACTTTCCTACAGCAATTTCTTTGTTAATTTTGATTCAAATAAAACCTCAGGGCTTACAGCTACCCCTGATCTAACAAGAGAGTCAAAGGAATTAGAATTTATAGGCAGATACATTTAGCAAGCCATGTATAGTATCTGAAGTATGGCTTTTGTGTACTGAAGTTTCATTGGCATTAAAATCATTTCCATATGATCATGAAATTTCAAACTCAAAAGCATGAGATTTTTCAAAAGATAATTTCTAGGAAGGGTCTATTCCTTGAATAGCGTTACATATACTGCAATATCAAGTCTCTAGAGGTGCTTGCTAAGGAAGTCCAATGCTATGGGTTTAAAACCAATAATAAGTGTAGTTTATTATCTTTTTTTTTGGTCTGGTAACATTGCGTTAAGACAAAACAAAGCAATATAAAAACAAAACAAAACAAAACCACCAAAAAGAAAATAAGTGAGTTACTATTTGAAAAGTATAATTGTTGGGGTGCCGGGGTGGCTCAGTTGGTTAAGCACCTGCCTCTTGGTTTCTCAGCTCCTGATCTCACAGTTGTGCTTCAGGCTGTGTGCTGAGGGGAGTGTGGAGCCTGCTTAGGCTCTCTCTCCCTCTGCCCCTCCTCCCCTGCTCACATGCACACACTCTCTCTTTCTCTCTCTCTCTCAAAAAAATCAATAAAAGAACAAATTTCAAAAAGAAATAAGAAAATAAAAGGATAATTATCCTGAAACTCTCAAAGGTTCCCGCACCTGGTATTCTTGGTCTTTTGTTTGTTTTCAAGAAACAAGAGCGTGTTCATGCTGACTCAGGTGATGGGTGTTTGCTGTCAGGATGCATGGGAAGAGTGTAAGACTAGGAACAGCCAATATGGTCAGGAATGACTGGGCACTATGGTTGTTCTTCAGTTGACCTGCAGCACTCCTGAGGCCCAGTGGAAGCTGTAGAAGCTATTCTCCTCAAAGCCAGCAACCTTACTCTGGAAGGGCTGTGTGTGACCATCTCTGCTTCAATTGCCCTTGCCTCTGGTAGTTGATTCTCTCCACTCTCCTCTCAGAGGCATGGTGTTTGATACCCTATGTCTTCTACCACCTCATAACTTCTGCAGATAGATATATGCCTTCTTCTTCTTGAGTTCATTCTGAATGTCTCAACCTCTAATTCTGCTAACCCCTCCTATTTCTTTGTACTTGCACTCAAATGTTCCTTCCAGAAACTGATTCGGCTACTCCTTGTCCTTTTCCTGCAGAACTGGAGCTCCAATTAGGTTTTTGATTTTTACTTTCTGGTTACATTTGTCTCTTTGTATACTCCCTAGCTTAGCTAGTGGTATCAATGATACAAACCATGAACCTGTGAGTCATCGTTTCTCTAATGTCAACTAACCAAATGGCCACCACCTACCACTGATTCTACAACATGAAATGCTCCCGGATCATCATCTTAACCTCCTTGTCTTCCTTATTATCTTCCGTTAGGATTATTATAGCCGTCTGGTGGGTTTTCCCATCTCTAATTTCTTTCTTTACTCTAACCTCCACATTATCACCAGAGTGATCTTTGAAAACTACAATTTTTTAAAAGTATGATTTCACTTGATTTTAAACTTAAAAAAAATCTCCTATTTGTCTATGGCATAAAGTATAAACTCCTTTAAATGCCCTACAAGCTTCTTCATGAGTCATCCCTGTACCCACTTCCAGCTTCATTTCCCACCATCCTCCTCCCAGGGGTGCTGTTCTCCAGCCACTTAAGAATTATCATCAGTCCCACAAACAAATTATTGCATATTATTCCTCTGTGCCCTTTCTCGTGCTGTTCCTCCTCCTTGAAATATTGACACCTTCTGCCTCCCTTCTGCATCTATTAAAACTCTTCTGCCCTTCAAGGCAAAACTAAAGGTCATTTCATCAGTGATTCCCCAGGATGATGGAGTTATTCACCTGCAGTGTTCCCACAATATTTTATATGCCTGTGTCAGAACACGAATCACATCACCCTATTGTTATATACTCCTACGACTGTTTCCACTACTGCCATGGGGCCTCTTTTAGGACATGTCCCATGATTTATCTCGCTGTCCCCTGAGGAGTGCAGGACTTGACACATAATGGGCATTGACTAGCATGAGTGGTTATTGTATAATAATAACTGTGAGTTATTCTTCTTGCTCTAGTGTTTATAGCTCTTTGTTTCTCTTAAGGATACAAGATTGTTAAGGCATCACTTCTGAAACATTAACTTTTCTGAAATATGCACAGAATAGAGTGACTGCTAGTGATAATTCTAGCTGAAGAGGAAATCCATTTTCTTAAACTTCACTAAATACCTTAGCTGCAGCTATTACTAGAATCTCTGCTTGGGAAGAAAGATCTCTTTTTGTTTTTTTATGAGTAAAACATTATCTTTCTGATTAGAAAGAAAACAAAAAAGACCACAGGAATTTTTTGTTCTTGTCAGAAAAGCATTATTTTGCTTTCTGTCCACTTTTTCTCCTCTGGTGTAGAACAGATAAAGGAGAGGCCCTGGGGGGTCCTGACTCTGTGGGAAATGATTCAGCAGCAGGTCGCGAATGAGGAAAATCAAAAAACTTACTCTTTGACCTGAAATCCTCATGTCTCTCAATTACAAGATCTTTCAAAGATTCCAGTGCTAAGTCATTCTGAATTCGAACTTCAGAAACTTCCCTCTCTATTCCTTTTGCCATGTGCCTCCCAGGTGATTGTCTTATTAGTATTATGCTAAAGTGGGGAAAGGGGAAGTTGATTTTAAAAACTGATGTTTTAAAGAAGGTTTAATTTTTTAGGGGCGCCTGGATGGCTCAGTGGGTTAAAGCCTCTGCCTTCAGCTCAGGTCATGATCTCAGGGTCCTGGGATCGAGCCCGGCATTGGGATCTCTGCTTAGCGGGGAGCCTGCTTCCCCCTCTTTCTGCCTGCCTCACTGCCTGTGATCTGTCTCACTCCCTCTCAAATAAATAAATAAAATCTTTAAAAAAATAAAAAATAATAAAAAAAACAAAGCTAAATTTTTTAAAAATAGGCTTTTTTTTTTTCATGAAAAATTACCATTTGGGGTCTGCAAATAGCTGACTTTATCCCTCCTGAGACTTTGTATAATTGCTGAAAACTCAAAAGCAAACAACAAACAAAACTACAGCATGATTAACTTTTTTTCATTAGAGACAACTTCCTGTAGGTAAGGAGTTCAGTGTTAGGTTTTTATTTTAATTCTATGACCCATTTGCCTGTATGACCTTGGGCAAGTTATATGACCTCCCTGTGCTTAAGTCTCTTCATTTGTAAAGTAGAATTTACAAGGCTATCTACTTTTGGGGGCTGTGGATTAAATGAGCTGTTATTTACAAATTTCTGAGAATGCTGTCTGGATTATAGCAAGGGCTGTGTGAGTGAGTGTTTGTAAAATATATAAATATTCCCATAAGAGTTAATAGTGTACATTAATGTTACCTGCTATATGCACTTTGGTAGGAAAAAAAGGTTGAGAGCTGTAGCCTTATTTATTTGTTTTTAACTTTTTGAAGGACTGTCCCCCCTAATGTCTTATCTTGTTGGATCTTCACCACAATACTTTGTAAAACAGGAATGATAGATACAAGTACTAGATATCTGAATGACTTGCCCAAGGTAATATAGGAAGAGAGGTGGAACTGGGATCTCTTGGCTTTCCAAGTGCATATGCATTTTTAAAAAATTGGACTACATGATTAGAAAACAATATGCCAAGTTTAAAAATATTTTATTGATACAATGACAAACTTTAGCTTGTTTATTTTTTAAATGTTTATAAAAGTAGTTGAAAAATCACTTTGTCCAATATTATTGTACAAAATATGGTATGAATTCTGATTATTGATTTACTTTGATCTAGTCAGTAAGAATATTAATATTTAATATAGTAAAATAGCATTGTGCTATGACGAAAGCTGTTCAACAATTGTTAGCCTTTTACAATAAATATTAGGAACTTCTGGTGATTCAAGATCTTATAGGCCATGTCTGTCTCCCTTCACCATGTACCAGGATTATATTAGAATGAGGGCAAGTCTCAACAAAATTCTACCAAGCAAACCACTCCTTAGTAGCAAGGAGGTACCATACAACTTATTAAACACCCTATCCCCTGTCATCAGACAATTGATAGATGAGATACTAGGTTTTATGCCCAGGCTCTGCCATTGGTATGCGAAACTATTATAGACTCAGGCTTTTGAAAATTAATCTTTTGTTATCTATATATGATTTGCATGCAGGAAGAAACAAGGGAGCATCTGGTCAGTCAGAAATCAGACACTTCAGTTCTTCCAACACTATAAGGGATTCTAGTATATATTTTGAAAATGGGACTATTAACAGTAAATTAGGTCAAATGTGAATTTAGAAAATTAAAATACATATTTAAAAATGGGAGACAGTAAATAAAGTAAATATAGATTTGAAAAAAATTCGGATAGACACTGTAAAAAAATAGGGAATCATGATATTATTTTGGAGGAACAAAAAACAGTATGACATGGAAGGGCCCATGAAAATATGTAAACATAAAGGATTTTTTAAAACAAATTGAGATTTTAAATTTTAGAACATTTAATAAACATTTCTGTTAATTATACAGGGACTGATTTTGTCATCATATTCTATCCTTTTTGGATATAAAATATAAAAGTATGTGTGTGTGTATATATATATATATATATATATATATATATATAGTCTTAATTCTGCCTTTCCAAGCACTATCACTGTTCACCGTAAGAAAATTCTGAGGAAGGTGAGCATGGTAAGAAGTAGGTTAGAAGGAACCAATTGGTAGGCAGCAGCATACAACAACAAGAAAGGAGGTAAAGACAGAACAACTCCTATAGCCACTATTAGAGAATGGCTTTTCTTTTCTTTCTTTCTTTTTTTTTTTTTTAGGAGGAAGCAGGCTCCCCACTGAGCAGAGAGCCCCATGCGATACCGGGCTTGATCCCAGGAGCCTAAGATCATGACCTGAGCCGAAGGCAGAGGCTTAACCCACTGAGGGTTAAGTGGTGCCCCTAGAGAATGGTTTCTCAAACTCACAACACAGTCCTGAGGTTATTTGTCCTGTGTCACCATGCACTCATTCCAAACTGCCTTGTTGTAGAGTTGTATTAGTGTTATATTAGGCAATTATATGGAATTGGCTCACACAGTTATGGAAGCTGAAAAGTCCCACAGTCTGCCATCAGCAAGCTGGAGACCCAGGAAAGCCAGTGGTGTGGTCTGAGTCCAGAGGCCTAAAACCAGAAAGACCAATGGTGTAGGTTCTAGTCTCAAGGTGTGAGAACTGGAGTGCCGATAGCATTAAGTCTAAGTCTGAGGGCAGGCGAAGACTGGTTTCACCTCAAGCAGTCAGGCAAAGAGAGAGAATTCTCCCTTCCTCCACCTTTGGTCCACCAATTGGACCTCCAATTGGTCCTCAGCCAATTGGATGATGCCCAACCACATTGAAAAGGCCATCTGCTTTACTCTCTCTCACACACATCCAGAAATAATGTTTAACCAGATCTAGGTACTCTGTGGTTCAGTCAAGTTGACACATAAAACTAACTGTCACAGGTATATGTGTGGAACATCAAGCATTTGATCTTTTCAGAGATATACCAAGCCCCATTTATGATTATTATTTCAATTATTCTAATAACTTCAAAAGAGTGGTGATCTCATAGCCTACTCCGTTGGATTCTGGTTATTCTTATTGCCTAATTCTTCGGCTTAACCACAGAATTCTTAGGTTCCCTCCAAGTCATCTCCTTCTCTCTCTGGTGTCCTGGGAAATACAAAGCCTTGGGATCTGATGGAATCTTGCATTCCTTTATATTCTTCAAGTCATACAATTTTTTTGTTGTTTTTTAGATTTTATTTATTAATTTGTCAGAGAGAGAGACCACAAGCAGAGGGAGCACCAGGCAGAGGGAGAAGCAGACTGCCTACTGAACAGGGGGCCTGATGCGGTACCCAGGACGCTGGGATCATTATCTGACCCGAAGGCAGATGCTTAAACGACTGAGCTACGCACGCATCCCCAAATAATATAATTTCTTACAAATCCTTCATAGTCTTTCAGTTGAATGCATATATTTTACATGGCTTTGTCTGACTCCAGGTCATACCTTATGGAGTCTTTCTACTGATATTTTCCATGAATCAGAAAACTGATTTTCACTGATGTATTTATATTTGTTTCTTATTCTTCATGGATATAATAAACGATTCAGTAAGATCTATTTGATAGAATATAAAACTGAATAGAAACAATTTTTTTGTTATTGTTTTTCTTTCTCATATTATTTTTTGTTAGCTTTTCCATGTATCATTGTGGATTTATGGCTTTTCAGATTTAAAGTATGGCAGTCAACTTGAGCCACTTTTCTCCTTTTGAAGCCAGATTATCATAACTTTGGTCAAAGGGACCCCCATTTTAATTGGCTCTGGTGTAATTTTGACATGACCCCATAAACTTTGAAAGTTGTATTGCTCATTGGCAAGTAGAGGGATCATCATTTGCCTTGTACCTTCCTGCCCCAGACATGGCATCAGCCATTTTTCTAAGCAGCCTGGGGAAAACAGTATTGAAAACCGTAGAACCTCGTGCTGAGTGTTAGAAGTGACATTTTTGAAGTGACGAAGTGGAGCTAGAAAATAAATTTTTTTGGGGGGGTGTTCATTTTGTATTGTTTTTAAAATTTTTTAAAGACATGAGATAATTTTGCCTCATGGGCATATTTCCTACTGGCAATTTCCAGTCCCATTCTATCAATAGGCTGTTTAACTTAATTCTTTTTCTAAAAAAATATTTTATTGATTTATTTGACAGAGAGAGATCAAAAGTAGGCATAGAGGCAGGCAGAGGGAGAGGAGGAAGCAGGATCCCCACTGAGCAGAGAGCCCGATGTGGGGCTTCATCCCAGGACCGTGAAACCATGACCTAAGCCAAAACTGAGCCACCCAGGCACCACCTTAACTTAATTCTTGATTTTAAAATATTACCCCCTTTCTTTTGTACTATACAGTCTATAGTATACTTTTAAGTATATCTTATAAAATTCTAGATTCTTAATCAACATAATTGGTTATTTACTAACAATGTCAGAGTTCCATAAAAATACAACATTAATACAAACAATAAAATGACTACAATGAAGTCTGAACATTTCTATGTATTTCCTTTTAATTTTAAAGTGCATTTACTCTAAGGATTTGCAGAAAATTGCTTTGTCCTAGAAATTATATAGTCTTTTTGCAGCTATATAATTACTAAGTGATTGATATTTTGGTTCAATTGTTCCCATTAGCTTTCATTTTGAGGGCTTTGGCATATTATCAGCTGATAATCCAACTCTTAAAAGAGTAGAAGCTTTTAGCTTCTAGTTTTTTCTTGGTGGCTATTGTCAACTTGGAGAGAGAAGAGTCTAGTCTATTTGAGATAAAATAAAATGCAAATAGATCAATCTTTGAAATTCCTTACATCATCTATAACATCATCCCTAATAAAAACATATAATGAAACTATATATATAAATATTACTGAATTTCTAGAATATCAGAGTCTATATAGTTTATATATTTTGTTGTGTATATTTTAAACTCTGCCAAATCATCTCCTGATCTTTCAAGGTTTTAAATTTATTTTGCTGTTTTTGCTGAGTTACAATTTCTTTTTTATTTTAAAATCTATAGCATCCCTTAAAAACCCAGCATCTCATGACTTATATTGCTATACCAAGTTTAAAATATATGAATACAAAGCTCCAGTTAGGGTCATATTAACCTAGTGTCATCAAAGCCTTTTTTTTTTTTTAAGGTTTTATTTTTGTATTTGAGAGAGAGAGAGAAAGAGTGTGCATGCTCATGAGGGTTGGGTATCTCAGTCAGACTGCCTGTGGAACTTGGAGCCAGCCTGAGAACTCTATCCCACCATCTGAGATCACTACGTGAGCCAAAACCAGGAGCTGGATGTTCAGCCCTCAACTGACTGAGCCACCCAGGAGCCCCAACCATCAAAGTCTTTAATTTTGTTTCAGGAATAGCAGTAACTCCAGTAACAACTCTTGGTGATTATCAAAGACAAAACATGGGTATATAGGCTTCTATATATGGGTCATAGTCAAAATAATGGGTCAAAAATATTTCATATAGATTATTGGTGTCCTTAGTTTAATAACAAGTCAAATAAACACAGTTATTTTTCAGAAGACTTTAGATAAATACAAATCAGTATTCTTTAAGGACTTATGAATTCAAACTTCTAAAATCCAACTAACAATGTTAAAAAAAAATCAAGAGATATTCAAATAAAATACAATCAATTTAAAAAATAACTGGAAAACGTGAAAGATTTCATGCTCAAATTCAAGTGGAAACTTTGCTGTGGATTCATATAATTTTCAGATCATCTAGGTTCCATTAGAATGGTATTCATAAAGAATATGTAGGTTTGCCACTACAACCCATTGAAGTTGCAATCCATCTCAAATGAAAGAAATACCATGTTTTACATAAAATGTTAACTCTTCAGTTATAGTGCAGAAATTCAAATTCTTAAATGGAAACAAATATGCTATACCTAGGATTTCCAATTTCATTTCTATAGTAATGGCACCTATAATTATAGAGTACAATATAAAATTGTATTTCTTAAAATTTATGTAAAACAATATAATTTCATTTTTATTATACAATGTTTTCTAAAATTAGAATTTTATATTTAAAATGTCAAAATATAATACTTAAATAAATAAAAATGTAATACTCATGCAAATATAAAGTGAGTCAAAGATATGTTTAACTCATTAAATAGTGGGATGGCAAAGTTGGATCAGAGGAGGTTTCAAAAAAGAATGCTGAAATAAGAATATTAAGTAGGTGCCAAACAGGTCAATAAATCTCTAATATTTGGGGGGTTGTATTTTCTACCGGGTAGAAATTATTTACATCTCTGTCAAATCAGAATCATTTGCAACTTATCAGTTTGCTACCAGTTAATACGTAACTTCACAGAGTCTGAACTTTAATCAATGGTAAATAGTAAGTCAAACAAAAGTATAATCCCCTAAGCAGCTGACTTGTTAGCCAATGTACCTGTATGCCAGCGAAAGGACACAGCCATCCTTTTGCCTTTCTTCCATATAGTGGATGAGTTTTTCCTAACAGGGGTGTTAAAAGAGCAGCAGCATCGACAGCAACAAGAAACACCCTCAAATTTACAATCCATTTACAATGGATTTTAATGTTCCATTAAAAATCCATGTAATGTTTGAGAAATAAAAGTGAGATAAAATATGAATATTTTATTAAAGAAGAAGGAGGTAATAAGGCCACTCACTTCTTCAGTTTTCTAGAGCTGAAGTCCTTGCTATTTGCAGACTGTAAACTAACATCTTTCCTGCCTTCCTCCCTCTCTTTTTATTTACCTTCAGTGGCTAGCCTCAGGCACAAGCCTATTATCAATTACTGGCTTGTTGCTGGTCTTTACCAGACCAAAGATAACATTTTCTTTCTGAGCTTAAGATAATTTTTTAAAAAAATTTTTCATGTACCCACTTTGTGTGGCATCCTGTCTTTCTGGTTAAAAAAAAATCAACTGTTATATTCAATCAAAATATTCTAATATAGATTCAACACATTTTATACTTCTTAATCATACATGTAAAAGTAAAATTTTGTATGGTAAACGTATTTCTCAGCACTCCTTTCCCAAAAGACAGTTCTTAGGATTCTGAAAAAAAATTCTTTAACATCATTTGTAATTCAATAAGTTTATATTTGTAACTATCCAAGAAGGTATTATTTATTTATTTATTTGCTTGCTTACTTACTTACTTTTAGGGACAAGATATTCTTGTATCTATGAAAGAGCAATTACATTACAGCCTACAGTGGAGTTGCTTACACTTAAACCAGTTTTGATCTCAACATCTACTCAGTGCTTCCTGCTGGACAAATAATTTTTCTATTTCACAGTCCTTTGTAATTCAGGCTTATTTGGGGAGAATGGTTATTTTGATATACTTCCTATTATTTAAAAGTTAAGGAATGGACAGCAGAGGAATTAGTGTCTTAAAAATGGGCTTTTCCTGGGGATCAGTCTCTGTTGCATTCACTGTGAAGCAGAGTGGTCACCACGGGCCATAATTTCTGAGGTGTGACCTCCTCGGACTTAGGGACCTCAATAATAATGTTTGGGGTAGTTAATATTATGTTGAAGTAAGTGTGTAGAAACTTTTCTGGCATGTCTGAAGAAGGCAATCTGGAAGCTGGTAGGGGCTCACTGCATGGGTGGCTCATTAAATCTAGGAACAAGGTAGAAGGGTTATTGAGGTTATTGGATACTCTTTCCTTAATGCCAGGTGTTTCACAGTTTGTTGCTCCCTAATATAGTCTGGTGGGGGCAGCTGGGCCTGTACCCATTTAAGGAATGGAGACTGGAACTTTTGCTCCTAGGGCCTTTAAAAGATACTTCTACAAGGCTTGTCCCCAACTTCCGTCTCTGTCTCTCTGTGTCTCGTTCGGTTTATCTGTCTCTCTGCATTTTTCTCTCTGTACTCAGTAAGGTTTCCAGATTCTCCTGGACACCTGAGTAGTCAATTAAAATTTAGTTTTATTTTGTATGCGTCTTCTTCCCTTAGATACCAGACTTTATCTGGACAGGATGAAATTTTTCTATTAGAGAAAAAATTCTATTTTCTCTTAGGTGATTCATGTCATGATGGTCTTAGAAGTCATCAGTTGGATACTCTGTGTTACTTTTGGTACACCAAATTATGCAGAATGGAATCCATTTGATCAAAAATAACTGAGCAAGGGTGAGGCTTCACTTTTCTGACTGTTGGATAGAGGACGCCCCATACAAAGTGGGTCTTGTTGGGATTGCGTGGCTCAGTCAATTAAATGTCTGACTCTTGATTTTGGCTCAGGTGATGATCTCAGGGTCGTGAGATCAAGGTCCACACTGGGCAGAAGTCAGCTTGGGATTCTGTCTCCCTCTCCCTCAGCCCGTTACCCCTGTCTATCCCCCTGCTCGTTCTCTCTCTCTCTGTCAAATAAAAAAAAAATAAGTAAATAATATCTTTTTTAAAAAGTGGGTCTTGCCTACATATGAAAATAGGTACAGAAAAATTAATTTATGAAATCTTTACAGAAAATATGTTAAGTGGTGGTAAGGGATAACAGGATAGACAGAACAGGTAAACACAGAAGACAGGCTCAGTATGATTCCTACTTGAAATGATGAAAGCCTTTTGAAGTGAAAACTGCTCAAGGAAGGGTTTTGGACTTGGTATTTTTTTCATGAGATTTTTCCTGTAGCCTATCTCTTCTTTGTCAAGATCTGTTCTGCCTGGTCAGCCTAAGACTACACCCAAGTGTGGTGTGGAAAGACCAAGAATGGTACTTGACACTTTAGAGGATAAAATGACAGGTCAGTCATTTTGACCCGAGTCCATGGATTATCATTCAATTGCTTTTAACACAGCACTTTAAAAGCAATTAAAGTATTCCTTTTGCAAATTTAGGAAACCCAGTAAAAAAGGTCAAATACACATTTGAAAAAGAGATTTAGGTAAACATTTTTTTTAAAAAGAAGGGGCATCACAGTAAACAAACATTTGAAAGAAAAAGAATTCAAGTGTTTCTTGGGAAGAACAGAGGAAAGTGTGACCTTGGAAGGATCATGTCACATAATATAATCAAGGCAATCAACATTTTAAGGATATTTTTATTTTTGGAGTTTTCTAACTTTTAGAATACAGGACATAATAAAGTTTTGTGGGCTAGGAAAGCTTCTCTCCTTCACATCACTTACTGGCAGTGAGACCTTCAGCAAGTTATATAACCTCTCTGTGCCTCAGTTTCTTTTTTTGTGATATATAGCTTTGCATATCTTAGAGGGTTTAGAGAGGCTGAACGAGTTTCTAGATATATGAGGCTTAGAACAGTCAGTGCCAGATACACGGTAGGTGACTGACAAATATTAGCTTTTACTATTTTATAGGTTCACTCTGACATGGACACAAATGATGATCTTCCAGTCTAGTGGACCAACCAGTGCTCTGTGTGGTCAAACCACAAGGTCATCTGGTAAGTGGGGAGGACCCAGAACCCAGTGGAACAAGTGGCTTAGAGTGTTGGGCTTCCCAGCTTTTTACACCTACTTCATTCAAAGGTGGTGTGATCTGTATAATCAGGTAACATACCAGTGAACATCTTTTATGTCACCCATGAAAATTATTTTATATACATACTCAGTCTTAATTAACAGATATTCTGATACAGATTTTGATAATGGCATTTGAAATGGACTCCTCTGTCATGTAGATTTCTGAATGGGGGTCTTCCAACCACTAATAAGCCACTGTGGGGATACAGATTAAAATTAAGCTACACATACATCATACTGCTTATGCTTAAAATAAATCAGCAAACATAATTTGACTTCTCAGTAAGTATGGAGTGAAGTTTAAGACAGAAATAAACTCTGGCCTCTTGCCTTTTTTTTTTTTTTTTTTTAGGATTTTATTTATTTATTTGATAGAGACAGAGACCACAAACGGGGGAGAAGGAGAAGCAAGTTCCTACTGAACAGGGAGCCTGATGTGGGCCTCCATCCCAGACCCTGGGATCATGACTTGAGTCAAAGGCAGACACTTAACCTACTGAACCACCCAGGCACCACTGACCTCTTACTTTCTGTTTCCTCTGTCACATTAGACTGTACTAGAATGTTTATAAAGCAAAACCTGCACTTAATATTTTCATCCCTTTTCACCTTATCAATAAAGCCACATTGATTTACCTTAGGTATCAGGATGATATTTAAAAAGTAAAATATTATTACTTATGATAGTTTGTGACAGGAAATCAACCATGTGAGCCTTATGAAGAATCCTAAATCTCATTATGTCAAAGTAACAAATTTTTGTATTTGTGTGGAAAATTCTCTTAAACCGAATGATTAAGTTGAAGTTAAAAAAATTGTGGTATGATACATATAGAAGTATTCTTTTTCTGAGAAAAGAGACTTTGAGACTTGAGAAGGCATCTTTGAAAATGCAGAAGCAGAAGTTCAGAGAATATCCCTCCCTTGCTTAAAATACCTTATGGAGATATAACATTAATGAAAAATTTTAAATAAATTTAAGTGAAAAAATGATGCAAAAAATGAAGATTCTTAAATCTAAAAAAATTAATAAACTTTTAAACTTTAAGATAGATTTAAATTTTTTAAAAAACTTTTATTTATTTAAGTAATCTCTATACCCCACGTGGGACTTGAACTCACAATCCCGAGACCAATAGTTGCATGCCCCTTTGACTGAGCCAGCCAGGTACCCCAAGATAGTTTTAGGTTTATGGAAAAAAAAATGTGAAAATAGTACAGAGAGCTCAGATATACCCCCACCTAATTTTCCCTATTATTAACATCTTACCTAGTATGGTACATTTGTTATCATTAATGAACCAATTTTGATACATTATTGTTAATTAAAGCCCATACTTTATTCAGATTTCCTTAGCTTTTAACCTTTTGTCTGTTCCAAAAGACTACATTACATTCAGCCGTTGTGTCTCCTTTAGGCTCCTCTTGAATGTGATAACTTCTCACACTTTTATTGTTTTTGATACCATGACAGTTTTGAGTACTATAATTCAGGTATTTTGTAGAATGTCCCTCAATTTGAGTTATTCTGCAATTGCTCTCATGATTAGACTGGGGCTACGGTTTTTGGGGAGGAAGACCACAGAGATAAAGTGCCATTTCATCACATCATGACAAGGGTACTACCCCCAACATGGGATATCACTGTTGATCCTGACCTTGATCACCTGGCTCAGGTTGTGTTTGTCAAGTTTCTCCACTGCAAAGTTATCTTCCTCTCCCCTTCCCCATATTGGACTTTTTGCAAGGAAGTTATTAAGCACAACCTACATTTAAGGAATGGGGAGAGAACCTTAAACTTTTAAAACTATAAACTTCTAAGCTAAAAATAATGCAGAAAACCGAGAAAATGAACCCACAGAAAGAAATGCCTATATGCACTATTTAGTAGCTTACTTTTTTTTTTTTTAACCTGTGAATATATCATGAACATATTTTCGTGCCAATACATGTTTCTACAACATGATGGCAACAGCTGCGGTTCTTCCATGGTGCTAATATACCACCATCCATTCAGCTGTCCACTGTTGGCTGTGTAAATAGACCCTCAGAACAGTAAAGCCCAAGGACATGGGTGTGCAGAGCAACTTGGGAGAAGGCTGTTTGTTGTCATTAATTCTTTGAGTCTTCATAGTGCTCTGATGCACAGGTTACCTATTTCCTAACTCTATTCTCTTAATGGGGAAAAAAATATAAGACCATAAGATAAAATTTAGAATATATTTAATACATTTCAAGATGTTTCATAGATGTAGAGAAGATATAGGCTAATCCCCAATAATGTCAGGAAAATTATGTGAAACGTCAAAACAGGTATACAGTGCTGGTCTTCTATTGACTGAGCCATTTACAACTCTGGAGGACAAAGTTTAACTTGTAGATTTTTGTCAGGCAGATATGCAAGTAATTTCTGTCTAGTGGAACAGAGAACCTCTGTTGTCGGTAATTAATCAGATTACTAACCCAGTAATCTTATGCTAACATTTTCTTGTTGAATAGCCTACATATACCTTTTCAAATTCTCTTTAGATGAGTTTTTTCATCTTACTGTTTTTCTCATTAAATAATGACTTAAATAAAATCTTTTAACATGTGTTCATTCTATATTTGCTTGGGAGCCATGATTTGCCTTTTTAAAGTTATATTTTTACAGTACTCTGTAATGAAAGTTGGTATGCTTACATTTCAGCACAGCTTTAAGATCCCAAAATGTGTCATAATTATGATGTTTCAGCAGAAAATTTTTTGCTTTTCGTTCAATTGTCTATATAATCTAATAGGATAATATTATAGGATGTATGCTTGTTTAACGGATACTTAATTGAGAAAACTGTTAACCTGATTCTATGCTTAATCAGAATTTTTATTCCCTACTTATTTGTGAAAATATGAGTTTAGTATATATAGAAAATGCAGCCGGAATAAACTTCAAATGCTAAAATTATTAGGCAAATCTTGATAACATTTTTTTAAAGATTTTATTTATTTATATGACAGCACAAGTAGGCAGAGTGGCAGGCAGAGGGAGAGGGAGAGGAAGAAGCAGGCTCTCCACTGAGTAGGGAGCCCAATGCGGGGTTCAATCCCAGGACCCTGGGATCAAGACCTGAGCTGAAGGCAGCCATTCAACTGACTGAGCCACCCAGGCACCCCTTGACAACAATTTCGGATCTGATTTTTATACTAGGTCTTGGCTTTACTCAGGAGTTAGCAAACTATGGTCTATAGTTCAAATCTGACCTGTTACTTATTTAGTTAATAAAGTTTTATTGGCTCACAGCCACATTCATTCTTCTATATATTGTGTGTGGCTGTTTTTGTGTTGCAACTGCAGAGGTGGGTAGTTTCAATAGAGACTATGTGGCCTGTGAAGCTTAAAATATTTACTATGTGGCTTCTAACAGAAAAAGTTTACTGATCCTTGGCTTTACCTATTCTAGGGTATGGCTCTCCGTATACTTGGGTGAATCTCTACTTTACTAACATAGAGAACACTGGACAGCAAAATACCCTATAATGACAATAGCTGTTTTTCCGTTTTGCAATGGATATGCTTTAAAAAACCTAATCCACCTCTAATATTTTATTGATCAACATACATATTTATTATATTTATTAAATAAATATACTTTGAACTTCTCATTCATGAGCTAGTCTTAGGTAATCAAGCTTTCTAAAATATTTGCATTATACTGTTGACAATTGGTTCTGACTAATAAAATATTTTAATAGTTCAGTCTGACAAACAATTGCTTGCCTTAGGCATATAATGGTCTTTGCTGAGTGAGGAGTAAAGAATATTTCTGTCATTTTACCCTAGGCCTACTTTCTGATGAAGTGGTATAAAATAATAAAGTTTTAGTGATATTTGTAAAGCTACATTTTGGTAAGTGTATTTTCAAACAGAAAAGACCAAATTTCATGTTAGTTCAAGAATAGAGGAGAAATAAGTTTTTGTACATCGCCTGTAGAACATCTTTTATTCCCTGAATTGGTGATTTTCAGAAAAGAAAACTTCAGGCA
This sequence comes from Mustela nigripes, assembly GCF_022355385.1. NCBI lineage: Eukaryota > Metazoa > Chordata > Mammalia > Carnivora > Mustelidae > Mustela > Mustela nigripes. The sequence goes on along the minus strand of NC_081558.1, from coordinate 149,246,165 downwards.
TTCTGTAATTAAGGGAAGGCAATTTCTGAAAATGCCATGTCTTTGAAATCCAGATAATACTGACGGTAACTTGATTAATTTCCATACTCAGTAAGCCAACTTCTGTCTACAATTCTTTCTTCCAATTTTTTTTTTTTTAATTTATAAGTGGATCTGTTGGCTCTTGTCCTTTAATCTATTGAAATGTTCTCATTCTCAGTTCTGGGCTATGTGCCTTTTCAACAGATGCTCACTGAGGGTTTCCTGGGGGACCACGGGGTTGAGTGGTGGTTACAGATACAGTAAACAAGAGGATAACAGGGAAAGAACGTTGCTATACTTATCTTTCTGTCTGACTGGAACCCTGAACATGAAAGACACCTAACATGCATTTATTAAGGATGACATAGGGCATCTGCAAGGAGCTCACGCTTGTTAGAGCTACTCCTGACTCTGGGATTATGTTTCCCAGCTGTTAGGCAGTTCCCACAGCTGCGGATTTCCAGGGCTCTCCACCACTGAGCCCTCTCTCTATCCTCCAGGGTGACTGAGGAATCATCACAAAGGATTTCTAACTTGCGTTAGCTTCACTGCTTCTTTTTTTTATACCCACAGAGGCTGTTGGTGGGAAGCTAAGAGGTCATCCCAGGATACTAGCTCTAAATCCGTGATTTAGAGAGTTAGTTGAGTTTATATAACTTCCCAGCACATGCTTGCTGTGTGTGCTCCATAACTAATGATTTCTTGCTTATTCCTTCCAAGCCAGAGCCTTGAAGTTAGCTGGGAGTTTTCTTGATAATTCAGTCACACAGGTGACTGGGATTTTGTGAGATGGACCACGGCAGCTTTTAAGGCCAGTCAGCTTCAGACGAATTCAGGCTTACAGGGGGAACCTCCCATTGCTCTCTTTTGCCCACTGAATGCCATTTTAGACTGACATTTTTGGTCTTGACTTTTCTGTGCTCACGGAGAAGGAATTGGGGAGTTCCAAAATTGGAAATGCAGGAAGCACTTCATTGCCTTTAGAGGAGGCTCAGAGGCTCCTCCACAGAGGAGGCTCAGTCTGTGCCTGTCAGTGCTCTGCTGACCACGGGATGTGGCTAAGTTCATTCTGTCCATGTTGTAAAATCAGATTCTATATTTGTTTGCTTCATTGGGAAAGTGAAGCAGTGCTTTTCTAAGTAATTCTTGAAAAAAATCATTAGGATAATTAAGATAATCTTTGTTTAAGGAAGCAGATATGGGAGCTGTAATCAGAATCATGCTAACGGATTAAGGAAGAAACCTGAGACAAATATCCTACTTTCTCTGATTCCCATTCTGGTAATCCTCTTATTTTTCATTGCCTAGTGTTATGGTTCACTTACTGTTGACTTGATGTGTCCTTTGTTTCTATTGATGCTTAACCTACAAAATAGGACACTTTCATCTAGTTCAGGAAGGACCCAACCTTCAACTCTCCTTCAGAATATTTCTCAGGAAAAATATATCCAAAATTGGGATTTCTTCTGTGTTGGTACAAGAATAGTTAACCATGCAGTCTTTAAATTTTTCAATTTTAAAATCTCTTCTCCTTCTCATTCATGGACATATATGTTTATGGAGGTTAAAAAAAATGACCATAAGGGAATTTTAATGTTATGCTGTAAATGATACTTAAACTTGACAATAACAAAACCTAAATTACACAAGAAGCAAAAATGGAATGACAGGTAATTTTCAAAAGTCAATGATATAGACCAGCCCTAAATCGAAGGTTATTCAGATAAGGGGAACTTGGCAGGCTTGCAGACACTGTGTTTGAGGTTTGTTCCTGTTGGAGAACTCCCTGAGAGGTGCCAGGTTTAATGGAATTTAGATAAAGACATTCTCATTTCAGCCAAAAGTTGAACATTCTTCTGTGTCTGATTTATCCCTGTAATATTGCCAAGTCTGATAGGATTGCAGAAGCTCTTCAACCTTTCTAACAGTCTCAGTTCCTGAGTAAGCTGTCACAGCGTCTCAACCTGGGGGTTAGGAGAAAACAAGGAGAATCATAGTTGCTCCAGACAGATGAACTTGAGAGGTGCCAAATAATGGAAATTTCCAGTGTAATGCAGTGTAATGCAAGAGCAAAAGTGAATCAGCTGACACAAGTGGATTTAGGTAGCTTCAATGGGTTGCTATTCAAGGAGCCCAGAAAAAGCCCCTATCCTAGCTCTAGACTCTTTCTCTCGCCACCCCAGACTAATTAGAGAATTATAAACAAAGCACGAGTCAAAAAACAGCTTTTAATATTTCTTGTGAGTCAGTTGACTAGCTTTCTCTTGCAATGTTGCAACCTACTAAGGATGGGCCCTTAAAGGACCCATGCAGAGGATGATGAGGAGTGATAAGGGACTGAAGTGGGGCAGTTCATGGCAGGAGGCTTGAGTAGGTTATTGCATTGTGGGGTGGGTGCTTTAGAGAAAAGAAAAATGGAAAAGGTTTCAGGGGAAGAGTTCAAAGCACCCTGTCTGGACTCTTGGTACTCAAAATGTGGTATGTGTGGACCAAGAGTAACAGAGCACCCAGGTGCATGGGAGAAATGCACGACCCAGATCTGCTGAGTCAGAATGGGCATTTACCCAGATTCCCAAGTAAGTGCATACTAAAATATGCACACTAAAATTTAAGAAGCACTGGTCTTGTGTGCTTCCTTTGTCAAGGGTCTCTTCAAGCAAAATGGGCTTCTGTGTTCTCCCAAGGTCTCTGATAGGCTTTCAGCGCACCCTCTCAAGCACAAGGATTCATTGGCCAAATGAAGAACTGGATTCACTTTTCAGCAATGTCATTTCTCTTAGCAGCTGTTTTAGCAGAGAGAAAAGAAATTAAAACTTGTCATTTGCTATGGATGAAGGTGTCTTTGAACTGCCAGAAAGAAGAGTCAATACCTGTTAGGGACCAAATCATGTCCTAAGAGAGAGTTAAATAATGGTTATGAAGAGGTAGGAATTTGCAAAGCTGGAAAATTTAGAGGTGAAATGTGACAGAGCTCAAGTCTTTATCATCATAAAACCTTAGGAAGATTATTGACTCTGTTGGACAGTTTTAATACTTTTTAGGTTTTATAGGAGATAGGATTTTGTGTCAGGAATAACTTCTAAAATGTGAAGGAAAGGCTAGTTTTCAAAAGACCATTTTCTTTTCTTTTCTTTTCTTTTAATATTTTATTTATTTATTTTTTTTTGACAGAGATCATAAATAGGCAGAGAGGTAGGCAGAGAGAGAGAGGGGGAAGCAGGATCCATGCTGAGCAGAGAGCCCGATGCAAGGCTTGATCCCAGGACTCTGGGATCATGAACTGAGGTGAAGGCAGAGGCTTTAACCCACTAAGCCACCCAGGCACCCCTAAAAGACCATTTTCAATACCAAGACACAACATGAGAACCAGCTGAGAGTATTATGAAAATCATACTTTGTAAACAGTTTCTTCATGGCAGATTCTGATGGGAAAAGTGAGGCCATTCTAGATAAGGCTGGCAGCAGAGCCAGATAAGAAGCTAGAGCAGATGTTTAGTGGGGAGTAGCTGGAGAAGAAGGACCTACCAGTAAGAATTAGGGAAATACCAACATCAATATGATTTATGTCACAGTTTATGGAGCCAGTGTTTTCTATGAGGGACCCTGCTAGGTGTGTTAGTGATAATTATGTAACCTTTTCCTGCTCTCCAGTTATTCAAAAAGACAATTAACCATAGTACAGGCTAGATTTTGGTAAGTATCATAATGAAGGCACACGAGAATTTTGTGCTTTATCAGAAGAAACAAAAGAGTGAAAGCAGAATAGAAATAATTGAAATGAGGATTGGGGGAGTTGGCCTCATGGTACTTGGGATATGTAATTTATACTTATGTCAGTATTTTGGCCCTTTTTTGAGCCCTACAAGAACTTTCTAGTTTGCTACTCAATACCTATAAACAAATTTGCTTCTTGCAAAAAACACCAGCTGCTGTCCTATTAAAATTCCTCTTCTGCTTTGATTCCCATTGTGTCTTGGTTGCCAAGACTTGGTGGTGGTTTAATAAGATGATTCTTAAATGTTTGAATGCTTTGCATAATGTTTAACTTTAACATGATCTACGAAAATAAAAATGAGCAACTCTCCCCCTATACTGTACTTAGTTGATTAATTGATTTGGGGCTTACTACTCTAAGTTGTCAATAGAAATAGTTGTTTGAGAGCAGAGCTGGCCTATGGAAATTTATAGAAATCAAGGAAACCTTATTGCCTCATCCCTATTACTTGGGGCTTGTGCAGTGCCCCTATATCCACAAAGTCTCCTAAGTTCAGGTGCTCCATTTTCCTAAAAAAAAAAAAAAAAAAAAACTCTTACCCTTGCTTCATGTACATCTTGATTTTCTTGTGCTACAATCCACTGCAGCTTTCTTAACCAGGCTCTTTTCCTCATTTCCATCATCAAAGCCTAGCTGTTCTGGGTTTCATTTCTGTTAGTTTCAGATTAATTTTTTTCTGGTTGTATAAGCTAAGATAGTATGATAACTGCTATTATTGATGTTTTCTTTTCAGATAGCATAATTATATTTAACTATCATTTATATCTTTTTTTTAAAAAAAACATTTTATTTATTTATGTGAGAGAAAGGGAGAGAGAGAAAGAGAGCATGAGCAGAGGGGAGGGGAAGAGGGAGAGAGAGAAGCAGATGCCGTACTCAGGAGGAAGCCCATTGTGGGGCTTGATCCCAGGCCCTCGAGACCATGACCTGACACACACTTAACCAACTGAGCCACCTGTCACCACTCAGGCACCTGTCATTTATATCTTTTATATCATTTATAGCCCATTTATTTATTTATTTACTTATTTAAAATTTTTATTTATATGACAGAGAGAGTGAGAGAGCAAAAGCAGGGGGAGGAGCAGAGGGATAGGAAGAAGCAGGCTCCCTGCTGAGCAGGAAGCCCAGTGCAGGGCTCTATGTGGGGCTTGATCTGGGGATGGTGATCATGACCTGAGCTGAGCTGAGCCAGAGGCAGGCACTTAACTGACTGAGCCACCCAGGCGCCCCTATATCATTAATAGTCTAAGTGAGGAAGTACAGTGGGTATTTCAGGCATAGTTTGAGAAAAACTTTCAGCAAGTTACTTCTATATGGATTTCTATACCAGAAGAAGCAAAATGGTGGATGGACATGGGCCACAAACAATTTTTTGTTTGTTTGGTTTAACCTTTAGAGTTTGGTGTTTTAAGTAATCATTGGTAGCTAATGTATATAAATTTAAATTCCTAGCTTTTCTTGGTAAATCCAAAGTTTGGTTTCACCTGGTCCATGTTCCCTCCTGGCAAAAGTTGGCTGATACTGAGAGGCAGCTGCCTCCTTTGTGTGGGTTCTGTGTTCTTACGAGATGGGCAGTTCTACTTTTCTCATATTCTTGACCTTTTTGACCCTGACTGGCATTTACATTTGGAAATCCTGGTCTAGTTAGTCTGTGTAGTCCTTAGATTTAGGGAGCAAGTAAAAATAACTAATAAATTAAATACTCTGCTTTGATATCAAACTAAAGTTTTAGGTATCGATCAACTCTTAAATAATAATAAAAAAAAAAGTCTTTTAGGTTAATAAGTTGGCTAAATCTTTTAAAACCACAGCTAAGTTCTTTTATTACTATGGTCAAAATTAACCATTACTTAGAAAATAAGCCATTCTTGGGCCCCTGGGTGGCTCAGTGGGTTAAGCCTCTGCCTTTGGCTCAGGTCATGATTTCAGAGTCTTGGGATCAAGTCCACATCAGGCTCTCTGCTCAGCAGGGAGCCTGCTTCCTCCCTCCCTTTGTCTGCCTCTCTGCCTATTTGTGATCTCTCTTTCTCTCTGTCAAATAAATAAATAAAATCTTTAAAAAAAAATAAGCAATTCTATCAGTTGAGAGGATTATCATGCTTTGCAGATATATTTTAGAGACCTATTGAAAACTGAGTCCATAGTAATAAAAGGCAGAGGAGATGCTGAGTAAATTATCTTAACAAAGCTTCTACTGACAGGTCCACTTTGATGAAAACTTTGGAAAATCTAAAAGTTGGAATTCTATCAAAATGAAAGGTGGTTATTTTAGTTTCTCTTAAGAATTGAGGCAGAAAGTACAATTTAAAAATGATAGGTTTTTAATAAGAAAGGCGGTAATATTACCAACCAGGATATTCTAACACATTACAAACTTAGTTGTGCAAATGTATGCTTTCCATAAAAAAGTGATTGTTCTTATTAACCTTTATGATTGAAATTATTACAAAACAGATGAACTTATAACTGAATTTTTTTTCTAAGATCTTTGTTTCAATGCAGGATTTCTTTGGAAGCAAGTAAAGCAGATAATAAAGGATAACCTTAGTTTACGGTAGATTGAAGTAAAAAGGAAGGGGTTTCTATCTTAATGTTAGAGAACTTTTGAGGGCGTATGGTTGGGTGGAAGAGAAAAGTACCTATGAAGGTGCTCCAATACAAAATATTGGATTTTCTTATCTCAAAATTTGTCTTTTATTCTGGCAGTAACTTTTGCCACCAGGTTTTCAATGTTTCTTCAACCCAGGAATAAAGAGACAGGCATCTATCTCTGACACATATGTGTGTGTGTGTGTGTGTTATGGGAGTGGTGTAATGAAAATTTTTGTCTATTTTCTATAATTGTTTTACTATACAGGTTTTTTTTTTTTGCAAGTAGATATTCTTTTATTTATTTTACTTTTTCTGATATAATGTTCAATGATTCATTAGTTGCATATAATACCCAGTGCTCATCATATCTTGTGCCCTCTTTAATATCCATCACTCTTTTGTCTCCTTTGCTTTTGGGGACATGTCTTGAAAGAAGTTGCTGTGGCCGATGTTGAAGAGGTTACTGCCTATGTTCTCCTCTATGATTTTGTAAGATTCCTACCTCACATTGATATCTTTTATCCATTTCGAGTTTATCTTTGTGTATGCCGTAATAGTCAATTTTCATTCTTCTATACATAGCTATCCAATTTTCCTAGCACCATTATTGAAGAAACTGTCTTTTTTCCACTGTATATTTTTTTTCCTGTTTGTGGGAGAAGATATTCGCAAATGAGACTATAGACAAAGGGCTGATATCCAAGATCTATAAAGAACTCCTCAAACTCAACACACACAAAACAGATAATCAGGTCAAAAACTGGGCAGAAGACATGAACAGACACTTCTCCAATGAAGACATACAAATGGCTAACAAGACACATGAAAAAATGTTCATCAACATTAGCCATCAGGGTAATAATTCAAACCACATTGAGATACCACCTTACACCAGTTAGAATGGCCAAAATCAACAAGACAGTAAACAGGTGTTGAAGAGGATGTTGAGAAACCCTCTTACACTGTTGGTGGGAATGCAAGTTGGTGCAGCCACTTTGGAAAACAGTATGGAGATTCCTTAAGAAATTAAAAATAGAGCTTCCCTATGATCCTGCAATTGCACTACTGGATATTTATCCCAAAGATAAAGATGCAGTGAAAAGAAGGGCTATCTGTACCCCAATGTTCATAGCAGCAATGGCCACAGTCACCAAACGGTGGAAAGAGCCAGGATGCCCTTCAGCAGACAAATGGATAGAGAAGATATGGCCCATATATACAATGGAGTTTTATACCTCCATCAGAAAGGATGAATACCCAACTTTTGTATCAACATGGACAGGACTAGAAGAGATTATGCTGAGTGAAATAAGTCAAGCAGAGAGAGTCAGTTGTCATATGGTTTCACTTACTTGTGGAGCATAAGGAATAGCACAGAGGACATTGGGAGATGGGGAAAAGTGAGGTGGGGCAAATCGGAGGGGGAGGCAAACCATGAGAGACTGTGGACTCTGAGAAACAAACTAAGGGTTTTGGAGGGGTGGGGGTAGGAGGTTGTTGAGCCTGGTAGTGAGTATTAAGGAGGGCATGTATTGTATGGAGCACTGGTTGTGATGCATAAACAATGGATTTTGGAACACACACACAAATTAAATTTAATTAAAAAAAAATACCCATCACCATGATACTCTTTCCCCCACCCACCTCCCTTTCCCTCAAAACCATTATGAGATTCTTGACTCCAAGTATTGTTTTTTATTACAAACTTCCAATTCTGATTTAGAAAGCACGTTAACATTGTGGAAAACGGACTCTTTTTTTTTTTTTTTTTTTAAACAGAGTGACTTGCTCCGGGCCTGAAACTCAATGACCCATTCAAAATGTACTCTATTGCTCTTTTGTTTTTTTTAGCTAGACGTTATTATCTAAATGTGTAAGCCTCCTCCCAAAGTGTCATTTTAATAGGCAATGGATTTGAACATTTAGTTTTGAAGCCAGGAGCCTAGATCAATTATTGTCCTTTACTTTTTTGCGGTTGTTTACTAGTTTAATATACACCACATTAGAAAGAGAGAGACAGAAATTTAACTCTTGGTATGGAGTTTCTCATTTTCAACCAGTTAACAGTTGCAGTAGCTGAATTGGCTAAAGAAATAGAAATGCAGAAGTCTTGACTTGAGATGTGAGGCTTGCTCATTCATTCCGTATCTCTGCAACTCCTCCCAAGGCATTGATAGACGCGCAAGGGGCTGGCCCTCTGAGCTGAGGGGTTGGTATTTGTAAGAGACTTGAGAAATCATTTCTTTCCTAGTGTTAAAAGGAGAGACGGCAGGCCCCAAATAGAATCAGTTGTGCTAAACCCCATGTCAATAAACTAAGACTTAATACCTAATCTAACTGCAGTTTCAAACCCCAAGGAATAGAACCTTAAATCAGTCAACATGGAATTACATGGTCAGTACCAGTGAGATAATCTATTCCACAGACCCTGTCCATTCCCCTTAGAAAGGGGACTTTGTCTGAAACAATCTGTTCTTTGCCAATAATTTCCCTTCTTTGCACCCTTTCAACTTCTGGAGAACTTTCCTTTTCCACAGCTTGGTATAGTTCCTTTATATGGCTAGGTAGGATGTTGCCTGATTCATGAATTGTTGAATACAAGTCAATTTGATCTTTAAATTTACTGAATTACATTTTGATTATTAAACATTAGAATTTCTCCTTGACTTGACCCCTGGCTCATTCATTCTCTCCCATCTCATTCCTACAACATAGGTTTATTTTATGTGTTAAAATTAAATACAAAATGGAGACCAGATTTGAGAATTCCCTCATGCAAACGAGACCATGTGAGCCACATAAGCAAAACTAACAAGCTTATTTCATGAACATAAGATAAACTTAACTTGTAAAGTCCTCTGACAATCATAAAAGGAACTTGAGTCATCTTTCTAAAAATAGTAAGAGATGACAACCTTTAACCAGTCCCCTGCCTTCTAAAAACTCCCAATTGTAATAATCAATCATTTAAAGGGTTAATAGCCTCCTCATTTTCACTGTATAAGGCCTCTTGTAACTTCATGTCTTTGAGTTTCATATCAGTCTTTGAGTTTGAAAACTTGCAGTTCAGGACATATATGTGCAATAATCTCTTACTAAATAAATACTATTTATTGACTTGGTAGCTTTAATTTTGCTATTTCTGGACTTTTTTACACATGTGAAAAAATTCTGGACCAATGTTTTCCACATTTGCTATAAAAAACCTGTTTGAATTGGTCAGACACATCATTTGAAACTTACATTTGAGTTGTGAAAATTGGCTTTAATATCACTAAAAACTCTAGGGAGCTCAGAGGTACATGAACAGCATCTTATTAAAATATGTATATAACTTCTAGTTTCTTCTCTATTAAAGAAACACATAGTCACAGTAGAAATATTGAGAAAAAAATTAAAAACAAAAGAAATTAGAAATCATTTATAACTTTACACAGAGATGAATTTGATTTATTTCGTTCAAATATATACAGATATGTATTTGAAGGAAATCTCTCTATATATTTATTTGTTGGAGAGCACAAGCAGGAGGAGCAGCAGGCAGAGAGAGAGGGGGAAACAGGCTCCCCGCTGCAGAGGGTGTCCAATGTGGGGCTCAATCCCAGAACCCTGAGATCATGACCTGGGCTGAAGGCAGTTGTGTACTCACTGAGCCACCCAGGTGCCCCTCCTTCAAATATATGTTATGTAATTCTACTTTTGTGTTTTACAAAATTTGAAATCATGCTACATATTTTTGTATTCTGATTTTTAAAAATTAGCATTTTATCATAAAAATTTCCCTGTATATTTTCGTATTCCCCAAAAGCATTTTAAATAGCTAAATAGTGTTCTATTTCTAGAAGAAACATAATTTAATTACTTATTATAATTACTTATTTTCACTTGTTTATATTGTTTATAATAATTTCCCATTACAAGTGATTCTGTGACATCTTTTTACTTAATGCCTTCTGTGTTCCTTTAATTATTTCCTTTGATAAATTCCTAGAAGTAGAGTGATTGAAAGTGTTTGACTGAAACAGCAATGACCTCCAGGTTGCAAAATCCCAAGGACACTTTTTATTCTTGTATTTTTCTGACTTCTCAGAAAGGTTGCACCCACAGTACATTTTTTTTTCTCCAAATTCAACAATTTCACCAGCAACATCTTTTTCTTCCTCTAATTTATTTTTATTTATTTATTTATTTTTAGCCTATCTGATCTACTCCCTTGGCTTTAAATACAAACTGCTTGTTGACAATTCACTAATTTCTGTTTCCCGTACATACCTGTTTTTTTCACATCTTCACTTTCAGTGTCTCACAGGCATGGTGCACCTAACATCTTCAGACCCAATCTCTTCCTTCCCTTTCCAGCCTGTTTCATCTCGGAGGTTTGCCCCTGATTAATAGTAGGCACTGCCTACCCAGGTGCCCCGTTTGGCCACTTGCTCATTTTAGAAACTTGTTCTTAACAACAAATATTTCACATCAAGGTCTATGAATTCTATAGCCACAATAGATCTCAAGCCCATTTCCTTCATTCAGTGTTCATCCATTACCAGTGATTGTCACGGTTGGTGGGACAAATCGACCAGGAACGTGAGGGTAAGAGGATGACGAAAAGAACTCCGGAAGCAAAGAGATGGGGGCAGGAGGAGCACTGAGGAGGATGTCCAACAGTGCTAAGTTTATTCAAAGCATATATGTATAGTGATAGGAGACGCAATACACCTGTGTCTAGTTAAACAACCACGAGTTCCCATAATAAGTTTCACATTTAACTACAAGCAGACCTCGTGACACCAAACAGCTGATGCTAGTACGATTGTTCTGTATTGATACAGCAAACCTGAAAGTAATTTTTGAGCAGTACTGGGGCAGCAAGGACCAGCCACGAATTTTTGACCCCAACCAAATTGTTCTCATTTGTTTAGCAAGCGTGTGGGGAATCACGTAGGCAAGCGCACAACACATAGCACAAACCCTTTCTCAGTGCTGCTCAACTTTTCCCGTCCTAAACCTTTTGTTAGGTTATTTGGACTTTAAAGGAGGCACAAGTGAGGGCCTGGTTTGGTCCCCATCTCAAGCCTTATTGCAGCCTCCCACAAGTGATACATTACTACAGCTGTTCGTCAAACAATTTAATACTTATTTCCCCCACCAGATTGTGAACTTTTTTTTTTTTTTTAAAGATTTTATTTATTCATTTGAGAGAGAGACAGTGAGAGAGAGCATGAGCGAGGAGAAGGTCAGAGGGAGAAGCAGACTCCCCGTGGAGCTGGGAGCCTGATGCGGGACTCGATCCTGGGACTCTGGGATCATGACCTGAGCCGAAAGCAGTTGTCCAACCAACTGAGCCACCCAGGCGTCCCAAGATTGTGAACTTTTTGATGGGGTTTTGCATGACTTGTTGCCTCCCCAGTCTGTAGCAGAGTATCTGACTTGTTTTAGCATTCAGCAAATATATCTTAAACAAGTGAGATAATATATGGCCAAATGACCTTTTGCAGATGCTCTAACAAATTAAGTCCCCATCAGCTACTTATGGTTGTGCTGGTCTTCCCTGAAACCTTTACCAAGTGGACAGGAGAAAAACGATTATGCTTTACTTTAATTTACCATTTTCATTATGATGAAAGTGGACATTTTAAATATACGTTTGACTATATTCTTTTGTGAACTATCATCAAATTTCTTATTGTAATGTTTACTTTATATTAATTGATTCTGAGTTATTTGTATGTTAAGAATACTAATCCTAAAAAAAAAGAATACTAATCTTTTTTATTTTTTTAAATAAAGATTTTTATTTATTTATTTGACAGAGAAAGATCACAAGTAGCAGAGAGACAGGCAGAGAGAGACAGAGAAGCAGGCTCCCTGCTGAGCAGAGAGCCAGATGCGGATGATCCCAAGACTCTGGGATCATGACCTAAGCCGAAAGCAGAGGCTTTAACCCACTGAGCCACCCAGGCACCCAAGAATACTAATCTTAAAAAAAAAAAAAAAAAGAATACTAATCCTTTGTTAATATGTTACAGTATTTCCTCAGTTTGTCATCGACCTTGTAATTGTTTATTTGATTTTGTTGTTTTGATATACATAAAGTTTTAAATTCATTAAATTCTATCAGTGACTTCTTTGATGATTTTTAACTTTGCTTTTGTCCTCAGAAAGTTTTCATTTTCATATAAGAGATTAGTCATCTATTTTTTTTTTCTGATTGGTTTAAATAAAAGAAAAAACATTCTTTTTGTCATGTAGATTTTGTTTTGGTGAATGGTATGAAGTAGAGGTTTTTTTTTTTTTAATTTTAAAATTCTTTATTTTTTATAAACATATGTTTTTATCCCCAGGGGTACAGGTTGAAGTAGAGTTCTAATTTTATTATTTTTCTCATGTATGCCTATAAGAAGAAAAAAAATATTTTATCTACTGAAATAGTAAATACTAAGAATTTTTTCTTTAATGAATTAAAGGTTATCTCTAATTTGTTCTGAAGTATTATTCTTTGTTTTATCACCCAATATTCGTAGCTGACTTTGATTGATTAGGGATGGTGTGTGTGTGAGAAAGTGTTCTAATTCTTTGTGTCCTGAGTCCTTTACCATCTATTTGACATTGCTAATGGAGTATGGATTCATATTGCTACCTTTCCCATTTGTTATATATTAATTATTTACTGTAGCTGGAAGTAATAATCATCTTTATTTTAAGTAACGTTTCATGACGTTCAAAGCACCTTTATGCCATTTTCTTATTAAAATCTCAATTTCTTTAAGTTGATAGAGCAGGTATTATTAAACACGTTTTGTACATGAAGAGATAAGAAAGTTCAGTTTGTTTGCTTTAATTAGCACAACTAGTAGAGGATGTGTCTGACATTAGAATTTGGCTTTCTATAATTCTCAGTCCAGTATTATTTTACTTGTGCATGATTAAGGTAGAACCTTGTAATAATGACCTGCTTTACTTTTGCTGTTGTTGTAGCTATGTATTATGAAATGAGATTGTTTACATTTCAAGTCACGTTGGTTTTGTGTAATTGAAACATTTACTTTTTTAAAATGATGCTAATTTGAGAGTGAGAACGATAGTTAAATTTGTAGCAATGTGAAAAAGATTACTCTGGTTCCTCCAGAGTAGACTTAGTGTTTTCCAAATGTATTTCCCTCCTTAGCACTATCACAAAATCAAATGACTCTCACATTCACCAAGAGCTACCTGGAACCACTGATCTTGGCTCAAAGTGTAGCAAGAGGTTAAAGCTGGAGATTTTGGTCCAGAGATTTGTACTTCAAATAGAATATAGTCTTTAACACAATTAAATTAGTCTTTTCAAAGAGAGGGAAATGATTTCCTATTTCTAATAACGCTATTATTTCTCACACTTTAATAGCTCTTTTGTTCCTAAGTTCTTGAATGGTAACCTTCATTTTTCTCTATCTAGTGGATCTTTTAAACTAGAGTTCTATTTGAATGGTTGTTCAGGGTGTTGGCAAGAGTTATAAAACATTTATATTTTATTCTTGACTGGATTCTGGTTGAGAAATCGAATGGCACAAATGTTGAAAGACTAGCTTGCTGGGGACATAATGAAGCAAGCAAAATGAAATCTCCCAAGGATAAAAGTGTAATGTCCTTTACTTTTTATCTTTTAGGTACAGGCTTGTGCCACATCTTACTTTCTTGCTGTGGGCAAAAAAGGAGCCAGGGTGAAGAGAAGAATTTTTATGAAAAAGATCAAAAAGAAAAAACAAATAGGGGTGTGGTGGGAAGGAAACTGAACTACACCTGGGGTGCAGATATCACTGCCCCTAAACTTTCTCTTTTGGAAAGAGTTTAAGTATTCAGTTGAATTGGGTTTAATTTAAATATCCCTTTAGCGTTAATGAACATTGGGAGTATATTTATTCTTTTTTCTTCTTTTTTAAAAAGATTTTATTTATTTGACAGAGAGAGAGAGAGATCACAAGTAGGCAGAGAGGCAGGCAGAAAGAGAGAGGGGAGGAAGCAGGCTCCCTGCGGAGCAGAGAGCCCGATGCGGGGCTTGATCCCAGGACTCTGGGATCATGGCCTGAGCCAAGGGCAGAGGATTTAACCCTCTGAGCCACCCAGATGCCCCAGGAGTGTATTTATTCTTGTGTTTAAAGGGTGGTTTCTCATAGTTCATAGCACAATTTGTAGGGTTAAGTTCTCAAACCCAGTTTTAATAACAAAGACTTATGAAGACATTCACATACAACCGCAGAGGGATGATTCAGATAATTGAGGAGATTCAACACTATATATGGATCTTTCTAGATTTTTAAAAAATTATAGCAATTCTTATTTTTATTTTCATTCCCATGGCAACGCACTAAAAGAGTCTAGCCAAGGTCTCTGAAACTAGAAATAATCTTTTCTTATCTGCCTCCAAGAGTTTAGTTCTTTCTATAGGTAACTTCAAAAAACAGAAATCTTGCTCATTATCAAAATGTTTATTGCACAAATTTTGGATAATTTAGAAGAATATAATGGAGAGAGTAAACATAGAAAACAACTCAAAATTCTGCCACTTGGAAATCAACATTCTTCTTTGTTATTTTTATTTTCTTTTGGGCTTCTCTCTTTGCACAAAAATGCATTTAAAATATTTGGGGCAACCTTAAAGCTTTAACTTTGTTATCTTCCTCTTAGTATTGTGGAGTGTTTCTTGTTATATAATAACAAATATTCCTCTACAATATAAAAAGTGTACTGAACCAAGGTCAGGTCATTAATATATAATACAAAACCACAGAACCTTGGAAAACAACTACAACCAAGGAATTCTTTGTAATATTCTTTCAGTTATTCTATAGATCTTTGTACATATAGGTGCTCAAAACAAACATTGCTGAATGAATGTTGAATTTCAATGAAAATAAGCTAAAGGAATAAGGAGCATTATTTTTCACCTCTTTCCCCCCATTTATTATTTTGGGTTCTCAGAGAAGCAGATACCAGGATGAGAGCTTAGACTGCAAGAAATTAATTGGAGAAAACACCTGTGTTTTGGTCCATTTGGAGTGCTTTGACAGAACAGTATAAACAAGGTGGCTTATAAACAACAGAAAGGTAATTCTCAAAGTTCTAGGGCTGGGAAGTCTTAGATCGAGGTATCACAGGTTCCATATCTGGTGAGAAGCTGCTTTTTCGTTTGTAGATAACTATCTTCTTGCTCTGTCCTCACAGGGCTGAGAGGCAAGGGAGATCTCTGGGGCCTCCCTGGTAAGAGCACTGATCCCATTTATGAAGCTTCTATCCTCATGACTCAAATCATCTTCCAAAGAATCTACCTCCTAATACATCATATTGGGGAATAAGATTTCAACATATAAATGTTGGGGGGATACAAACAATTGATCGATAGCATTCCACCACTGCTCACCCTCCAGTTCATATCCATCTTGTATACAAAATACTTTCATTCCATCTCAGCAGCCCCAAAAGTCTTAACTCAGAGCAGCATCAACTCAAAAGTAGAAAGTACAAAGTCTCATCTAAATACCACCTAAATCAGATATGGGTGAGACTCAAAGTACGACTCATCCTGAGGCGAACTCTTCTCCAGCTGTGAACCTGTGAAACCAAACACCAAACAAATTATCTGCTTTCAAGATAAAATGGTAGAATAGGCACAGAATAGACATCTCCATTTCAAGGGGGAAAATTGGAAAGAAGAAAAGAATGAACATATCCCAATAAGTCCAAATTATATGCAAACTCTATGAAATCTGAAGGTTTGTAAATAATCCTCTTTGACTGAAAGATTGCTCTACCCTCAGGCCCATTGAGGAGGCAAGGTCATTCCTATGGCTCAGTGGGATGGCCCTGCACCAGCTCTCTTCCTGGGCCTCAGAGGTATCCTGGGTTGGGGTCCTGAGCCAGAGGCTCTTCTGAAAAGCCTTGTCCCTTGAGTTCCAGGTGGAGTCAGCCATGCACCCCAAGCTCACATGGAGGCTTCCAAAGTGTGCTGCCTGCACCCTCTTTAGGGGCACCCAGTGTAGCCTGTGATGCACCAGCCCCTCCAGAGCTGTGCCTGGGGTGGCTAAGGAGTGCCACTGAACTGCAGGGAATGGAAGCTGTGCTGTGAGGCAACACTGGGCAGCCTATGTGCATCGAGGTCCCAAAGGTGCTAGTCTTTTAACTTTGAAATTACTTAGCCCCGCTTGTCCCCCCCACCTCCCAACCCTACCAATCCCACCCTTGCCTCTGGGCCTGTGGTGGCTGTGGAAACTCTGATGCTCTCTGAATTGCCTTTGGGATCATTTTTCCATTTGGACACGGGCACTTGGCTTCTGTTGAAATAGCTGACTGGGTCTGTGGTTCACACTTAGACTAATCTCTTTATGAAGGGATCACTTGGCCATACCCTTAGCGTTCTCTTTCTATCATACTATCTCTCTCTCTCTCTCTTTTTTTTTTTTTTTTTTTTAACAATACCATGGGCTCAGAATTTTCCAAATCTTTAGGTTATAGTTCCTTTTTGCTTATCAATTCCATTTTTAAGTCATTTCTCCTTTCTTACATTTTACTATAAGCAGTCAGGGGGACCCAAGCTGCACCTTCAACACTTTGCTTAGAAATTGCTTCTGCTAAATATCCAATTTCATTGCTCACAAATTCTACCTTCCCAAAACACTAGAACATGAACACAATTCAGCCAAGGTCTTTACCACTTTATGACAAGGATTACCTTTTATCCCTTGTCCAATACATGTGCCTCATTTCTGTCTGAGACCTCATAGGACAGCCTTTACTGTCTGCATTTCTGCCAACCTTCTGCTCTTAATTAGCTAGCCACTGCCTAGGAAGATGGAGAGACTTTCTGTGCATCTCTCCTCTTCTCTTTGGGAGCTGTCAGTACAGTCACCCTTAATAATAGGCTTTTCACGGCAATGAAGGCTTTTTCAGTTATGCACCTCAAAGCTCTTCCAGACCCTACCTGCTACCCCATTCTAAAGCCACTTCCACATTTTTGGGTATTTGTTACAGCAGCATCCCCCCTTCTCAGTACTAATTTCTTTCTTAGAGTGGGTTGCTATAACAAATTACCATAGGTGGGGTGGCTTATGAACAACAGAGATTTACTTCTGGGCTTCAGATGGCCATCTTTTCATTGTATTGTCACATAGAAGAAGGGGTGAGGGAGATCTCTGGGGGGTTTTCATACAAGAGGGCTCCATCTTCTGATCTAATGACCCTCTAAAGTCTCTACCTCCTAACACCATTATGTTGGAGGTTCAGATTTCAACATGTAAATTTGGTGGGGGGCACATGCAGCCATTAGCAACCTGTAACAGCAAATGGGGAGGGAGCTAGAAGAGGCTGAAAGAGCTGTCAGGCCAGTGCAGGTCTGACCTCTGTGAAGGGGAGACGGAAGGAAAAGGATCGGACTGGCTGAACCTTGAATCCCTGTCTAATTCTAAGAAAGCTGCAGCAAGAAGTTCTTGAGTCAAATTTGCCTCTCAGAGGAGTCTCAGCTTTTGCAGGAAGGGATCTGCCTTAAGAGTCCTACCACATCAGTAACTGACTGAGCCTGGGGAAAGCATAGCTTTGGTGCTAACACAGTGGGGGGGATTCAGAGCCTCTGGAGTCATCAGTCACTGCTCTCCTTGCAGTGGGAGCTCTCACTGCTGCATTTTCATGGACACGACACCCCAAATTTGGTCTTCACTGGTTTTTACTGTAACGATTAAAACAGATAATAGCATCCGTCTAATCTTTCAACCTAGAATCTTAGCATCATAAGTGACTTTTCAAGTCTATTTGACTTTTTCATAACTTTCACATACTTTTCTCCTCGTTCCTCTCAACTACTCTCACAGTTGCCAGGAAGGTTATAGCTCCCCTCCATTGGTCTCTCTGCCTCCAGTCACTGCCTCAACAGTTCACGTCATGTGCCACAGAAATTGTTCCTAAAACACGACTCACTCTCTTGCTGATAAACATTTCATCTCAGTTACCTTCAAGACAAATTTGGAATTCATTTACCAAATATACAAAGCCCTTCCCAGTCTCAACTCTTATGACTCCACACTTTGCATTCTCATCTAGAAAGATTCTGGATTTCTCAAGAATCCCTTAGTACAATATGCTCTTTAATGCTTCCATGCTTGGACAATGCTCTTTCCTATCCTGGATTCCCTTCCTAGGTTTTGCTCTGAAGAACTAAAACTAACACTCTGTTCTCCCCTCTATCCATCCCCCCATCCCAAGGATTAAGAAACATTGACTGTGTCTTACTTTCTTCAGAAATTTTTATAGACTTATTGACTGATATATAATTCACAAAACACAAAATCCACCCATTATTCAATTTAATATTTTTAAAAAATTTATATTATTTTTTAAAAATTTAACTTAATTTCATTTTTTTCAGTGTTCCAAAATTCATTGTTTATGCACCACACCCAGTGCTCCATGCAATCTGTGCCCTCCGTAATACTCACCACCAGGCTCACCCAACCCCCCACCCCCTTCCCCTCCAAAACCCTTAGTTTGTTTCTCAGAGTCCACAATCTCTCATGGTTTGTCTCCCCTCCAATTTCCCCCAACTCACTTCTCCTCTCCATCTTTCAATGTCTTCTGTGTTATTCCTTATGCTCCACAAGTAAGTGAAACCATATGATAAGTTACACTCTTAATCAGTTTTAGAATATTTTTATCACTACAAAGAAATCCTATGTCCATTAGAAGTTCTCCATTCCTCCCTTCTTCCAGCTCCTGGCTTCTCTCACTTTGCATAATATTTTCAAGATTCATCTATATTCTATCAATACTTCATTTTAATGCCAACTAATATTACATTGTATGGATATATCCTATTTTATTTGTGCATTCATCAATTGATGGGCATTTGGGTGGTTTTCAGTTTTTGGTTTTTATTAACATTTGTGTACAAGTTTTTGGGTGGGCATATATTTTCATTTCTCTTTGGTGTACACCTATAAGTGAAATTGCTGGGTCTTATGGTAACTCCATGTTTAATTTTTTGAAGAACTGCCAAATTGTTTCAAAAGCATTTACAATTTTATATTCCCACCAGCAATGTGTGAGGGTTTTAATTTCTCCACATCCTCATCAACACTTTTTATTATCTGTCTTTTTTTATTCTAGTCATCCTAGTGGGTGTGAAGTGGTATCTTGTGGCTCTCAGTTACATTTCCTTGATGGCTTAACATGATGGTTAAATATAAAATGCTTACTAATACTGTATTGCTTATTTGAAAGTTGCTAAGAGAGTAAATTTTAGAGGGTATTATCACACACAAGATAAGCAAAACAAGTAAACAAAAAAACCCAGATATCTTTTCTCTTAGGTCTTCTTTGATTGCCTGGATCATCCCCCTTTTTTGTATTCTCATGGTTCTCCATACCCATCACAATTATTACCCCAAGTATTATATTGAACAGTCAACCTTTGCTGGTATGCAATTCCTTTCTAAACTTTGAGCTACAAGGACAGAGACTGGTTGTTTATTCATTCTTCATTTCTACCTGTATCTCATTTCTCCATTGTGATTACAAATAATGTAATCACATTATCTGTACCCTTTTCAGTTCTGCCAGGAAGCTTCCTGGTCATGCTGTGTGATGGGATATGTTAGAAAAACATTCTCACAAAATTGAGATTTTCTATGTGTTTTTGTCTGAGTTTTTTGTGAACTAGTCCCCTCCCACAACCCCATTTGCTTTGGGGATATTAGGCAGTTTACCCGAACTACTTCTTTATTCTTTTACCACATTATCTTATTCTACTATTCCTCTGACAAAATTAGCATCTTATTCTGTTTATGTTATTTAGTACTTCTAGAAAACAAAGGCTCCCCTTAGATGTGCATATAGTGATGAGATGATTTGTTGGTCATTCTATTATTGCCTTTCAAAATCCTATATCTTTTCTAACTTTTGAAAGTCAAAATTTATTACTTTTGGCCCCTGATAGAGGCTCTTTAATGAGTATATAACAAAATTAAATGCACAAACATACATATTTAAGATGAAGATGCAAATATGTGTGTGTGTATTCAAGTGTGGAAACATTATTTTAACAGTTGTATAAGTGTTCTTTGGAAGGGAAATTTGTTTGGAAGGAGAAAAAATGCTCTATAAGCTTATTGGAGGTAGAAACTAAGGTCCTGAGGGCAAAATGTGGAAGATTTCCTTTCCTTCTGTTCCTTCCTTCCTCTCTTCCTTTTTATCTTTCTCACCCTTCCCTCCTTTCTTTCCTCCTTCCCTTTCTCAAAAATATTTCTTGACTTCTTGCTCTATGTTAGTTACCTTTCAAGGGAATGGGGCTAATAACTAAATCTTAAATAGGTGAAGAGTTCAACATAAGGAACCAGTAGAAACTAGAGGAAGTAGGGAGGAAGAAAAGAATGCAAAGGAAGAGAGTAGAGAGAAGAGAGGGGACACGGTAAGCAGCTGGAACCGGCTGAGATGGGTCACCATTGAGAAATCCCAGTGTACTGCCAGGAGGCTGTTTATATTATTTGAACACCAACTATATTTTCATTAAGGTGATAAGGATTGGGGATATAAATGCCTAAGTCCTGCCATGTTTGGAGAGGTTTTTGTTTGTTTGTTTGTTTTTAAGTCAAAGATTCAGGTATAATTTATATAAGATAAAATGCACTCATTTTAGTGTACAGCTAGAAGAATTCTGTAAATGCAATAGTCATGTAATCAAGTCTATCACCCCACGGCAACAGTTCCTAGTATCCCCCTGTAGTCTACTTCCCCTCCATCCCCAGTCCCTGAAAACCATTGATCTGTCACAAATTTGCCTTCTTCAAAATAGCATGTAAATGGAATTAGAATATGTAGAGTTTTTAGCCTGGCTTCTCTTGCCTAGCACAACGTATTTGAGCTTTATCCATGTTATTATATGTATCAATAGTTTGCTCCTTTTAATTGCTGAGGAGTGTTCCCTGCTAGGGATACTTTATCCATTTATTAGTGAAAGACACTTGAGGTTTAGGCAATTATAAATAATTGTGAATGTGTTTTTACCTGAAGTTAAACCTTGATTTCTCTTGCATAAATATGTAAGAGGGGGTTTTGGGATTTCCTTGTAAACATTTGTTTAACTTTATAGGAAGCTACCAAATGGTTTTCTGAAATAGTTGTAACATTTTGCATTCCTACTACAGTTCTAATTGCTCCATATCATTTGTCTCCACATATTGTCTACCATCCTCTTTCTGGTTGTTTTCAGTACTGCAGTGTTACTTCATTTAGCTCCCCAAATTCTTAGTAATTTATGATATGCCTGTTCAATCTTACATGGTGGGTGCGGGGGAGGGGGACGATGAGGGACATGAAAATATTGAGAAACATGGCTCGGGCCTGATTCAGCTCACCACAGATGACCCCACAGAGATCGTGCATGCCTTTGAGGGGGACTGGTATGCAGGCATAGAGGTCACCAACAAGGTCACTATGATCAGATTGGAGAGTGATAGGGGTAAGATCTTCATGAGGAATAACAAGGGCCAAATGAATGGCTCAGGAATAGAAATGATATCAACCTCTTTTTTCCCAGAGTCTAATATATTTAGGCAGTTCTGCTAGATCCAAGATAGCCTCACCCACACTGATATTCGGGGACCCTGAAGAGGATATCTAGAAGGCTGAGAAAATTCTCATGGCCCTTCGTCAGTCAGTATCAAGCCCAGCTCCTTTACATGGTGCCCCACTTCCAAGAAGGTTAAAACAGAAGTTCTAAGTTCTCTGAAGACTTAGGTCCAAAACTCAAAAAGCACAGAAGTCAAAGTGAGTCACAGGCCAGCTCAAGAGGAGGGGAAAGAGACACCACCTTTCAGTGATAGGAGGATATGGTCACATTTGTGAAAGGTCACAGAGGATGTGAGGGGATCACCGCCATCATTCTGGGGCATAATCTAGTATACCAGGTGATTCTGGGGCCTCCCTAGGAACATGATTCTTTTAGTTTGAGAATCACCAGGGTGTAAACCCAGCTATTCCTATAATTCTTCTCCTGTATTTCTCACTTTTGTCCCCTCCACAAATGCTCTGATTCTGCATTTATTCCTTACAGTCATGAGAACTAAGACTCAGAAAAGTAGGTATCTTTGGGGGGAATGTATGAAATTATAGCAACAGATCAGTAAACTCTGTATCAAGGCTGTGGGAGCAGAAGCTGTGCTAAAGTATCCCAGTTTGTGAATCGGCTATCTTTAATATAATTGTATTTTTCAGGTAAGAAATCAGGTAGGTAGCTTCTGACTCAAAATGGGAAGAGCATTAACTTTGACATAATTTTTGGACTCACCCATAACCTTTCACCAATAGACCTTGTGGCCCACAAAACACATTTGCGAGATGGCTGCCTGGATCAGGCATAGACGAGCTGAAAAACTGCACAAGACAAACTTTTCCACATACAGTTTGCATCCTCTCCCTTCACTTAATGAGAAGCAGATCAGTGGGGAGAAGCAGAAGCACTCAAGATTTAGAATTGTCTTTACTGCCAAGTTTTGGTGTATCTTTGGCTCGATCAACCAAGGCATTCTGTATTTCAGTGTCCTCATTTGTAAATTTACAAAACACCCCTCAGTGCTGGGAAACCAACTAAAATGACCTGTGTAACAGGTAGCAGTTGCATTCTCTGCTAGCACAAGTAAAGCAGCTAGCATCCAGAGCAAGTCGACCAGATGTGAAGGTCCCGCTGCTGGATTATGGTACACTGAGCTCTGATACTGGCCTACTACAACTATAGGCAATTTCCAGGTGCTTTTTCTGTTTGTATTTGGCTTCAACTCAGTCTAATTAAGTCATGGCTGCAGATGCTGCTGTGGTTGCTCAAACAAGTCAGATTTGGTTGAGGGGGCAAATGCATAATTAAAATCAAAAGGAAATACAAGCCCTGAGGTGTCCCAGGTCCCTGCTCAGCGGGGAGTCTGCTTCTCCCTCTGCTGCCTCCCCCTAACCCTATTAAGATCTCTCTCTCTCTCAAGTAAATAAATCTTTTTTAAAAATTGAAGGGAAATAGAAAAATGTCATTAGTTTATAAAATTTTATCTTATTATTCTTCACAAGCAATTGTATTTTTATCTTTTACATATGTCCAGTTTTTAAATTAGATTGGTTAGGTTTTGAGGGCAGACTTTGGGCACTTATGCTATTTGAATCTCCTGTATCCACACCAGCCTCTTCTTAAAATTTGGTGATAATCAAGGTCAATAACTTACTGCATAAAATGTGGCCCAGTTCTCCTAAACTATACACAATATTTAAGTAGTAATGTCTTCTTTTTTTTAAATAAGATTTTATTTATTTATTTGACAGATCACAAGTAGGCAGAGAGGCAGGCAAAGAGAGAGGAGGAAACAGGCTCCCTGCCAAGCAGAGAGCCCGATGCGGGGCTCGATCCCAGGACCCTGGGATCATGACCTGAGCCGAAGGTAGAGGCTTTAACCCACTGAGCCACCCAGGCACCCCAGTAGCAATGTCTTCTTATGGGTGGAATTGCATCTATTCCAAGTTCACATGTCCTAACTCTGGTATTTCAGAATGTGACCTTATTTGAAGATGGAATCTTAGGGCACCTGGGTGGCTCAGTAGGTTAAGTGTCTGCCTTTGGTTCAGGTCATGATCCCAGGGTCTGGGAATCGAACTCTGCATCGGGCTCTCTGCTGGAGATGGTTCTCCCTCTCCCTCTTCCTCTGCCCCCCACCACTTGTACACATGCACGTGTTCTCTCTCTCTCTCTCACTCTCACTCTTTCTCAAAATCTTAAAAAAAAAAAAAAAAAAAGACACCATCTTTACAGAAGTAATCAAGTTAAAATGAGGTAGTTAGGGTGGGCCCGAATCCAGTATGGCTGGTGTTCCAGTGAAAAGGGAAAATTTGGATACAGAGATGCATATAGAGGTAAGATGAACTGAAGAGACACAGGGAAAATACAGACACCTATAAGCCAAGGAGTGAGCTAGAACAAACCCTTCCCTCACACAGTCCTCAGATGGAACCAAGCCTGTTGACATTGTGAGTTTTAGATTTCCAGCTTCCATAAGTGTGACACAATAAATTTTTGTTGTGTAAACTACCCAATTTGCAGTACTTTTTAATGTAGCCATAGCAAAGTAACACGTGTCTTGGGAAAATGGACATAGCTCTGCCCCAGTGTCATTTGTACCATGTAGAAAGGAGTTGTGCATTGCCAAAGGACTCATTGGTAATAATCACAATAATAAATACAAATTAGGGAATTTCTGTAGCCCTCTTATGAGGCCCGTATGTCCCCTTCTTTGTAATATCCTATTTGATAGGTATCTGGAAGAGAAGTAATAAAGATACTTCTAAACTCATATCGTTATCATCTAAAAGAAAAACTGGAGACCAAGCCAGATTCTTATTTCTAGTTTGGATTGCATTCCTTTCTGTAAGAATCTTTTTCAAGTACAGGGACAGCTTTTTAGCAAATGGATGAACTGTATGTGTCTCAGTAAGAGTAAAGATTACTTGGTGTGTTGGTCTCAGTATGGATAATCTGCATCAGTGTTATTCTGTATGATAATAAGATAATGAGTAATGAAAACCCATTACTAACTCATGTGGTAACCTGTTAACCAGCTTTGGGAGAGCAATGAGTCTTCTTACTCCAGGTAACTCTGAGCCATAACAGTGTGGCCACATGGTGCATTTGGAGTAAAGCTTAGTGTTATTTTACTTATGTTCAGACTGAAAATATCTTGTTCTAACCCTTTTCCCTTTTTGCACTGAATATCTATTAAATGCCATGAAAATTTATGTTTGAGTTGGCTAAGGACATGTTGAATGAGATGAGTACATGTGAAACATCCTGGAGCTGATTTCATTATCAACCTCAGAGTCTAATTACTAGTCTAGTTTCATTTAAAGACATGGATCTCAGTACCCCTTCCCCCTTTTTCTGTGTAATTGTGTTGCTTTACTCACTAGCTTTTAAGGAAAGAAAATTGTGAAAAATTCAAAGCTTATGGAATCCCAAAGAAAATGATAAATTCTGCTTGCCTGGGCTTGTGTAATCACCAAGCTTGAGTAAGGAAAGGTGTACTATCGTAGCTTTTCTAATACATAAATAAGTAAATAAAATATATGATCACTGTGTGTGTGTGTGTGTGTGTGTGTGTGTGTACACACAGGCACATATGTGTTGTGTGCTGTGAGAATTATGGAGAAATTCACTAGATCATGAATCTAGATTCTGTCCTAATTTTCTTTGAGGAAAGGGATGAGGAGGCAGCAGAATCTAAATGGAAAGAAGCACTAGGTTAAAGATGTGGATTAGGATTACATTCAACTAGAACATACACTTTCCATCCTTCAGCTCTGTTTTTATTTAGGAAAAGCTTTTGCAAAGGCTAAGACAATAAATGAAATAGGTCTTTCTATCCTCCCACATCTTTGAATGAGCTAGCTTAGATAAAGCAGTCTTCAGAAACCATGACTAATCATGAGATGTGGTAATTAGATTTTGTAGAGAGATATTGTAAGGAATGGGATGATAGATATGGATACACTGCAAGTTCTTCAGGAGAAAATTATTACTATAGTAAGATATCTTACTATATTACCATAGTCTTCTTTATACATCTGGGTAACACACTTTTTCTGATTTTAAACTTTATGTACATACATGATTAACTAAGGAATTGTGGCTTTGTTAGATTTGGTTTTAGAAGAGAAAAGTTGTGTTCAATCTGAAATGTAAAAAAAAAAAAAAAAATAGCCACAACATCAAGGCAAGATAGTGAGAATTAATCTTGTATGAGATGACAGGAATGCTTGGAAGAATTTATATTTTATTCCACCATTGTTGAGGTGAAAACAAAACTGGAACACCCAGAATGTCAGCAGGTTGTCCACATACTTGCATGAGATAGTGAGCTTTGGGATAAGCAGACCTTGGCCATTTGCCAGCTGTTTGGATTTGGTCAAGTTATTGAACTTTTCTGAACCTTCACTTTCTCAGCAATAAAAAGGGGGTAATACTGGCTTATCCATGCTTAAGTGACATACTGAAAGCTCTTGGCTGTTTGTAGGTAACCAAATGTTGGCTTTGGGCACTCCTTAGTCTGGGTCTCACATTCTTGGTAGGAAGCATGTTAGTAGTATAGAAAAAATCAATAGAACCCTTTCTGCAAAGAAGGCAACATTTAAACAAGGAAAAACTTTTCCCAATCTGCTTTATTTTCTAAGCGATTGTCCAGTGAGCAGCCTTTTTCACAAAGAATATTTGATTGTGGCGTTCCTTCAGTAAACCATTACATGGAGGAGAAGCACTGAAGGATCCTATTGTAGTCCTTCTGAATAGAGATTAACATCTACCCTCTTTGATTTTACCTCTGTTCTGTGTGCGACTTTACTTTCTGTCAAAGAAATAAATACTGGGAAGTCAGAGGCCTGCTTTGTGAAACTCTAGAGTATTTAAACTTTCTCTTTTGTGTGGTGATTGCTTCAGTTTCTGATAAGAATGCTTATTTCCAGAAAGGCAACTACATCTAATTCAAGAGATAAAGGGCAGATCTCTGACAGAAAATTGCCATTTAATGGCAGAATTTTCCATTTATACAGTATAATTTATTTCAATCTTTTGTATTAGTGTGGTTTTGAAACATCAAAGTCTGATAAAACTCCAAGAGGCAATTTTTATATACAATGTATATCTAGCAGAACAATTTATATATGATATATTTAATTATATAAATGTTATTTCTTCTGAAATGGAAATTTTCAGCCATCCTAAGAAAGAGCTTCTCCTTCCCTGACCCCCCCACTCTCTTTTATCTTTTCCTATAATAGCATTTCTGTAATTTAATCAAGTTGCTTTGTTCCTTGAGCAGAAAGAAATAGACCAGCACAAATAAGTTTATGACTTAGCTCTTATTGCATCACTCATTAATTTTAATTTGATTCTGTTAATATTGCCTTAGATTCCACCAAAAGGGCAGGCTGCATAGGGGAAAAAAGTGTGGAGTTTATAGACATTGGCTTTATCTGGAAGTCTCAGAAGGATAATCTCTTACAATTCGTAGTATGTTTAGATCTAGCAGAACAAGTCACATTCTTACTCACCTCTAGGCATCATTTGCTTATTTTCTAAGGATTATGAAGAAGGAAGAACAACTTTTGGATTTGTCTTCTTCTATTAGACTGGTTCAAGTAACTATTTTTTTCAAGGTGTTTGTATAAATATTTAAGTATATACAATATAACTTTTTTTTTAGAGAAAAATCATAAGAATTCTCCTATTTAGATTGGTGCGGCTGCAGGGTTACTCATAATTATTTGTTTCAAGTTTCTCTAATACATGATAAGAAAGGGGCTCAGAAGGTTGGAGTGACCTGTACAAAGGTATGACGTTAGCCGGTGACAGACCTGAAACTCAAATCTGGAAGTTTCCATTCAGTGCTGTTTCCTATGAGCCATTCCATCTTAGAGTGGGGATTTGAGTGGTGTGGTGGCAAAAAAAAAAAATTCATATTATTTGGGGAAAGAATGTAAGGTCGGATATGTCCTTGGCAAGAGATGCTGTTTTGGAGTTGGAGAAGTACAACAAAGGCTTGGCTCTGATCTTATCTTAAAAAGTCAGCTCTGTCATTCACACTTTATCTTAAAAGCCTCAATTCCATGCCTACCATGATCCTGGTCTTGAAGAGACAAATAAAGACAAATAAAACATTGTTGAGGACCTTGAGGAACTTGTAATTCAGCACTGGTCTCTGGAAGGAACTATCCTTCCCCTGAAGAGGTGGAAGAAGAGATACTAAAAACTTTCTAAAAATTAGGAAAATATTAACCTTATGAAAAATTTAGCATACAGATCAAAGTGACCATACAAATAATTTATAAATCAAATTGCTTATGTTGGAAATGGATATGCAAAATATTTTACTAAGAAGGATGTGTGACCAAAAATGTTTGCAGACACTGTACAGTAAGAGCAATAGGTAAGCCTGGTGAATTTGCTGATGGTGTAGGAGATATACATTTTATAACATTTTTTTAAGATTTTATTTTTTTATTTGAGAGAGAGAGAGAGAGCAGGTGGAGGGGCAGAGGAAGAGGGAAAAGCAGACTCCCTCACTGAGCCCAGAGCTTGGCTGGCACAGGGCTCCATTTCACAGCCCTTCAGAGAGCCTGAGATATCTGAGGTGAGACCTGAGGTGGAACCAAGAGGCAGATGCCCACTGACTGTACCAATTAGGCATCCCTATAACTGGTTTTAATGTTATAAAGGATTGATCCTCAAAATAAAAGGGGGAAACTCCCATATTAATGCATATCATAATTTTTAAAGGGAAGATTATCATTTGAAAAAGGTGGTGTTTTTGTCCTATTGCTTCAATCTATTTTTGAAATGAAATAATTTTCAATATAGTTATGGGATGGTGAGAATTTGTGTTTATCCCTAAGAGTCATAGAACAAGAAAGAACTAGAAACCTATCACGTGAGGTTTAGAAGAGAAAAGATAGATTTGGGATTCAATCATTAAGACATTCACATCTTTGCTGGTAGTCCTGGTCAAATCCTTCAAACTGAGATTAACTCAGTTCTTCATCTGTAAAGCAGATACAAAAATAACAATTTGGTAAGGTTGTGGTGAAAATTAAATTGAAATAAATTATCTGACCGTGTCCATATAATACCTGATAGATGCTAGAAGAAATAATAAATATTAATGTTCTTCCTTTAAAATAAGAGATCTTAAGGGTTAAAAACACATTCATGTTAGACATTAGCTTCTAAAGATTAAAATTCCATATGAACCCTTCAGTTCTTTCTAAGTGATTTTCACATTGCCTCAAGTTATTAACTGTGACTGTTGACATCTTGATAAGATCTTCATATTTGTTCCATAAAGAAGTACACAAGGAAACTGGCAGCATTGTGGGGAGACTTAAAATTCTATTATGGATTTAAAAATGAGTTGAGAGATTAGTAAAACAAGGAAGAGAAAAAGGCAAGTCACAGCATGAAAAGAAATTAATTGTACAACATCTTTGCCTTCTACACCGGGATTTGAAATGTTCATATTTTCAAAGACTTCTTTGACAAGCAGGGCTGAATGGTGAAGACAGTTAACAGATGATAAATTATTTAGTCAGGGAAGAGATGAGAAAAGAGCTTTAAAGACTTCCAGGACATATTAAATAGATTAGATAATTGTGGAACAAACATAGTTAATTGAGCAAAATAAGAGCAGGTGAAATTCCACATAAGCCAATGTGAAGTAGGGCACACTGAAGAATAGGATGCAAATTACCTCCACACATTGTACATTCCTAATTGATTGTAAAACATCTCAGGGAAATGCACTAACAGGGATTGTGGGTTAAAGAAGCAACCTGCCTGACACCTGAAGCCTTCCATTGGGTGAAAGAGCATTTTCTTATTAAAATAGCTTTATCTTAATTCTTAAAAACATTATACAGTTGACCCTTGAACACTGTGAGTTTGAACCCTGGGTCCACTTACATGCAGATTTTTTTTGCAATAAATACAGTATAGTGCTATATTCTCTTTCTTTTGATTTTCTTAATAACATGGTCTTTTCTGTAGTTTACAATAAGAATACAGTATATAATATATATAACACACAAAATATGTTTCTTGTTATGATTTATTTATGTATTTGAGAGGGAGATTGCACACAAGTGGTGGGAGGGGCAGAGGGAGAGAATCTTTAAGCAGACTCCCTGCTGAGTGCGAGCCTGACCCAGGGCTGGATCTCACAATCCATGAGATCATGACCTGAGCCAAAACCAAGAGTTGGATGCTTAACCCACCAGTACCGAGCCAGGTACCATTCACACAAAATATGTTAATCAACTGTTTATGTTAGGCTTCTAGTAACCAGTAGGCTATTATCAAAAGTTATATGTAGATCTTTGACTATTTGGAGGTGGGAGTAGTCAGCACCCCTAATCCGTGCTTTGTTCAAGGTTGACAGTATTTGTATTAAATGTAGAACACTGCAAAAAGGAATGGGAAAATTTTGGGAAAACAACAAGTAGAAATAGAGTGGAGGGATAGGAAAGGCACACGCATAAAATTTGTTGAATATCTATAGGTGCCAGACACTGGGCTACCATAGTGGATTGCATTATTTTCCTCAGTTATTGCCATTTGCTGTATCCAACCCCTTTGTCCTATAGCTTTGCAGTTTTCCCCTACCACTGGTGTATATATATCCATGCTCCATTAATGTGGAACTTTCCATGAGGCTTGCTTTAGCTAATCAAGTGTTAGCAGACATGATGGGAACAGATGCTTACATGTGTTTGTGCATGCAGTGAACATTCTCCTGTGTTTCTGCCATTGCTCTGAGTGGGGTAGCCACTGGTCTAAGGAGGATGAATGTTCCCTGTAAATCACTAAGATTTTGTAGTGATGGTTAACTTTATGTGTCAACCTAACAGGGCCACAAGGTGCCCATTATTCTGTATGTCTGTGAGCCGTGTTTTAAGATGAGACAAACATTTGAATCTGAATGAAGGAGGTTGCCCTCCCTAAAGTGGGTGGGCTTTGTTTAATCAGTGGAAGGCCTGAATCAAACACAAAGGCTAACCCTCCTGTAAGAGAAATCTCTTCCTACCTGACTACTTAAGCTGGAACATCGGTCTCTTCTTGCCTTTAACTCAATCCATCAACACTCTTCTAGGGGCCGGAGTCTGCCAATTTTTGAACTGGGAACTTACACTATCGGCTTTCTTGGGTCCCCAGCTTATTCACTTCAGATCTTGGGCCTTCTCAGCTTTCATTATCATGTAAGCCAATTCCTTATAATAAACCTCTCTCTCCAAGAGGAATCGGTGGTTTTGTTAGATTTGTATTTAAAAGAAAAAGTTGTGTTCGATTTAAAATATTAAAAAAAAACCCACAACATATTGTGGGTGTGCATGTATGTATATATATATGGGTGTCTCTATATTCTGCCTCTCTGGAGAAGTGGACTGATACAGTAGTTCTTTGCTACATGGCAGTTGGCTTCACTAGCATTAGGTTGATACATTTACATTTGTATGTTGTTATCTCACTTAATTTTCATGATTATCCCCTGTGGTAGAATTCCCTCCTACCTCTTTTACAGATGCAAAAACTCAGGTTCCAACTGATTAAATGACTGTTATAAGATCATATGGTAAGGGGATAACACATGGTAGCACTGGGATTTAAATCCATGTCTCCTTAGTCCAAAACTTGTGTTCTTTCTAATGCCAAACTCAACAAAGATCACACGTAGTGGATATTAGAAAGTCAATTATGGTGCAATGGTTGTTTTGAGGAATTATTCTAGGCTAAGTTTAGTATCAAGCTGGACATCATTCTGGTGCTTCTGATACAGGGTCAGCAGTCTAGGCTGACCCACTGGGCTAAGAAATTCTAGATGAACATCTAGCACCAAGCTACCTCCCACCTAAATATTATACAAGGAATGCTTATTGGTTCTGTCACTTTTTTTTTTTTTAATTCATGATATCACATGGGCCACTTAAGTTTTTATCTATATCCAAGTGGCAATGGGAGAGTTCTCATTAGGAGAAATGAATGTCTCAGGCCATTTGGTGTAATGCAGATAGCTCCCTTTCAAATAGCTGGAAAGGGAAAATATGAACCACTTCCGGAGGAATCCTGGAAAATTGTATCTTGTTGACTACTGTATTCTACTCTAGCCTAATTATAGTTGGTGTTGCCATAAATGTGAGCCTGAGTAGACAAAACCAGCTTACTTGTTTTTATACTTCCGTTACATTTGACTTAACGAACTTAATTCTAGATTTAATAAAAGAGTCTTTTTGGGGCACCTGGGTGGTTCAGTCAGTTAAGCCTCTACCTTCAGCTCAGGTCATGATCTCAGGGTCTTGGGATGGAGCCCCCAGTCCAGCTCCCTGGTCAGAGGGGAGTCTGCTTCTCCCTCTTTCCTCTCCCCCTCTACCCTCCTTCACTTGTGCTCTCTTTCTCTCTCTCTCTCAAATGAATAAATAAATAAATAACATCTTTTAAAAACGAAAGTCTCAGGGAGCCTGTGTGGCTCAGTCATTGGGCATCTGCCTTCGGCTCGGGTCATGATCCCAGGGTCCTGGAATGGAGCCCTGCATCGGGCTCTCTGCTCAGCTTGGAAGCCTGCTTCTCCCTCTCCCACTCCCCGACTTGTGTTCCTTCTCTAGCTGTGTCTCTGTCAAATAAATAAAATCTTCAAGTAAGTTAATAAAAATGAAAATCTCTTTTATAGCTTAAGACTCTGCCTTATACTTGATATAGCTTTTTGTCAGGGGGTAAAGAACAGGATGCTTCCAACATGTATTAAGCCATAAAATGAAAACTGAAGTTTCATTTTTAGTGCTTGGAGATAGAGTTAATTTAATGGGACAGTATTGTTGAAACTCATGTTTTCTACCTTGACACTTAGTGTTATCTTTTCTCCCTCGGATGTCTTCTCTGTGTCCAGATATATTTCTGTTTCTCCTTTAAGTATACAGAAACCTGTTATGGTAGAAGATGGGTAGAATGTGCTTGATTCTACCAGGAATGTGAGAGTAAACAGCTCATTGTTTGTAACTGGAACTATATAGACTTGAGATAATTGATTCTTGCATTATGCCCCGTTGGACTTTAGTTAAGTGTGACTTTGGTCAGTATGAGCACTTATGAAACAGATCTGTTTTTCAGAGAAATTTACATTTAAAATGTCCTTTCAAGATTTAATAGCAACTTTTTGGTCTTCATTTTCTTTTTTGCATTTTCTTTTTAATTGTTTCTCTTTTCTGTTTATAAGAGCAATATATGTTCATCATGGGAAAGTAGAAGAATACAAAAGAAGTACAAAGAATAAAAATTTCTCATATATTCATAATATGGACTGAATAACTGATATTTCTATCTTTTTCTATGAACATATACTAGCATTCATAGTCACCAAAAATATATATAACTTTTTTTTAATTGAAAATATTTTCTTGGCATTTTCCTATGTTTTTATAAACTCTTTGAAAACGTTTATTTATTATATTTTGATTTTCAATTTTTCCTTCTTAGGGGATGACTCTCACATCAATCATTTTAATTTCAAGTTGCCAACTCCTTGCTGGACATTTTGATCTCAACAATCTTCTGACCACTTAAACTGAATAAGCCCCAAATTCTTCTCACCTCCTCCTTCTAGAATACATATGATTTAATATCCCAATTTCTGTGAATGGTGCTAACATTCTGTAAGCTAACAATTTTTAATACTCTTGCATTTTTCTCCCCCCCACAGTGTCCTGTTTCCAGTCACTCAGTGTGACCCAGTGACTCAATCTTGGCAATGTCATTCACATTCTTTCTTCTTTCCCAATTCTATTTGAACAATTCTGTAAGTAAAGCCTATAGCCTAACAGTGTTCTAATACTAGAGACCCTACTGCCTTCTTCCATTGACACCTCCCTGAAGAGCTTTCTTTGGCTATTATGATATACTTTTAACTAGAGTCCAGCTTAAGCCAAGGCAGGCTCAAAAGTCCTTGATGAATTACAACATATTAATAATGAAGGAAGCTTTTATCTAGGAAAGGAATGAGATTTAGAGAAATTGAGAAATGTTCTTGATATCAAATGAATATAAGTGGCACTAGAACCAGGTGTCCTAACTCTTACCTTAGAATTCTTTCAATTCCTTCACATTTTCTCTAGGACTTTCTTAGTGTGTGTTACATAAATACCAAAAAGCCTTAGCTAATAATTTGAGGTCCTCTACAACCTGACTCTCAGTTCACACTTCTAGCTTACCTCTCCTTATCCTTTGGAGACCTCTGGTCCTACTACCATATTGCTCCTGCCATTCTCCCCAAGGAGAATGACAGCTCTGCCTATATCCTTTTTTTATCAGTTGAAAAGTTTCTTATGGTTCAAAGCCAAGATGTAACCTAGCCTCTTTAGTTAAGTCTTTCTTGCGGATTCTTATTGGAGTGATCTTTTGTGTGCCTTCTAAACTTGAAGGCATTTGAGTATACTGTTGTTATCACTATCACTTCATAGTAATATGGATTCTACATTAAAGTGTGGATTTCATCATCCCTACTAAATTTTATGCTTGTTAGGGGCAAGGAAAAGAAATTCTTAATCTTTATTTTATTCAAAGCATGTAGAATACAGCTTTCTGTGCAGTTTAAGATCATGAATTCTTTTGGATAAATAAGTCTCCAGATCTCTTTAGATACAGATATTAATTTTACTCACAAAGAATAATGTCTAATAGTATGACAATTTTGACAAAATAGCTAAATTACTTAATTTTGGGTATGTTAGAGTGTTCACACCAAAGGTGGTACATGATATTGGAGTATGGAAGAAAAGATTAGAACTTTTATATATGTTTCCCTCTTGAGCTTTTAAAAATTGCTATTTCTTGTGCAAGTTTCATAATGTGTATACTTTATCACTAAGGAAGTACATGTAGATAATATGCAAATGAGTTCATTTGTAAATAGGAGGCTATGAAGGATACAAAGTAAATTTTCACTGGCAGCATGCAACAGGAAATGTATGAATGGAAGTTCCATTTCTGGCAGAGGATGACTAGATTGTTCTGGACAACACTTCCACTGTTTTAGAGTTTCCCTGAAGAGCTTGCTATACCTAAAATCAGGGGAGTTTCTCGTTGCCCAGTATTCGAAATAAATATTACGTGTACTCTCCTAAATTGTGGTGTTGATTCCCATCTTTAAGAAAAGTCCAGTCTCCTTAATGATACAAGTGTAGCTCAGGGTTGATCTTTATCAAGGGTCAAGTCATGTTTTGCCGTCTTGTGGCAGATGAACCGAGAAACGGGGAAATAGACTGGTACATTTCCTGACCTGAAGGTTCTTCTGTGAGTGGACTACAGGTCTGCCATAGCAGCTGATGGCAGGATACTGAAGTTTGGATTTCTATACATAATCACTTTCGAGATGTAGTTTTATGAACCATCATCAGCTATCCCATATGTTCCCATATGTGTTGTTCCTAGGAACAGTCAATAATCAGTAAGCAAAAGACTGTTTAAGTCAGAAGGGCTATTTATATATTCTTTTAAATTGAACAAATATACCTTTTCTAAATATATATATATATTTAGAACCTTTTCTAAATACATATATATTTAGAAAAGTCAAATATATATATATATATATATATATATATATATATATACACACACACACAGAAAGGGGGCTGATTTCACATATATGTAAAAAAGACAGAAAGAGAACTCCCTCAAGTTGGAAAGGAAAAAATCCGATTATAAAATGAGCAAAGTTTATGAAAAGACAGATCATATATATATGATCATATATATATGATCTGTCATATATACAGATCATATGACAGACTATATATATATATATATATATACATATATATATATATATGGTTGGGGTTTTTTCCACCTATGACGAATACTAGGACATTTGGTGAGATAGGTATAAAACAACCTTTTATTTATTTATTTATTTATTTAACTTTTTTAAAAATTTAAATATAATGTATTATTTGCCCTAGGAGTACAGGTCTGTGAATCATCAGGCTTACACAGTTCACAGCACCCACCATAGCACATCCCCTCCCCAGTGTCCATAACTCAGCCTCCCTTTCCCTCCCACCCCACCCCTCACCAACCCTCGGTTTGTTTCCTGAGATTAAGAATCTCTTATGGTTTGTCTCCCTTTCTGGTCCCATCTTGTTTCATTTTTTCCCTCCCTACCCCCACGACCCCACACCCCACCCTGCCTCTCAAATTCTTCATATCAGGATGGAACTAGAGCATATTATGCTAAGTGAAATAAGTCAATCAGAGAAAGATAATTATCATATAAAACAACCTTTTAAATTTAGAAAGTACCTATCATAATAGTTTAAAAGTGCTTTTATTACCTTTGACTAGTACACCCATATAGTTAAAAACTCAAAAAAACAGAAAATAATTTACAGTAAAAAAGATCTTTCTTTCAACTCTGTCCCCCAGTTGTCAAAATCCCTTTCGTACATGTGATCAATGTATTTTGTTTCTAAGCTCTTTCTCCTTTTCTGGAGCTAATGGAATACTACATGCATTCTTTTACTGTGCCTCTTTGAGATATTTTCACATTAGTATATATATTGTCACCTCAGTCTTTCTTCTTCTCAGGTTCATACCATTTCTCTGTATGTATATAGTATATTTTATTTTTGTTTTGACACTGTATAGTTATTTTTTTAACTAATCCTCTATTGATGGACACTTAGAATTTTCAGTATCTTTTAAAAAATAAATTTGCAATGAATTACCTTGCTATCAAAGGTACAAAGGCAGGATAATTTCCTGAAATTGGCTTTTCTGGGACAGGGCATGTTCATTTGTGATTTGGAAAGCTATAGGCAATTTATCCCGCATAGGAATGTCCACGGTCTCCAGTTCTGCAAGCAACACATGTAATTCCTGCTGTTTTGAAGTTTTGCCCATAGAAGGAATTGCCAAACTTTTGGACTATTGCCAATCCAACAGGTAAAAAAATGGCATGTCAGTATAGCTTTCACGATCAATGGTCTCATCACAACTGCACTTTTGTCATTTTCATGAGCTTAAAACTCAATTGTATTTCTTCTTTCAGTATCTGTCTTTTCATAAACTTTGCCCATTTTATAATCGGATTTTTTCCTTTCCAACTTGAGGGAGTTCTCTTTCTGTCTTTTTTACATATATGTGAAATCAGCCCCCTTTCTGTGTATGAATGGCAAATACTTTGTTTTACCACTTCGTTTTCTGCTCATCATAATTTTATCTGAAATCCTTTGCAACATTAACTCACTAATTTACTGGATTTCAGTCAAAACAAAAACAAGATATACAACTAAAAGAAGAGTTTTGAAGAGAAAGATAAATTTTCATGAGGGATAAATAACGGTAAAATTTAAAGTAACACATGGCTTATTTCACTTAGTGGAACAAACAAACAAAAAGCAGAAACAGACCCATAAAATGCAGAGAAGAAACTGGTGGTTGCCAGAGAGGAGATGGGTGAGGGGAAAGGCAAAATGGGAGGTACAGAGTTCCAGTTACAGAATGAATAAGTCACAGGGATGAAAGTTGCAGGACAGGGAATAGCATTGTACGGTGAGAGATAGGAGTTACAGTTGTGAGCACAACACAATGTGTAGACTCAGCAAATCACTGCACTAATGTAACATTGTTTCAACTGTACTTAAGTTTAAAAAAAAGGAAAAAAAGGGACGCCTGGATGGCTCAGTGGGTTAAGCAGCTGCCTTCGGCTCAGGTCATGATCCCAGCGTCCTGGGATCGAGTCCCATATCGGGCTCCTTGCTCGGCAGGGAGCCTGCTTCTCCCTCTGCCTCTGCCTGCCTCTCTGTCTGCCTGTGCTTGCTCTCTCTCTCTCCCTCTATCTGTGACAAATAAATAAATAAAATCTTTAAAAAAAAAAAAAGGAAAAAAATAACATGTGTAGCTTATGTAAAATGAAGATATTGTGGCTCAGAGATGTTAAATGTCATACACAGTCATATAGCAGTATAGTGATACATGATTCTAGCAGGTGTTGGTTGTCAGCCTAAGGCTTTTCACTCTTGGTGGCTGACTTTGATTTTTTAGATGTCCACTCCTGTATTACTGACCCACAGCTAATCCTCATGGGTCTCAGCCTTAAGAAGGGGCTTGTCAACTCAAACTAGCAATGGAACAATGAAATGGGAAGGAAAAGTCTATTGACGCGGAGCTTCTTGTATCGGTTCTCTGGCTCATGAAAGTAGACACATATCTCCTTTCTTCAGCTGCACATTGCTGAACAAGATTTAGTGCTTAGAACTGACTAGTGCCCAATCACTTTGTCACCATGATGGGTGTTAGCCCAAAGGGAGCTGCATGCTGAGGGTGGCAAAGCAGAAGGATGGATATTGGGGGCTCTGGATGATGTTGTTGAGCTGTTGAATTAATGAGCTTCAGAAAATTTCTGCCGTGGATTCCTGGCTACATAAAGTGGTAATTCTTTATTGTTTAAGCTAATTGAGTTGGGCTTGCTCCCTCCCTCCCTTCTTTCCTTCCTTCCATTTTTTATCTATAAGGGCTTAAAACTTTCTAACTGACATAATCCAGAACCTAAATCTGCTACTCAAAGCTAAGTGAAGTTTTGAGTATGTTGTGTTCTCTGCACATAAACATTAGATATGAAAATCTTACCATTTTTATGGAGAAAGATAATGGAAAAGCTTTTTTCCAGGGCAAAAGCTGGTGTAGAAATACATATTGCAAAGTTAACTAAACGAAATGCATAGTTCTTTAACATTATTTCTCTTCAGGCAGGCTAAGTCACTTGTTCTTTATTGCCATTATTTTTTCAAGTGGATAAAAAAGTGCCTCTTTATGACATTGAAGTCCAAGACAATTTTGATATTTTAATTTGGTGCTCATTTACTGTAAATGATCACGCTTGAGGGGCATCTGCACAGCTCGGTTGGTTAAATAACTGACTCTTGATTTTGGCTCAGGTCATGATCTCAGGGTTGTGAAATTAAGCCTCACATCAGGCTCCATGCTCAGTGGGGAGTCGGCTTGAGATTCTCATTCTCTCTCCCCACCCCACCCACCCCCCTCCTCTCTCTCTAAAATAAAATAAACAAACAAATAAATAATCTTTTAAAAAAAATCACACTTGTGCATTTGTTTCAGCATTCTCCTGTTCCCAATCCTGGGACATATGGTATAAAATAAGAGCCTTCCATGTACCCCTCAAGGCCCTCCAACTCCAGCCTCAATTTACCTCTCCTACCCAACTTCTCACTACATGTCTTGATTGATCTTTTGTGCCAGAAAACCTGAGTTAATGTCCTCCCCACCCCACCCTCTATAATCTCCTCGTGTCTTTGCTGCTGTGTTTGCCTCACATTGTTACTTCCCTCTTTGCAGTCATAGCATTTTGTCTGTGCTTGATGCCCAAATCCTCTACCTCCCATCTTCAATTCCATCTTCCTTGTGAAATTTTCTATGATATTCCCTTTCTCTGCTCTCAACCCAGATGGAAGTATTTCCTCTTATCCTGAATTCCCATATCATTTTATCTTTGCCTTTTTAATAAATTAATGTTTTGTATTCAAGTTTATTTTTAATGTAGTTTTCTTCTGGCTACTTTTCCTTGCTTTTCAAATATTTCCAAATTTGTAAGTAGGACTTTAAAAAGGACTATCCAAAGAAAAAGGAAATATCCAAATAATTTTGAATTCCCCAACTGGACTTAAGCTCCTTGAGGAAATGCATATTTGCTTCATTTTTATAACTCTCCAATAGCATAGCACTAACATTGAGCCTTGCCCATAAGCTGTAGCAAATGTTTGTAGAATAAATAAAGATGTTGGCTATCTTGCCATATTTTTCTCAAACACCACTTTTATAGTTTGCTTGTATAGACTTGTATCAGTTCAGCTCACCATCAATAAATCTCAAGAATGGTCTCTTGGCATTGAAAAGTAAGAGTCAATTACACCGTATAATTCTTCAAAAAGGAAAGGATTTCAATAGTGTCAGGTAACATTGGTCAGAGTAACTACAGCTGCTATTCTTGCTAGCAATAGTAGGATCCAATAATTAAAGGTTGGATTTTTTTTTTCTGAATTAATGTCCCACCTTGTCCCATTGCTCTCAGCATATCATAGAAAGACAGAAAGACTGAGAAATATATCCATTAAGTCGTTGAGTTTTATTAGCTTTTTTGGGGAGGAATAAATTATTATTGTTTTTCAGTAGACTGATAATAATGTGCTTTTAAGTTTTACATGTTTCCATTGTTATATAATTTATATGGGTTACATATGTATGTATATTACTAGATTTATATTCTATATTCCAAATCCTTTTGAGGCAACAATATTTATTTCTCTTAATGTCCGTTCAGGTTCTCCAGGAAGCAGAAGTTAAAACAGTAGGAAGTACAGGAGATTTCCTGGAGTGAAAGATGAAGGTGAGAAAGAGCAGAAGTAGGCAGGGAAGCCTTTGGATTGGGGTACACAGCAAGTGTACTCTGACTGGAGATTAGGAAGGCGGGAGAACTGGGTAGAAAGAGACTTGCACTGTGGTGCAGCCCCGAGAAAATCTTGGCCAGACCAACAGAAAGCTCTGCTGTGATGAT
Organism: Mustela nigripes; assembly: GCF_022355385.1. Lineage (NCBI taxonomy): Eukaryota > Metazoa > Chordata > Mammalia > Carnivora > Mustelidae > Mustela > Mustela nigripes. The sequence continues at coordinate 149,205,626 of NC_081558.1, read as the reverse complement.
GGACCACAGAGAAGGCCCATGTTGGGTGGAAATAGTTGGGCTCTCACATCCCCCATGCTCAGAACTGAATGCTATGGTCAGTGAACAAGGTAGTACACTGGGTGCTATCAGCGACCTGAGATTTTTTGGAGCAAATTCTCTCTTGAAGGAAAAGCTCAGTGACTCCCTTCATGTTTAGTGCCACAATGAACATGATAGGACATAGAGACTTGTAGAGAGTAGAATTTTAGGAAAGTGAGTGCAGAAATGGAAATCATTTCATTTTTTTTAGTGCTTCTAACAAAGTACCTACTATGGCTTATTTGTAGATGAGCAAGTCTTTCTGTGAAAGGTATTGCTTCAAATCAGAGAATTAGCATAGGCTAAGATTTTTCATTTTTCCCAATATTGCCAAGTGCCTTTAAGGATTACTTATAGGGGCGCCTGGATGGCTCAATGGGTTAAAGTCTCTGCCTTCAGCTCAGGTCATGATCCCAGGTCCTGGGATCAAGCCCTGCATTGGGCTCTCTGCTTAGCTGAAAGCCTGCTTCCTCCTCTCTCTCTCTGCCTGCCTCTCTGCCTGCTTGTGATCCCTGTCTCTCAAATAAATAAATAAATCTTAAAAAAAAAAAAAAAGGATTACTTCTAAATCATTGACTCTGAATGACTAAACAATGTTCTTCACTTGGACAGTGCTCACTTTGCTTGGATTAAAGCTATTGCCAAGTTTAAACATGGGTGGAAATACACACATCTGCATGTGAAAGCTGGTGATAGCCACTCCAACTTGCTGTCATATATGGTATGACTGCTGTTTACACTTTACAGATGAGCATACACATTGATCCTTCACCCTGTAAGGGAGGTTGTAAGTATTATTTAGATCTGATAGACAAGGAAGCTGAAGCTCAATATGGGGAAATCTCTCAAGTGAGGTCACACGTGTAGAAAGTGGTAGGGCTTGGAATGGATCCCAACTGTCTCTCACTTCTCAGCCTGTGGTTTTTCTACTGGTTGGGATGCCTCGCTTGATGGTTTTCACACAAACACACACACAGGTAAAATCTTAAGGTCCACACAAGAGATGAAGAGAGGAGGAAGCTAAGTTTTACAGAGTCTTCTTTGACTATTTCACTATATTAATTCAAGTATTTTAAAGTTGAAAGTGGCCATTTCTTTAATTGTTAGCACATATAATTAAACTGGAGAATATTAGCAAGGTTTTGTTACATATCATGCCAGTTATAGTAGTTAATGTATATGCAAATAAAATGAATACATATCACAAATTTTTGTTAAAAGGACTAACTATATTTTTTCTTCCCGTTGGCCAAAAACTATGGGTATTTATCTCTTCCTTTAACAATTTACTCTATTTCTGTTTTTTGGCAGGTCTCTAAATTTCTATCAACCAAAGCATCTCTTAAGAATCTACAAGTTGTGTGATATTAAAGAGAATGTGTTCTTAGTGGAAATTAAGGATGTTCAGAGTGAGCTAAATGGAAGTCATTTCACCAACTCAGAAAACCGCTTTACATTTTTAATACTCTGTCCAAAATATTATGTTTTGGGAATAGATATTGGCCTTTTTGTGACAGAGGTGGTTTAAAAATTATAGGTTTCTAATAAATTCTTACTTTTATTTTGAAAATTTAAAATATAACAAACAACATGAAGAACACCTATGTCCCCATCACACTGCTTTATCAAATTACATTATGTTCTTGCTTCATATTGTTTCTTAAACAAAATATCACACAAGTGAAGCGTTTCTCGTCACACTCCCAGATCTCATTCCTTTTTGATACGTGACTCCATTAATGTATGTATGTACATCCACATAACTTATATGTAGTATGTAACACCGGGTTGCATGTTTCCAACATTTGTATACATTGTGTTTCTGAGATTTATCTACTTGATACATGTTATGTATTCTACGATCTAGAGGTCATTCATTTTAGCTGTTGTGTAATATACTATTGAAAGAAGATTGAATATCCTACATGTTAAGAATCCATTCCCCTTGATAGGTAGGAGGTTGCTTCTGATTTTTCACAAATTAGTGCTTTTGTTGTGTTTAATAAACTCTTCTCAAGCCTCGGGCAGCAAAAATATTTTATATTTTTCTCAGTGTTTGAGAGTTCTACTGCTTTACATTTAATTCTTCAATTCATCTAGAATTAATTTTTGGAGCGAAGGGAGTGGGAATCTAATTTTTTTTGCCCCATCTGGATAATTATTTATCCTAGCATCAAATTTGGAATAGGTCTCTCTTACTCCACTGTGATGGTTAATTTTATATGTCTACTTGGCTAGGCTGCAGGACCCAGGAATTTGGCTGAACAGTATTCTAGATGTTTCTGTGAAGGTACTTTGAAATCTGAGATTAGTATTTGAATCAGTAGAATTTGAGTAAAGCAAATTACCTTCTGTAATGTAGGTGGGTGGGCTTCATCCAATAACAGAGAAAGACTGACTTCCCCGGAAAAGGAGGGAATTCTGTCAGCAGACTGCCCTTCACACTCAAAGGGCAGCGTCCACTCTTCCATGGGTCTCCTGCCCACTGGCCTACCTACTTACTAAGATTGGGACCTGCCTGCCTCCACAACCATGTGACCTAATTCCTGAAAGTCAATCTATTTCAGTGGAACTATAGGTAGAGATATATAGATGTATGGATGTACACATGGATACTTCTGCTCCTGTTTCTCAGGAGAAACCTAAAACACTCACTGATTTGTATGTTCTGTTATTCCCCCTCAGCCAGATATGAAGTTTCTCTGTATGCTCAGATCCTTTTCTGCTTCTGTATTCCATTTCATTTGTCTATGTTTCTACTCCTTTTCAACTTAATTATTATCAAATATCTGGTAGGATAATTCTTGCCATTTAATTCCTCTTTAAAATTGATTGTTGACCTCTTATTCTCCCACATGGATTTTATGACTCAACATGATAATTTCATTAAAAATCCAGCTCAAATTTCTTTCAAATTGCTTTGAATTTATTGATTACTATGGTGAGAATAAACTGTGCTGAGTCATTTTACCCATGGCTACTATATATATCTACTTACTCAAATTTTCTATTTCATTCTTTAGTAATCTTTAATAATTTTCTCCATCTTTGACCACATATTTTTGTTGTTGATTTTTAGATTTATTCCTATGTACCGTATCATTGTTATTATCAGTTGAAATATTTTAAATTACATTTTTTAAGATTTCACTTATTTATTTTAAAGAGCAGGCACATGTGAGTGTGGGGAGGTGCGGAGAGGGAAGAAGGACAAGCAGATCTGTGCTGAGCATGGAGCTTGATTGGAGGGTGGAGCCCGATCTCTGGACCCTGAGATCACACCCTGAGCTGAAATCAAGAGTGTTGTTTAACTGATTGAGCCACCTCGGGGCCCCTTCTCACATTTTCACTATTGTGTTTCTACCCATTTTCTGCCTGCCTATTTGTACATCTCTCTCTATGTATCTATTTTAGTAGGGGATCTACTGACTTAACTGAGAATAGGGTTGACTGGAACAGAGACCACATTTCCCAGATATATTTCAGGTTGGGGGTGGACATTTCACTAAGTTCTAGTAAGTGGTGTATAAATGAGTATGTTCTATAAGGCTTGGAGGAAATGCACTTAAAGGAGGGGTGATGCCTTTCTTGCTGTTTCTATTGGCTGAGCATGGTGAAGGAAGCATCAGGCAAGTGGTTTTAAGGTCCTGTTTAGGTGCACTTTATTTGTTCCCTTGATCTTTGTACTAAGGAATGAAGTATCTGGTCAGGCTGTCAAAAACTGGAAGTTTCTGACTTACAAAAATCTAGAGTTATTTCCTTTTGACAAAAACCTGAAACTTTAAGACTGAAGTAACCATTCTCATTATTTTTTTTAAACATGCTGGAAAAAAAAAACCATAAATTTAATGTGCGATTGTTTACTTAGTATTTTTGAATCTATGTTTATAAGTGAGACAGATAGAAATTTTCTTTTATTTTGCTGTCACTATCCAGCTGTTGTATTAAGGTTATACTGGCATTCAGAAATGAGTTAAGCACTATCTTACTTTTTCTGATCACTGAAACAATTTCTGTAAGTTTGCTATCACTTACTAGAAGTTTTGGTAAAACTACCTACATAATTTTCTTTGCCTGATTTCTTCTGGTCGAGCAAACTTTGGCTCACTATTATTTCTGTAATAGCTATTGTTTCATTTCAGTTTTCCTCACTATTTAATATCTTCCCCTACCCCTCACAACCAGTGTTTCTCTGACCCATCGAGTCTTCCTGCCTTTCCTGAGTTTATTGACTTCATTAACCTGTACCATTGATCACCTGGAATTTCAAGATGCATTTCTTTTTTTTTAATTTATTTTTTATTTTCAGCATAACAGTATTCATTATTTTTGTACCACACCCAGTGCTCCATGTAATCCGTGCCCTCTATAATACCCACCACCTGGTACCCCGACCTGCCCACCCCCCTCAAAATCCTCAGATTGTTTTTCAGAGTCCATAGTCTCTCGTGGTTCACCTCCCCTTCCAATTTCTCCCAACTCCCTTCTCTCTTTCTCCCCAAACCCTCTTCCACTGTTGGTGGGAATGCAAGTTGGTGCAGCCTCTTTGAAGAACAGTGTGGAGATTCCTCAAGAAATAAAAATAGAACTTCCCTATGATCCTGCCATTGCACTCCTGGGTATTTATCCCAAGGATACAGATGTAGTGAAAAGAAGGGCCATCTGTACCCCAATGTTTATAGCAGCAATGGCCACAGTTGCCAAACTGTGGAAAGAACCAAGATGCCCTTCAACGGACGAATGGATAAGGAAGATGTGGTCCATATACACTATGGAGTATTCTGCCTCCATCAGAAAGGATGAATACCCAACATTTGTAGCAACATGGACGGGACTGGAAGAGATTATGCTGAGTGAAATCAGTCAAGATGCATTTCACCTGATAGTTGGCCGCTGCCTCTCTGCTGTGCTTGGAGACGACAGGACCAAGCAGGCCCCTTTCCTTGGTCTTTCCTCCCTATATCTTTAGTCTCACCACAGTTGGCATTCCATACTCTGCAGATGTAAGTAGTTCTCCTTACCAAAAGACTAGTGGAATTATTTTGGATTTTCTACTGGTTCTCACATGGAAAGCCTGATGAAGTCTGAGGTACCATACAAAATATGTTGGGGGTTATCTCTGGTGACATTTCCTTTTTCTTCTGACCTGACTCCCCTGGGCTCAGATTCTCCACTCCCATGCCCCAGACACCCCTGTCTTTTCTCCTTATCTAAAAATACCCATCCTCAAAGTTAAACATCTCTCCCCTTAGATCATTTCTCACTTCTCTTATTTGTGAAACTTACTGTTTTGCATATGGGAAAAGAGGAGTTTCAGTTCCATGGGTGGGGGTTGTAACGTCTCCAGTTTAAGTTTTCCTCTGGACAGCCCTTTGCTATGCACTGTGAATCATGAGCTTTTAAACTGTATGCTTAATAAAGAAAGCTTGTCCTCCACAAGTAAATATTAGTGCTGGTGAAAGGGATATTTGTTTTTCATTTTGTTTTTCCCGAGAATTTAATCAATGGTAAGGCCCTAGCTCTGCACTTCGAGGCATAAGGAACACTTGATTTCTTTCTTGCTCATCTCAGGAGCGGACTGGTCTTACAACAGATCTTCACTAACGTTTAGTAGCTCTTCTCTCCCACCCTGGAAAGGGTGACCTTTATTAAATTATTTGGAATCAGCAGTTCACTTATGATTGGGGGAAAGAAGTAGGAGAAGGAGAAGGAAGAATTAGCAATTCCTTTCATCCTACATCTTTTTGAGTGAGAATATTGCTTCTGTTCTCCAAATTTCCAGAAAACATAAGGAGTAATGATAATGATAATAGTAATGACGATAAATATATATTCCGTTCTTCTAGGCCTCGGGCCAAGAAATTTACATGCATTACTTTATTTAATTTTTACAACAACCTTGTAAGTTACAATAATTATCTCCATTTTATAGATGACAGAACTGGTTTAGATGATTAAGAAGCTCATCCAAGATCACAGAGCTGTAAGTGATGGGACCACACTGAGTAATAGGTCTTATTCCAGAGACCATATTCTTGGCTTCCAAAAGAGCTTCTTCCCTATACAACAAATAACATGTCATCCCTTGTGAGAGAGAACTCCTTCCCTTAAAATGAGAACATAGCCAGTTTTGCACTGGGGGAATGCACCTGAACAGAGCAGCTCCGACCCCACTGCCTCCCAGGCACTCTCATGCCATGACCACTGCTGCTACGTGCAGCTCCGGGTTGGGGCAAGTCCCGTTTTCTCTGGAAAGTTTCAACATTGAGATAAGCTGGCACGAAAAGACACGATTACTTTAGTCAGTCCTGAGGGAGAACTTGAAAAAAGGAAACCAAGAAAACAGCCAGAGCATAGAAATCATCCAGCTGCCTACTCTTGCTTGTTTTCTCTCTGATCCAGGGGTCTGTCCTCATCCATATCCTGCAAAGTTGTCCTAAAGGACTAGGACATAGTTTTGCTTACCTTATCAGGGAACTAGTTTCCAGCTTCAGGGCAACAATATGAGAGCGTGAACATTGTTTCCCTCTGTCACATGAGGCTACTTCTTCCGCACTCGGTTTGCTCCCATATCAGAGAATGGGGTCTGCTGCCTACCAGGTGCCTCCTCCCAGGTTGACTATCCAGGCCTGGGAGCCTCCTTGTCCTCCAGCAGCTGATATGACTCAGGTGATTACCACAAGAATGAGCTGTGTCTGCAGGCTGAGGTATTTGCCTGAGCCTGGAGGCCCACAACAGTAACACCTCCAACACTGAACAGCACAAGCAGAGGTGACAAGGACCAGGTGGCTTTGCCAGCACGCCCTGCCAGGCATCACCTGAGGTAAGCGGTTTTCGGAAGAAACTCACAGAAGCGTGTTTGTTTGTTTGACAGGCGAACTACTTCTGTGGAGGGCTAACGCAGCACCTGGCCTCTTCCCATGATCCAAGTAGACCAGAGCACCTGGCACCCTTGAATGGGCTGTGCTGGCTCGTTCCCTCTGATCCCTCCTCTTTACCCGTGTTCAGGGAGCCTAAACCCATGGAGTGTGTGGAAGAGACAGAGCTTGATGGAGATGGGGATAGAGTTCTAATAGCACCTGTGATTACTCCAAGAAAAAAATGGAGTCCTATAAATGATTCTTGGCCTTCCTCACTCCTGTTCCTGTTATCTCTCCCTATCTTGACATAAATTCAGAGAACATAAATTCAGCTTCAAAGTGAAATCTCTTTCTCAGGGCAGTTATCCCAATAAGTATCTCTCTCTTTCTTTTTTTTCCCCAATAAGTATCTCTTAACATATTTATTTTGGGTTCAGCCTAGGCCTTTAGAAACTCTCTTAGTTGTGATTTTCATTTATGGAAAAGATGTTGCTAAATCTGTGTAATTCTAGCATTTCTCTCAGCAAGGCACTCAAGACTTTGGAATTCCATTCCCTTCAGAGTTGCTTTTCTGCTTTTAGGCTGCCAATATTGTCTACACTAAAAAATCGCATTTGGTAGAGATTGAAGCTCACAGAAAATGAGAAACTTACAAAGAGAGGTCTCCTATTTATTATCAAAGTATGTCCTTTCTCTTTCTTTGTTTCTTTTCTTTAATATTGAAATTTTTGGAGGTACAAATTGAGCCATGTGTCAGTATATTTTAAGGAGTAGAGAAAATTGAGAAACGCATCATGAAAGTAGATGTTGGAAGTTGGGAGCAAATGTGTGAGGTTAGGAACTTTGGAGAGAACTATGCTTCTCAAGTCATGAATGGTATGTTTTTTCTGCTTCTTATGTTTCAAGAGATACTTAAGAAGTGCCAACATTTTCTCACATTTGATTCTTGTTTTTATGCAATTAATTGCTGAGTGTCAGGAAGAACCTGCCTTAGGTAGTCACTTTTCCAAGGAAGATGAAAGACATCTGGGGTAGGTCTGGTCCCCATGTGCATTCTGGAGCCAACTCACAGCCTGGAGCTGATACGCTTGCCAAGCTAAATACCTGTGTAAAAGAAAAAAATGATGCTTATGTTGCAGTCCACTGCATTTGGGGATATTTGTTAAGCTGCATTATTGAAGCAGGAGCTGACTGATACATCATCATTCTTTCTCCATTCTACTTTCTCTTGTGAAACAACACAATTCCTGCCCCTCTGGACCCGTCTCCATTTCCTTGGATCACCAGGACACACAAAAAAAATTCACCACTCTTTTCCTCTTTAGGACCTCTGTCTTAAAGCTGGGAAACCACACAGTCTTTTTTTAGGATATTAAAGTATTGTGAGCCTGAGGTTATCAGAAACTGAGTGTTGCCTGTGTGTAATCTCAGATGTCAAGCTATGAAGCTAAAAAGTTTGCCCTGTGCTCTGAGAAGAATTGAATCATTCCTTCCACTACTGTTTCATGTTCTTTGGAAAATCAGAAATAATCACTGGTACTTGTCAGGACAATTGTACAATGAATAGGCGAGGTACTTAGCAGTAAAATGGAAGGCTTCCTCCAGAGGGGTTAAATACTCCAGACATGGCAGGATCCATTTAACTAGATCTTGCTAAAAAGAATATTAGTTTTATATATACAATTTTGTCTTTGAATAGTTATCAAAATCAGTATGCATTTTATAGTTCTCACTTTAGAATTTCCCACCTAGTAAGAATATAAGCAGTGTGCTAGAGATGATCTGGCCTGGTCCATACATTTCAACTGTGAATTACCTAAGAGGCCTAGAAACATTGTGATGGAAAACACGAATAACTTCCATGGTTATTTGTCCAAGAGATTATGAGGGACAATTTCATTCCAAGTAGGTACTTCCATGACTGTATTAGATTATGGCCAGAGAAATCCATGAAAAAAAAAAGGAGAGGCCAGAAATGGCATTACTCTGTATAAACCCCCAAATTCAAAATTCATGCCTGTGTCTCAGCCTTAGCTTCGGCTTCCTTCTGCTTTGAATGATTTCAGGCTTATTTTCCAGCCCACATTATACTAGTACTTCTTTGTATATCCTAATTTCCCAACTCTCCTATCTCTTCGGACTCATTTTGCTTTTTGAAATTTAAAGCATGCTGCATTCTTATTCCAAGGTGTTCTTGAATCCCACTTACATGTATTTGCTCAGTCAGTAGATATTTCAAGTATGATCACAGTCCTACCATCCTGTCCCGCCCCCGGCCCTGCACACACACACACACACACACACACACACACACACACGGATCCTTACAGGGCCACCACATACAACTGCATAGCTTCTACACAATCAACTGTATGTGGCCCTAGGTCCTCATGTCCAGGGTGAGATTCACTTGTCTACACCACACAATTTACCACTTGTCTACACCACACAATTTACCACAGTCTGTCTCCTTGACAATGCAAAATACTTAAGGGACAGTTCTCTAAAAGAAAATTCTGATAGTTGCCTGAGTGTGACTCAACTAATAGAAGTAAAATAGGCACGTCTTGCGGCAAGCATTTGTCCGGCCATCCACCCTTCCCTGTCCACCTGCACAGCCACTGTGCTCAGCCTCCAACCCCTCCTTCTTCTTCAGGAAGGGCAATTGGGAAGACACGTAATACCCTTTTCTCTAAAGACTAATGAGTTTGCCTCTTATTTCGGTTACCAAAGTCAGAAGAAAACCCTCACAGGGTAATAACTCCCTTCCTGCCTGAGCTGTCATAAGCATTAAATGGGTTCACACGTCTAAATCCTGTACAGTGTAGACCCTCAGTTCAGTCTCTTCCTTCTTGGAGCTTCAGATTCCAGATGCTAATACCTGTAGGATTCAAAGAGGTCAGATGGGGTAAATACGGGGAAAGCACTTGGTTATGTGTAAAGGACATCGCAGATATAAGGCATTGTTTCTCTCAAAGGGCCACTTTTAAGCAAAGTACTGATTTCTTTGTGTCTTCTTGGAAATTTCTCCCCAATTGCTGGGTTCTTTGCTTGTGGGGCTGGAAAGCAGAATCGTGTTGGATATTACTTTAGACACTGCTGTGATGCTGTTGCTAAGTGAAAAATGTCAGAGCGTCCCTCTGAAAGTTAATGTAAGGAACAAGGTGGAGTGCGAGGGGACGAAAGGAAGTGAGACTTGGAGGTGAGCTGCGCGGAGTGTGAAATCAGCAAAGGAGCAACCGCAGATGTGGTCAGCTCCTTGCCTTACAGGAACACTCCCCTCCTGGCAATGCTGTGACACTCTTGAGTGTCTTGACAGATGAGGGACCCAAGTCATAGGCACTGTCCAGTGGCAGACAAAATCCCATGCTGCTTTTGCTGGTACCTCCCACCCTTGACCCCACTGCCCGCTGCTGCACAAGCTGTCAGGGTCCACCAAAAAGCATGCCCTGGACCCCGTCATCTCCTCGCACACAGAGGCTTGTTCTGGTTCTCTGCCACCTGACCTCTAATTCAGTGTGCTGATCCATGTCGATGTGTAGGTGACCTGCTACACTGATGTCATTCGAAATTATTTAAATCAGGGCACAAGAATTGCCTTGTGGGGAATTACTCATCCCTTAGTACACTGTCTGGCTTTCAAATTGAGGGTAGGCTTGGGCAAACACTGACACCTAAATGAAGGAGGTAGAATTGAGGATGCAGGTCCCAAAGTGCCTGACTCTTAGCCTCTGTAGCCCTGCAGCAGGTTCCATAGTTTTGTCTGAATCCCCCCCTGCAAGTTTAGCCCTAGGCCCCTCTGTGTTAGTCTGTCTGTCCTCCCTCCCTCTCCCCTTCCCTCCCTGCCTTCCTCCCTCCCTTCCTTCCCAAATATTTCTGAGTGCAACTCTAGGTCAGAGAGCCAGGATTCACCAGTAACTAAATCTGCATCCTCATGAAGCTTATATTCCAATCTTTAAGATGAAACCAGACTAGATTTCACTATTTTTATTTAAAAACTTTTAAGTAGTTGTGTCTGGGAGCCTCAGTTGGTTGCGCATTTGACTCTTGGTTTCAGAGTCCTGAGATCGAGTTCTGCCCTGGGATCTACACTCAGCATGAAGTTGGCTTCTCCTCTCCCTCTGCTTATTTACCTATCATATAATTCACCCATTTATAATGAATAGTTCAGTGGTTTTTAGTATATTCAGAGAGTTGCGCATCCATCACCACAATCAATTTTACAACATTTTAATTACTGGGGCACCTGGGTGGCTCAGTCAGTTGAGCATCTTCCTTCAGCTCAGGTCATGATCTCAGGGTCCTGGGATCGAGTCCCACATGGAGCTCTGCACTCAGCAGGGAGTCTGTTTATCCTTCTGCCCCTCCCCCAACTTGTGCACGTTCTCTCTCTCTCTCTCAAATAAATAAAATCTTTTTTTTTTAAAGAACATTTTAACTATTTCAGGAAGAAACCGTGTACCCATGAACAGTTACCTCCCATTTTTCCCCACCCGCCCCCCTCCCAAATTCTGGCAACTACTAATCTGCTTTCTGTCTCTATAGGTCTGTTTTGGGGATTTACTTAAAGTAGAATTGTACAATATGTGATCTTCTGAGGATGACCTCTTTCACTTAGTATAATGTTTCCAAGGTTTATCCACATTGTAACATGTATCAGTACTACATTCTGTTTTATCACCAAATTATATTCCATGGTGTCGATAGACATCATTTTGTTTTTTCATGTATCAGTTGGTAGACATTTAGAAAGTTTCTACTTTTTGGCTGTTGTGAATGTATTTGCACAAGTTTTTGTGTGGATGTTCATTTTCCTTTTTCTTGGGTATATAGCTAGGAGTAGAACTGCCAGATCTTATGGTAACTCTGTGTTTAACAGTTTTAGAAACTGTCAGTCTATTCACCAAAGCAGCTGCACTGATTTACACTCCCACTGGTGGTGTCTCTCCATCCTCCCCGACACTTATTATTGGACTTTCTGATTTTAGTTATCCTGATGAATGTGAAGAAGTATGTTATTTCAATTTGTAGTTTCCATTTATTTTCCCCTGATGGTTAATGGTATCTCTTCATGTTGTTCATGGCCATCTATATTTCTTCTTTGGAGAAATATTTGTTTAGATTATTTGGCCATTTTTAAAAATTGGGTGATTTGTCATTGTAGCATGTCTCTTAAAACGAGCTATTACTTAAAGGTCAGAAGAGTTTACATATATACCTGAATCTCAGATGTCTGTGATAAAAATCTCCAGCTCTGGTTCTACTGGGCTCTAATTAGGAATCTGAGTAGAAGACTATCCTTTAATTAGGAAAATTGAAGCAAGTTTCTATACACTAATTTTAGGGAAATTTGCCTGCCTTGAGGTAACCTGAGTATGAATATTCATAACTTTTAAAGTAAATTAGGCACATGTCTGGCATAGAAATGTTCCTGTGAACTTCATTGCTTCTCTTGAAGAAATTTCTTATGTCCGCCTGATTCACTGGTTTTGTTGCTTGCCTTGTCCTGTAGGTACTTACAGTGTCAGCCCCTGGTGCTTCATCTGCCTGGTACAGCTACCATTACTGGTTTGCTTTAGATTCTTTCTGGTGCTATCTATGCACAATGAGGTGAGAACATTTACCATTTCCAAAATAGCCTTCACTCTGAGTAGATTGATCTAGGAGGGCAGAAAAATTGTTTTAGGGAGATCTCTGCATATTGATGGGAGAAAATAATGGCGGGTTAGTTTAGTGGCTGTGAAAAGGATTAGCTAAATGAGAGTGTGAGAGTGCTTCAGTCCCAGAAGAAACCAAAATTGCTGTGTGTTATCAAGTAGGTGCTGTTTTCACTGTTGGAGCTACATGAGTATGCGCATGGGTCTCTCCATGGAGACCCCAGGCTATGGGGAAATAGGAGATGGGAGTCCATGCCCTGCAGGAAAGAGCTGGTGAAGGGGTTTCATGCAGATGCTGGGAACTGGGAAGTCTGCAAGTACCAGAAATCCTGCCCCGTGCTTTTAGGAATCATGAGTGATGCACCATGCTTTTTTTTTTCAAATTGTACTCTCTACTAAGTTGAGATAACCATTCCTTGTTCACAGATCTCCAATGAAAATACACTGTATAAATCAGCCTTTTCGGGGTGCCTGGGTGGCTCAGTGGGTTAAAGCCTCAGCCTTCCACTCAGGTTATGATCCCAGGGTCCTGGGACCGAGCCCCACATCGGGCTCTCTGCTCAGTGGGGAGCCTGCTTCCCCCACACCCTCTCTGCCTGCCTCTCTGCCTACTTGTGATCTCTGTCTGTCAAATAAATAAATAAAATCTCAAAAAAAAAACAACAACAACAACAGCCTTTTCTTCATGGATGTAGAGGGAATGGAGAAGGGAACAGCCCATGTTTGTGCCACATGGTCCAGGGCAGGACAGAGACATGCTGGAGGGAGGGCCAGCAGGGGATTGAGCAGGGAAATGGACTGAGAGGTGACAGGCAGCCTCTAAGACAGCGTAAGCCCCCCTCCCCTAGAAATATGCCCCCACCAACACAAAACAAACAAGTTAAAAGTGATTAGGGCCAGAGTAGTTAGATTTGAATACTTCAAGGAAAAGGATAAAAACTGGAGAACTTGGGACATCTACATAAAACTCAGATGAGATTAGACTATTATTCATACTATTTTGCAAACTTTTTAAAAAAATTAATATTTATTCCTTTATATACTCAACAAATATTTACTGAAAAACAGCTGCTTGCCCTGCTCTTTTCGGGCACGGGGGATAGAGCAAGACATGATGGTGTAGACGAATTGTCTGCTCCCTGGACTGTAGTCAGAATAGATCGTTAGGTCCCATCCATTTAAATAGTTGTGAAGCGAGGGACTGTACTCCTGAATTACAGCTTCCTTAACCAGTCACCTATTGAAGGACCTTTAAGTTTGTCCCCCAGCTTTTTGTTAATAAAAAGAGTCCTACAGTGAACAGAGGGGAAGAGCTGAAGGAATGCTCCTGGGCTCAGCCTCTCACCGTTCTTCCTATGTGTGCTGTGTGACTTCTGTGTGCTGCTCTTTGTGGGCTGCTGGGCTTCTGTCTGTGCCTGAGATTTCCCACAGTCTTCGCCGGACGCCACACAGGAATAGAATGTTGATTCCTGCCTGATGAGTCCAGGGACTGGCTACTTGCCCTCCAGGAACTTTGCCTCAGTTTGATGACTCAGATTAGCTTCCTCCTGCTCTGCGCCCCCCTCAAGCCCCCACCCCCGCTGCAACTTCCTTCCCTGCTTATTAGCAAAACCAGAAGTCTGGGAAAGTCTGGGATAGGCATTGGCTTTGTAATCTTAAACTGGATTTCAAGCATTGGCCTAGAGTGTAGTCCTTTCCAAAGCCAAACTTTCTGTTTTATTTTTTTTATGTCTGGTTTTTATTTTGAAATGTTCTCAACGTTTTCAAAACGGTGCAAGCATGGTAAAGGAACTTTGTTTTTACAGAATGGCTTTAGGGTAAATTGCCTCCGTGACACTTGGTCATCTCTGCATAATTATTCATGTAATTCTTACAGGCAAGATCATTCTCACAGAGAGTCATAATACAACCATCGAAACTGAGAAGTTAGCATCGACATATTATGAACATTTAATTCTGAGATCCCATTCAAGTTTCTTCAGTTTTTTTTTTTCGGTAATGCATCTATAGCAAAAGTATTCAGTCCAGAATCACATGTTGCATTTCATTATCATGTGTCTTTCTGTCTGGGACAGTTTCTCAGTCTTTTCTGGAGTTTCAGGCCAATTATTTTGTAAAAGCCCCTCATATGGGCCATCTTTTTTTTTTTTTTTTCTTCTGATTAGATGCGGGCATCTTTGTCGGGCCTATCCCAGAATAGATCGTGGGCTCTTCTCCTTGCATCCTTTTGGTCAGATACATAATTTCAATATTTTCTATGTCTGATGATTTTCATTTTGATCACTTGATCAAAGTGGCTCCTGACAGCCTTCTGCACCATAAAACTATTCTTTTCATCTTGCAATTAATAAGTAATTTTTGCAAAGGCAATTTGAGGTAACTGTTTCTTATCAAAGTTTTCATTCTTTTTAAAAAGCAACTTAAATATTTTATTTATTTATTTGAGAGAGAGAGAGACAGTGTGTGAGCAGAAGCAGTAGGCAGAGGCAGAGGAAGAAGCAGGCTCCCTCCCTGCTGAGCAGGGAGCCTAATGTAGTGCTCGATCCCAGGACCCTGGGATCATGACCTGAGCTAAAGGCAGATGCTTAACTGACTGAGCCACCCAGGTGACCCTCACTCATTCTTTTACTTATTCATTCATTTATTATAGCTTTAGGCTCATGGATTCCTATTTTATTTAGTGAATTAGTATCCATTGCTTTTATTATTTATTTAAAGACTCAGATTGTCCCAGGGGAGATCAATGGGAACCCCTTCAAGCTCAAAGCCACAACTCTTATCCCCTGCTTCTTTCGAAGTGTAACAAACTCTCTCCACAGGTGATATGGTCTTCTACTTTTGGCTTGTTAGCTTAGGGAGCTTTCTTACCACTGAGAACTTTTATTTTTTTCCATCCCAGAAAACCTGGGTAGATTACTACACTTAGGCAATATCATGGTATCAGTTCTTTTGGCTCAGGTCAATGTTTATTCCTACATATTCCTTACAGTATATACATTAAATTATTTTAAAAGTAACTAAAAATTATTAGTCTCTGAATACTAACATCCCTTCATTATGATGTGGTCTGCTATGAAATAATCAGCTTTGCATCTTTTGTGTCCCAGACCTGGAAATATTTATGTACATGCTTGATTTCTAGCTACCTCAAAAAAAAGAACTAGAATGATCTTATAAAAATAACATTTATGAAATAAGAGAATTAAAAGGATGCACGAATAGAAACCATTACGAGGAGAATAAATGTATCACTCTCCCCTTCCCCTCCCCTGCCACTACCAATCTGTTCTTTGCTTCCATGATTCAGGCTTTTTTTTAAGATTCCACATGTATGAGAGATTGTGTAGCATTTGTCTTTCTCCGTCTCATTTATTTTACTTAGCATAATGCCTTCAAGGTCCATCTGTGTTGTCACAAATGTCAGGATTCCCTTCCCTTTTATGGCTGTATAATATCTATCTATCTATCTATAATCATTTTATATATATCACATTTTAATTTATTCATTTATCAGGTTGTTTCCACGTCTTGCTTCTTGTAAATAATGCTGCAATGAATCTGGAGCTCTGGATATCTCTTTGAGATAATATTTTTCTTTCTTTGAATAAACACTCAGAAGTGGAATTGGTGGATCAGATGGTAGTCCTATTTATAATTTTTTGAGGAAACTCCATACTCTTTTCCATCATGGCTGTACCAATTTACAATTCCACTAACCATGCACATGGGTTCCCTTCTCTCCATGCCCTTGCCAACACTTGTTATCTCTTGTCTTTTCTGATGATTGCCAGTCTAACAGGTGTGAGGTGGTATCTCATTGTGGCTTTGCTTTGCATTTCCCTGATGATGAGTGATGTTCAGCTCTGTTCATGTACCTGCTGGTCATTTGATTATCTTCTTTGGAGGAATTTACATTTCTAACAATTTTCCATATGATGCTGGTACTGCTGGTCCAAGAACCATATTTTGATAGTCACTGTTTTAAACAAATTGCCAGTTCAGTGTACTACTACCACTATTATTAATTACATATTACATATAATTATATATAACACATTATTAATTGTGTATTATATATAACATATATACTTTCTTATATATTATATAGGATATTAATATGCTTTATATTATTATTATTGATTTTTAGCTCTTATTCCTTTCCCTAGAGACTATTTCTCCTACCTCCACCTGTGAATACTCACTGTTCCTTTCTTTTGTTGCTTATTTCAAATATGCTTCATCTATAAAGATCCTACTCTTACTTCTAAACATATGGGTTCTATCCTTCCCTGGGCCCCCATTACTGCTCTGATTATAGAATATGCTTTCTTTACTGGCTGCCAGACAACACATTCCTTGATGAAAAATGACAGAATCTTAATCTTTTAAAAAATCCTTTAAAATTGTTTTTTCTAATTTAGCAGCTCTCTTAAGTGGGGCTTAAGTAACATACAATGATATCTTTGGCACATTTGGGCTATTTGTTCTACCTTTTTTGTACAAAATCTAATATTAACTATGGTAAGACCCCATATGTACATTTCCCAGGTTTTTCTGTACTGGGCAGCAGGCTTTAATTTAACCTATTATATTAAAAATGTGATGTTTGTTTAGTGGTTTTTGAACCCCAAATCTCCTCTTTAGCATTGTGTTTAATCCCTTCTAAAACAGTTTGTGACAGGACAGGGAAAGATTCTCAAATAATCCAGATTTAATTAAGAATACTGGATGCTTATGTGTGTGTGAGAGAAAGAGAGAGAGAGAAGAGGGAGAGAAACTCTGAGCTCTGTCCCATCCCTTCTGAAACTACTTCCAACCCTGCCTCAACCCTGTCTCTCTTTTTGGCTATTTCTCTCTGTCAGCCATAAGATACAGGGCCTAATTCCCAGAGCTTTCATTTTTTGTGTTAGCATGTGGCTTTGGGCTGTTACACAGACATTTAATTACCAAAGAAGTCTAATAAGCTAATGACTGCCTGAGGCATTTGCTGGGAAGGGGCTTTGTTGACCCCTCTCTGAAACTCTTTCTGCCAGTCATCTGCCTAGACATAGAGCATCCTACTCCCATACAGCTTCCCCAAAGAAGGGTAAACATGGGGGTTACCTTGGAGATGGCTTTTCCCAGTCTGAATACTTGCTTTTCCCACCCTTGTCCAGAGAGGCAAATTGCCAGAACTTATACAGAGTCAGCTTCTTAGTTACCACATAAGAACAAATATGCCCCAGACTCTTACTGTGGGAAAACATTAGAAATAATATTTTTCAAACTCTTATTATAAAACTTTGTCACCTATACTGTTGCTGATTTCTGTAAGGAGGGCAAAATATACATTTTATTTAGAAGTTAGTCACACATTTTTTTAAGAAAGGAAAAGGAATTGTTTAAAATTGTTTCATAATTTATTTGCAGAAAGATTAGTAATTTTTATTAATTAATGCCCTCACCTACTCCCAAGAAATTATCCCAAATGGCAGGACTTTTTCTCTGATATGGAAACTCAAATTGGTTTACGGTATATCAAACCTTTTAAACATGAGCTGTGGCCTTATGAAAGTTTCCCAGAGTCTATAAGCCCAATTTGGAAGGCCTCAGATGCCTTCTCAGTGTAATAAGGCCTGATATTTTTTGACTAATTACTCTTCAATGATTAGAGTTTCTATATGCAAAGAAAATAGAGAAATAGCATGGTATGACTCTAAGACAATATAAAAAGTGCTTGTCAATATAGTCATAACAAAAATGATCTGCACATAAAACTGACTAAATAATAATAAAAAGCATGATTTGGTAGGACAAAAAAGGGGTCTGAAGAGATATACTCCCCAAGTGAGAAAAATACATTATGGGATAAGTCATGGACCTGACCATTCTCTAGGACTTTCCAGGCTACAGAATTCCCAAGACGATGTTTAGGCTAGAACTTGAAAATGTGGTTAGAATGGACCACTAGGTCTAGAGGTCAAAGGAAGAAAACATTTAAGTAAAACTCCTACAGTCCCAAAACAACCAATGTGAGTTACTTATCTACAAAGAAGAAATAGCTTCAACAAAAACAATGTGGAAGAATATTGATTAAACACAAAAGTGACAAGTCAGGGGGTCAGTATCTAGATACTGAGGTTCTCCTTTGGGTAAGAAGGTAAGCCGGAAACACATGACGTGGCTGGTAGGGACAGGCAAGAAAGAGAGGAGTGGAGACGCGTGGTTGGTAATGGAATCCCAATTGGGGCAGCGTATATATGCTGTGTTGGGTTGTGTTTTCACTGTGCATCTCCATGCCAGTCCCCGGGGATGCTCTGTTTAGCTAGATCCCTCTTGGCCTTTCTAGAGTGACAGCTTGATGGGAGCAGCCTTTCAAGGTATGTTGGGTTCTTTCTTCTGAGGAGGTCATGCCAAGTTTCTATTAACTGTTTAGTCATGAATTTGTAATACAAACTAATTCTCCTTGAGGCAACGTCCGCAGAAATGAAGCAGAAACATTCTGCGTTTTAAGGGGCAGACTATTAGATGTCCCTGCTGGGATGCAAATTACAGTTCCAAGAACAGTTAACCTGTGGGCCCCTTGATTGGGGTGGATGGCTTTATCATTTCCTCCGCTTTGCAACATGTTTGTTTGTAATTTGTCTATCATGCCCGCTAATAGAATAATGATCATAATAAATTCTAAAGTAAGGTTCCCCTCTCCCATCCATTTTTTTGAGACTCTTTAATGGGTTATTTAACAGTATGTGATTTAGGACAAATTTTCATAACCAAATAAGTTGAATTTGAATGAAAGACAGAAGGGGATAGTGAAAAAAGTATGGATGTAGGAGGTATAGGCAATCCTATAATTTAAAAGCTGATTTAAAAAAAAAAAAAAGCTGATTTTGTCCTTGAGACATGGGTGACCTTGGGCAAGTTAACTAAACTTGTTGACCTTCAACTTCCTCATTTGTAAAGTTAAGGTAATCACATCTATCTCACAGAGTCGTGGTCGGAGTAAATGTAGTGTGAATGCTCAGCATTAACACAGTGCCTGGTTCCCAAACAGCCTGCAATCAATATTCATTTCTTTCCTCCTTGTAACAGTGGTAAAAACTAAATGATTAATTTTTTCAGCTTTGTCTGTTAGGAGTGCTATTAGCTGGTTCTTGTGCATCTGTCTGTCAGTGTCTGTGTGTGACTGCTTTCTTACTTTCTCATGTTACAAGATGCTCCAGGTTTTATTTCTTGTTCTAATCCAAGAATCAGCCATTTCTTTAAAGAGCCTTTAGGACTAGAAACCAAAATCTAGGCCCTCAGGTGCTCACTTACATTAACATAATGTTATAATAAAATTTTTATTAATGCTATATTAGTCACCATACAATACATCATTAGTTTTGATGTAGTGTTTTAAGATTCATTGTTTACGTATAATACCCAGTGCTCCATGCAATACTATCATTTTAAAGACATTTTATTTTCTACATGAGTTTTAGATTTGCAGATAAAATTAGAAAGGTAGTTCAGAGAGTACCCATACATTCTAGTTTCTCCTATTATTAATGTATTATATTATTGTATTACAGCTAATGAACCAATATTGATTCATGGTTAACTGAAGTCCAAACTTTCTTCAGATATTCTTCATTTTTACATAATGTCTTCTTTATGTTAGAGAATTACATCTGGGATGCCATATTACATTTAGTTGTCATGTGTCCTTGGGGTCCTCTCAACTGTGACAGTTTTTCAGACTGTAATTGTTTTGGATGACCTTACATGTTTTGAGGTGTATTGGTCAGGTATTCTGTAGGCTGTCCCTCTACTGGAATTTGGGTTTTTCTCATGATTTGACTGGGGTTATGGGTTTTGGGTGAAGTACAGTCTCATAATCTATTGGGGGCACACGCTGTCATCGTGAGTCATCACTGTTGGTACTGACCTTGATCACCTAGGTGACAGGATATTTGTCAGGTTTCTCCACTGCAAAGTTATTCTTTTGTTTGCCCCTTCTATGGTGGGTTCTTTGGAATAAAGCCACCATGCACTACCCAACCTTAAGCAGAGAGACTTTATGCTCCCCTTCCTGGGAGCGAGGTGATCTACATGAATCATTTGAAATTCTTTGCATGGATGGGATCTTTTGTTTTGCTTTCTGGGTCTGTTTCTTACTGATAGAAGCAAAATGCCTGTTTCTACCGGGCAAATTTAATTAAGCAAATGTATACTCCTGGACTTGCTAAATACTCAGAACAATGGATAATAGATAAGTGTACTTTTAGTCCAACATTACTCATTTCTCAGTCATTGAATATCTGATAATACTGTAAACCTGGTTCTGCTTTTCCTATTTGAACACCCAATTCTTTAAATAACACCATTTTGGCTTAAATATATTGAAATATCAGTACTAATGAAAAGTCACTTTTTATTTTTAACATAGCTCTAGTTTCTACATGGTGAAACATTGGTGAGTTTTCTGATGGCCAACCAGGGAAAATCAGGCTCTGATCTTATTTTGAAGAATAATTGACCACTAAAATCATGAGGCGAACAGGACATACTGTGAAGTGTACATTTCCCACAATGATTACTGGGTTGTTTCCTAAGAAATGGCAGAGCTGTACAGCATCACATTTAGTAAGAGAATACATAGAAGCTGAGAGGAGTTTAAGGTTAAAAGGAAAACAAAATACTCCCTGGGGTTTTAATCACTAATTACAGGTCTATAAATAACCATTTCTTGGATTCAGCAGGCATTTGGTCTCCTGGATATGATTTAGTTTGGCATATGGGCTTGCCAGGTTTTTTTCCTTTTTCCTTTTGTGAACTGCTTGAAATGACTGGAGAGGTCAGACATGAAGACAGGTGGTGAAAGTGTTCAGGGGAAAAAAATACAAAAAGTAATTGTCTGGATTTGCCAGCCATTCTGTTTAGTGACCTAAAGGAATTGACCCAGCTCTATATTTAGATTTTGCAAGATGGTATACCAAATACACTGTTTGTATGCCTTCATTTTTCTGAGTAACTATTGTGTTTTTACTGAAAAGATTTATACTGGTTTGGTGTAGCATCTGGTCAATGCAATGTATCAGGATGAGAAATATTTACAGAAAAAAAAATTCAAACCACAGAGAAGTGTAGTTATTTTCTCTCCTTTTGAACAAAGATTTTGATGCATTGCAAAGTCACCCCCAAACTTTAATACACCTATGATAATAAGGATGGGTTCCTCAGAGAAAAGTAATATTTTAAAATTGAACTTTGCATAACCTGAATAAAGCTTTATATGGTTACCTGCCAATATGTGTACTCCTTGTTGTATATATCATTATTCTGTGTAATTTAGGATTATGTCTATTTTTAAGGCCCTGCTGTCTCTGGAATTATTATCTATTTCTTACTACTTGAAGGAAAATTAACACCCAGATGCTAGTTCTGTCGCCTATTTTGATAGAATCTAAATTCATGTAAACCATAATTAGGTAGGTTTCCAGGCACTTCCCAAGGAATCAGAAAATCTCATCTTCTACTTCAAGAGATAGATGGTTGAATGTGAGTTAAAAGTTTCGCTCCAATCAGAAAATAACACCGTTTCTTGATTTCATAAAGTTCAATTTTCCCCTCAAGCTAGTCCATGTTTTACATACAATATTTCACCTTTTTTGAAGGTATACTGGGGTTTAACTTTATATTTGTACATTTTTTAGAAGAATAGGAGCTTGGGGCATTGAGACGTTTAAGTCAAAGGGTTTGCCATAGACCAAGCATTTTGAATGTTAACTGAGGACTCACTCTACCAGGGTCTCATAATAAGACTCTGAAACTACAGAAATAGTGGTAGGATAATCATCTTCTGGAAGATTCTCTTTGCTTCTTCCTCTTTCTATCCCAGTACCTTCTGGAACTTCAGAAAGGATATTTAGAGGGTTTTAGGGCCTGGGCTGAGTGATTTATAAGGTGGGTCTAACAAAGCAAGAACCTGGTTGAGAATAGATGGAATTTATGACCTAATATCTTTGGATAAATAGGTACATTGAGGTAGTAGTTGACATAGTTCGTTTCCTTGGGTAAATTATTTAGTTGGTTCCACAATGCTGTGTTTAAGGAGCAAGTGTTTTCTCAAGCAATTAGAAGCAATTAGCTGAATTATTTTATGCTTGTTCTCATTAGTGTTTAACATAGGGAAAAGAAAATATGCCTGGTCCTAGGACTACTTGACACAGGGACAGAGATCACGTTGGTTTCTGTCCCCAACATACACACACCCAAACTCTCACCCACTCTCGGTGGCTTCATTTCCTCTAACCTTCCCTGCTACTAAGGAAGTTTAATCACCATCGATTCTCACCCAGAATGCCATAATAAATTCCAAACTCTTTTTTCTTTTTACTTTTCTAAAATCCATTCTCTACACAGTTGCTTACTGAACACTCTTTTCCCCTACTTAAAATCTTCCAAAAGTTTCACACTGGACTGGATGAGCAAGTCGCATCTGTTACCTATCACTAGAGGTAGAAGTCTGAACACTTCTGCCCCAGGCATCCTCATATCAGGGTTGCCAAGGAAAACAAAATGCAGGCAAGCCCTGGATGCAGCGACACTTGACTCACACAGGGAAGAAACAGAGAAAGATCAACTTCAGTAACGGGCGTCAGATGACCAGTGGATCCCTCCAACACAGCCGATGCTGGGCAGTTGGCTTGTGCTTCCTATCCCCTCGCTAGATGGGACAAGTATAGTAATGGGGTGACCACTTGCCACATGCCCCCCCCAAACCATGTAAGCGGACCAAGAGAGTACACACTGAGTCTGAAACAGGGAAAGATAAACCCACACAAGGTAATAAGCCCGGCACAGGCTCTGAGGCTGTGAATACTCTTTAAGGAAGGCCCAAGACCCATTCTTAGTAGCCAAAAGGGGATCAAAAGACTGCATGCACGAAGTTACTTTTCCTACCACCACTCAGAATGAAAACGAAAGTTCTCACATTAACAGAAAGCCCCTACTCTTCTCTTTGACTTTAACTTGAATTATTCTCCCCTTTGGTCCAGCACTATGTTGTGGTCATAGAGACTTTTCTTCTGTTCCTGCCTTCTGGCCTATGAACTATTCCCTTAAGCTTGTCTGGTAGGCCTCTGCCTACAGTCTTGAGATCTCTCTTTTTTTTTTTTTTTAAATAAATGAGAGCTTATCTCAGTGATCATTTTATCAGAGAGAACTTTGTTGACTACTAAATCCAAAGTAGTTCCTTTTGCCCCATATATTCTGTGATCTAATTCTACATTTTTTTTTTCCATATGATTTTCTGTTATTTGGAATTACTCTGTTCACTTACTCATTTACTTGTTTATTTCTGCCTTTTGTCCTGGAATATGAGCCAGACCTCTGCCTCCTTTAACGCTCTATTCCCAGTACTTAGTGTTGCTTTGTACATAGTATTTTTAAATAGTTATTTCACTGTGTTTCTGGCAATTAAGAGGGAACTCCAATACCTTGCAAGTACAAGTGTAAATTGTTATAGGTCAGCAATATCTATTAATATTAGAAATGTTCATGCTTTTTGATGGGACATTTCTGTGTCTAGGTGTTTGTCCTACAGATATACTTGCACCTGTGAAAAAATCAGGTATGTGCAAAGATGTTCATTATGTACCCACATAACAAGTCTGAAGCTGCTACCTTGGAAGGGCTTGCTTATAAGATTGGCTTTTGGCTGGCTTCTGGTAACTTGGCTGGTAAGCAGCTCCCTGAACGGATACAAAATGTTGCCAGAGTGCCAAGGCTATTTTACCCACTTGAAGTACTGAACACCTGCTTTGTAAATGGGAATTTGGAGCTTCAGTAGTTGCTAGGCAGGGGTTATCTATGTGACCAGTCCCCAGCGAAACCTTAGCAGTGAGTCTCCAGTGGGTTTCCCCGGGAAGAACCCTTGCACGCATGTTACGGTATGTTTTGCTGGGGAAGGAAGGAGCACAGTCTGTCTGTGTCTTCTCACCAGAGAAAAGATGGTAAGAAGCCTATGCTTGGATTTCTTCAGGTTCTGCTTGTGTCTCTTCCACTTGCTGACCTTGTCATGTATCCTCTTGTTGTAATAAACCTTAGCTGTGAGCACAAGTATATTCTAAAATCTGAAAGTTCTTCTAATGGATCATGAACTATATGGATGGTCTTGGAGATCTGTGAAACGCTCATTATAAGTGGTCTTCACAGGAAAATATTAAAGCAAGCAAAATGTCCATGAATAGCGGACTAGTTAAGGCACATATACAAAAGGGAATACTACGCAGTACTTCTGCATGAGGCAATCGTATACTCTGATACGGAAATATCTTAAAGGAAAAATATCTTAAAGGAAAACCCAGAATTCAGAGTGTTTTGTGGAAATTGTATGCTACTATTTGTGAACACACATATTTTATAAATGTGTAGAGTATCATGGAAAATATGTTTAAGAAACTGATAATAATGGACACCTCTGAGAAGGAGGACTTGGTGGTTGAGGGGAAACAAAGGGCAAGAAAGGCTTTACACTCTATCTTGCACTAATCCATCGGCCATTAGTCCCATGTGGTTATTTAAATGAACTAAAATTAAATCTAAAAATTCAGTTTCTCACTTGTACTAGCCATGTTTCTTGGTAGCCACATACAGACAGTGGCTCCCATACTGGATCACGCAGATACAGAATATTTTCATCATGGAAGAACGATGTTTTGGATGGCAGTGATTTCTATCATTTTTTTCTTTTTTCTTTTTTTTTTTTTTTTTACTATTTATTTTTCAAAGAATGAGTTAAAACAAAATACGAGTTGAATGAATGAATGATGAATACTGGCTAAAAATTTTTCTACTAACAACCTATTCTGGGAATCTCAACAAATGTTATCAAATCAGCCGTTGTTGTGGAATTAAGTAACATCCAGTTCAAGTAGGTAAACGGAAGAGCAGCTTGAATTCTCAGTACTTATCTATAAAAACAAATCTTCAGCCTAAGGGCTTAGGCCAATTCCAGATCTAGGAAACCCTAGCCAGTTCACCACAGAGTGCCAAGGAGCACAGAGTGGGATTATTGGCCTCCCCCCTTCACCAGCTCCAGCAACTTAGCCCATAGGCATTTGGCTGGCTCCAAAACACTCCTATGCAGAGTCAGACAGACTTCCTTGCTGTTCACTCCCTCACTCCCTCAGGAAATAGCTCTTGTCAATGTCCAAAAACAAATGATAATCAATTTTATACATTTGAACTGAGAGCTGTCAGTAATGGTACTATTAGTATTTTTACAGTTCAGCTCATTATTTATTAAGTGCTTACTAAATAATAAATGACCTTTATCTTTGAGGTCCCCATGGTCTAGTATAGAAGATGGAAGAGAGCAGATTGTGTTGATACAATAGCATGAATGGTGCCAATGTAAAAGTTTGTTCAAGATACAATGAGACACGGAGGGAGCCTGCCTGGTCCAGTCAGGGAGGTTGTGTAAGACACTGCAGGCATGGAGAGTGGGAAGAGTGCTCTAGGCAGAGGAATGTCACCTTGGCAGGGACAAGAAGGTATGAAAAAGTGCCTGGTGTCTCACAGTTATTGAATACTAGAATGTAAAACTATGGGGGGTGGGCACCTGGGTGGCTCAGTTGGTTAAGTGTGTGTCTTCAGCTCAGGTCATGATCTCAGGGTCCTGGGATTGAGTCCTGCATCAGGCTCCTTGCTCAGCAGGGGAGTCTGCTTCTCTCTTTCCCCTGCTGTGTTCTCCCTCTCTCTCTCAGATAAATAAATAAAATCTTAAAACAAAACAAAACACAAAACTATAGGTGGAGACCATGGCAAGGAATGACAAGAAAGGCAAATAAAGGTCAAGTAGGGGGAGGCCAAGGAGACAGGATTTATCTGGTAGGGCCTGGAAAGAGGAAAAGACTTGGAGCGGGGAGTTGACTGTCAGATATGCAGGATTTCCCTGACTGCTTTTTGAGGGATAGATTCAGGCAGGCAAAACCCAGGCAAGGTAACCCATTAGGACATTGTGGTCACAGTCCAGATGAAAACTGAGGAAGGCCTTTTTTCTTAACACCTTTTTATTGGCATTTTTCTCTCCTGTGTCTCACTTTTTTTCTACTTCCTCACTGATGCTTCTTGAGATCATCTTTCAGATAAACTACTTGAACCCAAGTCCCATCTCAAGTCTGCTAGTGGGAGAGTACAAAGTAAGCAAAGAAGCAAGTGGCCAGTAGAATTAGATGTTGCACAGAGAGACCAGTAAGGTAAGAACTAAACTTTTTTGCCGCTTCTTTGATGGGGATGTCATTGTTTACTTTTATAAGAGCAGTTTTCCGTGAAGTTTTGGCAGCAGAATCCATACTGCAGAGAACCAAGGAGTGGTTTTGCGTTTTGGAAGAAGAAAAATGAATACAGAGGAAGCTTCTGAAAAATGTGGCAAGGGATACGGTGATAGCTACAAGGAGACACAGATTCAAGGGGGGGGGGATCTTCCAGAATAGGGGAGGTTTTTACAATAGACATTTCAGAGAGTCCTATTGTCCTACCCCTCATACAATTGCTTCTCAAATAATCTTGCCATGCAAGACACCAACATTATAAAAGTAGGGCAGGGATAGATAAAGGTAGATAATTGACAACATAATTTGAGCTCCTGGATCCAGCTATCCCTGAAGCTTCCAGATTCCCCACCCCTTGCAGCTGGACTTATAAGATAAGTGAATTTTCCACATTGCCTGAGTCAGAAGGAGTTAGGTTTCTGTAGCTTGAAAATTGTGAGTAGTATATAAAGCCTTTCTTCTATAAGACTAATTGGAATATATTTCTATTTTTACAACACATATACATACAATTAAAAGTGGTGAAAGGTAGAACAAGCAGAGAGAAAATGAGAAAGTGGTGTAAGACAGACCAAATGTATGAAATGATGCCCTTGAGAGGAGGGTAGCTGATGAAACGAAGAACTTGAATGAAATAGTTACTCACAAGTTTTTTTTTTTTTTTTTTTACAGCATTTTGGTACAATGATTTTAAAATACACTGAAAAATTAAACTAATATGAAGTTAGCAATCCTATATCTATCACCTAGATTCTGCCATTAACATTTTGCATTTCCTATTTTTGCTTTATTACATATCTCCCTTATCCATCCTTCTATCTGTTCATCAAGGCATCTTATTTTTTTGCTGCATTTCAAAAGAAGCTGCACATATTAGGACACTTTACTCCTTAAATATTTCCACAAGCATATCATTAACTTGATTTCTAAATTTGTTTATAGTGAAGTACCTAACATTTGGGGGGGGGAAACTTTGATATTTTAAAATTCAAGCACTGTTATTATTTTTGTGTCATTTTTATAATTTTAAAGGATATTTGCATGTTCCCATCATATTTCACAGCATGATCTATTAGACACATTTCTGAAAAACATAAACCAAGCTCATTCAAGTAGGTTTCTAGTATGTTGCCTTATGAAGGAGACTGAAACAATCATGAATGCGGGTGTGAGGTTTGACATAGATCTACTGTGGTCTAGAAAATCAATTGCATACCAGTAGCACTTGCCTTGTCATATTGCTAACAGCTTTGCAAATGACTATGCATACTAAGTTTCAATGACTGTCTTTCCTGATTTAATGTTGACCCTGGAAGGCATTGTGAGCCTAGGCCTATGAAGATCTTTGGCTTTGCAACAGAGCCTAGCAGACCATTTTGTGAGACAATATAAGAAGTGTTAGTATTCTACACAGATAGTATTTGGTGTAAGAATCTACCTTAGTTCTTGGCCTAGCCTTCACCTATATCCAAATACTGTGTTCTCTTTTTATTGTAAATCCTTGCTGTCTGAGTTTAATTTCTGAATATCTGCATATTTTTTGGCCTGGCATTATTTACTCTATTGCTTCTGAATCCTCCTGATTGTTCACTAACCCATCCTCGCCCCTTCTTCCTGACCTCACAAGGACTCTGAACAGTGACTTCACTTGGTTTTATCACTGACATACAGAGGACGAGGGTGTGAGCTGCAAAGAACCTAAAGTCCAGGTTCATTCACTTCACTCACATTTCTGTGACTTTTTAGTTAAGTCCTACGTGTCATATGTCTTCGTGTCCTCTTCTCTATGATGTGTTGAATAAAAATATTCTTTGATTGGACAAATACAAACAATTTGTCTGGAAAAGAGTATCAGAAAGATCCTTTTGGAATCTGAAAGAGCTGCTCTTGTCTTTCCTGTGTGGCTGATTCCCCCAGCTCTGCTCTGGGTCCCCCTTCCTCTCTCCTTTTTGTGGAGCTTATGCCATCACATATACCTTTTGTTCTGGAAAATTCTAAGTTCTCTCTCTATTGTCTATTTTTTATCAACACAAATCCTTACACATGTCACCTTTAAACATTTTTTTTTAAAGTCCCTTTTTGGCCTCATATTTCCTCACATTTCCTTATTATTTTGCCTCTTATCCATCTTTCTTCTGGTGTTTATCCACATTTGCCAATCCCTCCTTTATCTCTTTTACTCCTCAGATCACTGCAACGTGCCTCAGTTCTCCCCCTCCCATGTTAGAGTTATTTTCCCCAAAGTCACTAAATTAATGGACATTTTCAATCCTAATCCTATTTCATTTCCTTTGCAACCTAATAGCTAATATTTATCAAGGGCTTATTTTGTGTTAGGACTTAGTGGAACTGCTAACCTCAAAATAATCTATAGGTACTATTTTTACCCCTGTTTGGTATGTGAGAAAACTATTGCAGAAGAGGTTGAGAAAGGACCTCAAGGTCACCTAATAAATAGTAAGTGGGGCATCTAGAATCCCACACCAGACGAGTGAGCCCAGAGCACCTGGGGGATGTCCTTGACCATTCTTCCTGTCCTCTGACCTGTGGACGTTCTCTTGACTCTTTTTCCTCTCAGTCTGTGCACTTTTCTCTACCTTACGCCCAACATCCTAGTTTGGAAGACAGCACCTCACGAGGATTATTTAAAAGGCTGCCCAATCAGCCACTCTGCTGCCAGGCTTGCCTGGTGCAATGCATTTTCCAGACCCCAGACAGAGTGACCTTGCTGAAGCCCAAATACCACCACAGCAGGCTCTCTGCTTAAAATCCTTCAAGGGCTTCCTGGTTTTTAATCAAAAGCACAGTTCCTTGTATGTAGTTTAAAAGGAGTTTCCAGATCTGAATCCTGCAAATTTACCTGTTCGGTTGCACCTCTGGGCAGTCTCCATGGGCCGGTGAGGACTCCAAGCTACCGACCAATGGCCCACACTCTCTCTTACTTCAGCTTTTTTTTTTAAGGCTCTCTTTTTAGCTCTTTCTGGAAAGTTCTTGCTCTCGGCTTCCTTTGTTTGCTGTCATTTTAGATATCACTAGCAGGAAGCCTTCCCTCGGCCCCTTGTCCTGGATTATGTGGCTCTCTGTGTGCCTCCACTGTTTCCACCCTATACTTGAAGACCCGGACTTACCACTGTATCTTTTTAACCACTCCTTGATGGTTGCCTTACTCTTTTGAGTATGTCTTGCTCACCTAGCCCAATGTCTGGTAGATGGTGGGTGCTCAATAAATATGTATTGAATGACCAACGAATGTTAAGCTTTTCAGAAGTTTTGAATAATACTCAAAAATGGATCCGTAAATGTATTTTCACTGGTTTCATGATGCTTCTGGATAGCTCTTTCTCCACTTATGAAATGGGACTATCAAAGGTATCATCATTCTAATATATTTTTTATGCTGACACCACAAGATTTAAGCAGTACATATTTGATCTTTCAAAATTCACAGAGAATTTCTTGCTATTAACAAGGAAAAGCAAAATTAAATGTTTTATGGAAATCTATGTCCTTCATATTTTTATATTTTAATCTGATTTTTTTTTGAGAAACAGCTGGTTTAGGATGAAAGATTAACTAGTTGGCTGTGTGTTTATTTTATGTGTATAATAAAACCATGATCCGATAGCTTTTCAATTGGCAGTTCGCAGAAAAAAGTGACAGTAGTGTCGAGATGATGAAATGGCACATTTACTACAGAACGGTGTACCAAAAGTAAGGAGATTATTTCTAAGCACTTTTGAAAATTAATTATTCTATGAGCTGTTTTTACTTTACTTGAAAAACTCTAGGAAACATAAGGGAATTGCTGTTTATTGGATTTATGCTTGTAGCTCTTGGTTCACTCCTTTCCTCTTCAGGCAGATTTTCCCCCCAAAATCTATCTGTTCAAGGCTGCTTTGCTATCATTTTTACATTCTTCACTTCTGACTCTTCTTGGATTTTTTATGGCCTTTGCGTCTTTTTATGACTTTTATAATTTATGTCTGTTTTCTTGAGTGACCAGTAAAAGCTTTATCTAGGCTATATCCATTTGAAAGTAACTGCATATATCGTTAGGATATTGGGTTATGCAGAGATAACAAACAACTCCAAATACCTGTGGCTTCAAGTAATCAAGTTTTATTCCTCATTCAATCATGTGTTCTTCAGAAGTTAGAGTCATCATAACTGCTTAGGGATGAAGGTTGAGAGACTAACCCTCACTTGCTCTCAACTGCCTATCTTGAATGTGGCCAGCTACCATGCCAGAAGGACCAAAAAAAAAAACACAAACAAACAAAAAAAAAACAAAAACAACAACAAAAAAAACCCCACAACAGTTGAGCATCTCCCACTGGCCATTCAATCCTCCATCCTGGAAGTGACACATTTCATTTAAGCTTATGGCTTATTAACCAGAAATAGTCACATGGCTATACCCATAGGGACACCTGGAATCTCCTGGAACTCAGAGAACTGGATATACATGGCAGAATATGCTGGCTACCTGAGTAGATCTCTGATCTACTAGATCATTCCCACTAGAACACTTCTTCTAGCAACTCTTTTTAACAACCTTCCCAGGATTCTCTAGAGTGATTCTTATTAATACCATGCCAGAGTGTAAGACAACCTGTTTATCTTATGCTCTGTCTTTGTCCAAACTCAACACAAAAGCACAGTCACTGCACTATCCCTTAGCACATTTCTCCCCTGTCTGGCCTCTGTACTGCCTTGCAGCTCTGACCTAGGACTTGTACTGTTTCTGGGTATCAAGCCATGACTTCTCCATCACATTCACTTCCTGCTCTCCCTCAAGAGCATCAGCATCTGAAGGGAATGGGTAAAGGTCATTTCTGAGATCTACGAATCTGGACTCTTGTTTTTGTTTTTTGTTGTTTTGTTTTTTTTTTAAGATTTTATTTATCGATTTTAAGTAAACTCTACACCCAACATGGGGCTTGAACTCACAACCCTGAGATCAAGAGTCGCCTCTTCTACCCATTGAACCAGCCAGTCATCCCTGAATTTAGATCCTTGTAAAGGAAAAAAAAAACTTTTAAGGTTTTATTTATTTATTTTACAGAGAGAGAGAGGTCACAAGCAGGTGGAGAGGCAGGCAGAGAGAGAGAGAGAGAGGAGGAAGCAGGCTCCCCACTGAGCAGAAAGCTCGATGTGGGGCTCAATCCCAGGACCCCAGTATCATGACTGGAGCCGAAGGCAGATGCTTTAACGCACTGAGCCACCCAGGCACCCTGTAAAGGAAATTTTGTATCACAGAATCCTAAATTACTTACACTACTTAAAAAAAAAAAAAAAGTCTCTTAAGCCTGGCTTCTCATATCCAAAGATTCCAGTTTGAAGGCAGCAAATGGCAGTGGAGCACAAGAGGTATGACTCTGTAGTTAGAATGCGACTCTGAACACCAGAGTAAGGATCACCCATGCCCTTGGTCTGTTTCTTTGTTTGTGACGATATGGCTCTATGAGCTGTGACCACCTTTCATGGAAAGGGATTTTAAGATTTTCTTTGTTGTGTTTATCTTAGTTTTTTTTGTTTGTTTGTTTGTTTGTTTGTGTTTTTTAGCACCCAACATTGAGAATGAGAAAATGGGCTTATAGTTGGTAGTTTGGTTACCTGCACTCTGAATGTGATGGCAATTGACTTATTACACGTATATTTATTTTTTTATCTATTTATTTAATTATTCTTGAAGTATAGTTGACATACAGTTTTATACTTGTTTTAGGTGTACAACACAGTGATTTGACAATTCTATACATTCCTCAATATTCACCACGGTAAGTGTGTCACCATCAATCACCATACAAAGTTATTAAAATATTATTGACCATATTTCCCATGGTGTACTTCTCATCTCTGTGAGTCATTTATGTATAACTGAGAATTTGTACCTTTTTTTTTGTAATTTTAAATTTTGTATAAAAATATAATATATTTTTATCCCCAGGGGTACAGGTCTGTGAATCACCAGGCTTACACACTTCACAGCACTCACCATAGCACATACCCTCTCCAATGTCCATAACCCCACCCCCTTCTCCCAATCCCGCTTCCCCCAGCAACCCTGTTTGTTTTGTGAGATTAAGAGTCACGTATGGTTTGTCTCCCTCCCAATCCCAATCCAAATCTTGTTTCATTTATTCTTCTCCTACACACTTAAGCCCCCATGTTGCATCACCACTTCCTCATATCAGGGAGATCATATGATAGTTGTCTTTCTCCGCTTGACTTATTTCGCTAAGCATGATACGCTCTAGTTCCATCCATGTTGTCGCAAATGGCAAGATCAAGATTTCATTTCTTTTGATGGCTGCATAGTATTCGATTGTGTATATATACCACATCTTCTTTATCCATTCATCTGTTGATGGACATCTAGGTTCTTTCCATAGTTTGGCTATTGTGGACATTACTGCTATAGACATTTGGGTGCATGTGCCCCTTTGGATCACTACGTTTGTATCTTTTGGGTAAATACCCAGTAGTGCAATTGCTGGGTCATAGGGCAGTTCTATTTTCAACATTTTGAGGAACCTCCATGCTGTTTTCCAGAGTGGTTGCACCAGCTTGCATTGCCACCAACAGTGTAGGAGGGTTCCCCTTTCTCCACATCCTTGCCAGAATCTGTCATTTCCTGACTTGTTGATTTTAGCCATTTTGACTGGTGTGAGGTGATATCTCATTGTGGTTTTGATTTGTATTTCCCTGATGCCGAGTGATATGGAGCACTTTTTCATGTGTCTGTTGGCCATCTGGATGTCTTCTTTGCAGAAATG
The DNA here is from genome assembly GCF_022355385.1 of Mustela nigripes. Classification (NCBI taxonomy): domain Eukaryota; kingdom Metazoa; phylum Chordata; class Mammalia; order Carnivora; family Mustelidae; genus Mustela; species Mustela nigripes. The sequence continues at coordinate 149,171,970 of NC_081558.1, read as the reverse complement.
TCTGTTCATGTCCTCTGCCCATTTCTTGATTGGATTATTTGTTCTTTGGGTGTTGAGTTTGCTAAGTTCTTTATAGATTCTGGACCCTAGTCCTTTATCTGATATGTCGTTTGCAAATATCTTCTCCCATTCTCTCAGTTGTCTTTTGATTTTGTGAACTGTTTCCTTTGCTGTGCAAAAGCTTTTGATCTTGATGAAATCCCAATTGTTCATTTTTGCCCTTGCTTCCCTTGCCTTTGGCCATGTTCCTAGGAAGATGTTGCTACAGCTGAGGACGAAGAGGTTGCTGCCTGTGTTCTCCTCAAGGATTTTGATAGATTCCTTTCGCACATTGAGGTCCTTCATCCATTTTGAATCTATTTTTGTGTGTGGTGTAAGGAAATGGTCCAGTTTCATTTTTCTGCATGTGACTGTCCAATTTTCCCAACACCATTTATTGAAGAGGCTGTCTTTTTTCCACGGGACATTCTTTCCTGCTTTGTTGAAGATTAGTTGACCATAGAGTTGAGGGTCTATTTCTGGGCTCTCTATTCTGTTCCAATGATCTATGTGTCTGTTTTTGTGCCAGTACCATGCTGTCTTGAGGATGACAGCTTTATAATAGAGCTTGAAGTCTGGAATTGTGATGCCACCAACTTTGGCTTTCTTTTTCAATATCCCTTTGGCTATTTGAGGTCTTTTCTGGTTCCATATAAATTTTAGAATTATTTGTTCCATTTCTTTGAAAAAGATGGATGGTACTTTGATAGGAATTGCATTAAATGTGTAGATTGCTTTAGGTAGCATAGACATTTTCACAATATTTATTCTTCCAATCCAGGAGCATGGAACATTTTTCCATTTCTTTGTGTCTTCCTCAATTTCTTTCATGAGTACTTTATAGTTTTCTGAGTATAAATTCTGTGCCTCTTTGGTTAAGTTTATTCCTAGGTATCTTATGGTTTTGGGGGCAATTGTAAATGGGATTGACTCCTTAATTTTTCTTCTGTCTTGCTGTTGGTGTAGAGAAATGCAACTGATTTATGTGCATTGATTTTATATCCTGACACTTTACTGAATTCCTGTACAAGTTCTAGCAGTTTTGGAGTGGAGTCTTTTGGGTTTTCCACATATAGTATCATATCATCTGCAAAGAGTGATAATTTGGCTTCTTCTTTGCCGATTTGGATGCCTTTAATTTCCTTTTGTTGTCTGATTGCTGAGGCTAGGACTTGTAGTACTATGTTGAATAGCAGTGGTGATAATGGACATTCCTGCCATGTTCCTGACCTTAGCAGAAAAGCTTTCAGTTTTTCTCCATTGAGAATGATATTTGCGGTGGGATTTTCATAGATGGCTTTGATGATATTGAGATATGTGCCCTCTATCCCTACACTTTGAAGAGTTTTGATCAGAAAGGGATGCTGTACTTTGTCAAATGCTTTTTCAGCATCTATTGAGAGTATCATATGGTTCTTGTTCTTTCTTTTATTGATGTGTTGTATCACATTGACTGATTTGCAGATGTTGAGCCAACCTTGCAGCCCTGGAATAAATCCCAATTGGTCGTGGTGAATAATCCTTTTAATGTACTGTTGAATCCTACTGGCTAGTATTTTGTTGAGTATTTTCGCATCTGTGTTCATCAAGGATATTGGTCTATAGCTCTCTTTTTTGATGGGATCCTTGTCTGGTTTTGGGATCAAGGTGATGCTGGCCTCATAAAATGAGTTTAGAAATTTTCTTTCCATTTCTGTTTTTTGGAACAGTTTCAAGAGAATAGGAATTAGTTCTTCTTTAAATGTTTGGTAGAATTCCCCCGGGAAGCTGTCTGGCCCTGGGCTTTTGTTTGTTTGGATATTTTTAATGACTGTTTCAATCTCCTTACTGGTTATGGGTCTGTTCAGGCTTTCTATTTCTTCCTGGTTGAGTTGTGGTAGTTTATATGTTTCTAGGAATGCATCCATTTCTTCCAGATTGTCAAATTTGTTGGCGTAAAGTTGCTCACAGTATATTCTTATAATAGTTTGTATTTCTTTGGTGTTAGTTGTGATCTCTCCTCTTTCATTCATGATTTTATTTATTTGGGTCCTTTCTCTTTTCTTTTTGATAAGTCTGGCCAGGGGTTTATTAATTTTATTAATTCTTTCAAAGAACCAGTTCTGCTCCTAGTTTCATTGATTTGTTCTATTGTTTTTTTGGTTTCTATTTCATTGATTTCTGCTCTGATCTTTATGATTTCTCTTCTCCTGCTGGGCTTAGGGTTTCTTGCTTATTCTTTCTCCAGCTCCTTTAGGTGTAGGGTTAGGTTGTGTACCTGAGACCTTTCTTGTTTCTTGAGAAAGGCTTGTACTGCTGTATATTTTCCTCTCAGGACTGCCTTTGTTGTGTCCCACAGATTTTGAACCGTTGTATTTTCATTATCATTTGTTTCCATGATTTTTTTCCATTCTTCTTTAATTTCCCGGTTGACCCATTCATTCTTTAGAAGGATGCTATTTAGTCTCCATGTATTTCGGTTCTTTCCAAACTTCCTCTTGTGGTTGAGTTTTAGCTTCAGAGCATTGTGGTCTGAAAATATGCAGGGAATGATGCCAATCTTTTGATACCGGTTGAGTCCTGATTTAGGACCGAGGATGTGATCTATTCTGGAGAATGTTCCATGTGCACTAGAGAAGAATGTGTATTCTGTTGCTTTGGGATGAAATGTTCTGAATATATCTGTGATGTCCATCTGGTCCAGTGTGTCGTTTAAGGCCTTTATTTCCTTGTTGATCTTTTGCTTGGATGATCTGTCCATTTCAGTGAGGGGAGTGTTAAAATCCCCTACTATTATTGTATTATTGTTGATGTGTTTCTTTTATTTTGTTTTTAATTGGTTTATATAGTTGGCTGCTCCCACGTTGGGGGCATAGATATTTAAAATTGTTAGAGCTTCTTGTTGGACAGACCCTTTGAGTATGATATAGTATCCTTCCTCATCTCTTATTATAGACTTTGGCTTAAAATATAATTGATCTGATATAAGGATTGCCACTCCTGCTTTCTTCTGATGTCCATTAGCATGGTAAATTCTTTTCCACCCTCCTCACTTTAAATCTGGAGGTGTCTTCGGGCTTAAAATGAGTTTCTTGTAGGCAACATATAGATGGGTTTTGTTTTTTTATCCATTCTGATACCCAGTGTCTTTTGATTGGGGCATTTAGCCCATTAACATTCAGGGTAACTATTGAGAGATATGAATTTAGTGCCATTGTATTGCCTGTAAGGTGACTGTTACTGTATATTGTCTCTGTTCCTTTCTGATCTACCACTATCTCTTTGCTTAGAGGACCCCTTTCAATATTTCCTGTAGAGCTGGTTTGGTGTTTGCAAATTCTTTCAGTTTTTGTTTGTCCTGGAAGCTTTTAATCTCTCCTTCTATTTTCAATGATAGCCTAGCTGGATATAGTATTCTTGGCTGCATGTTTTTCTCGTTTAGTGCTCTGAATATATCATGCCAGCTCTTTCTGGCCTGCCAGGTCTCTGTGGATAAGTCTGCTGCCAATCTAATATTTTAACCATTGTATGTTACAGACTTCTTTTCCCAGGCTGCTTTCAGGATTTTCTCTTTGTCACTAAGGCTTTTACTATTAGGTGACGGGGTGTGGGCCTATTCTTATTGATTTTGAGGAGCGTTCTCTGAACCTCCTGAATTTTGATGCTTGTTCCCTTTGCCATATTGGGGAAATTCTCCCCAATAATTCTCTCCAGTATACCTTCTGCTCCCTCTCTCTTTCTTCTTCTTCTGGAATCCCAATTATTCTAATGTTGTTTCGTCTTATGGTGTCACTTATCTCTCAAATTCTCCCCTCGTGGTCCAGTAGCTGTTTGTCCCTCTTTTGCTCAGCTTCTTTATTCTCTGTCATTTGGTCTTCTATATCGCTAATTCTTTCTTCTGCCTCATTTACTCTAGCAGTGAGAGCCTCCATTTTTTATTGCACCCCATTAATAGCTTTTTTGTTATCAACTTGGTTAGATTTTAGTTCTTTTATTTCTCCAGAAAGGGCTTTTATATCCCCGAGAGGGTTTCTCTAATATCTTCCATGCCTTTTTCGAGCCCGGCTAGAACCTTGAGAATTGTCATTCTAAACTCTAGATCTGACATATTACCAATGTCTTTATTGATTAGGTCCCTAGGCTTTGGTACTGCCTCTTGTTCTTTTTTTTTGTGGTGAATTTTTCCATCTTGTCATTTTGTCCAGATAAGAGTATATGAAGGAGCAAGGAAAATACTAAAAGGGTGGCAACAACCCCAGGAAAATATGCTTTAACCAAATCAGAAGAGATTCCAAATCGTGAGGGGGGAGAAAGGGGATAAAAAGAGGTTCAGGAAGAAAGAAAAAAAAAGGAAAAAAGAAAAAAAAAAGAAAAGAATTTTAAAAAGAAAATGAATAAAGAAAAGTATAAAAACGAAAAAATATATATGTTAGATAAACTAGTTAAAAATGTTAAAAGAAAGGGTAAAAGTTAAAAAAACATTTTAGCAGAAGAAGATAAAAAAAAATGAAAAAGAAAAAAAATTAAATTAACTGCAAGACTAAAAAATCACAGGGAGAAAGCCATGAGTTCCGTGCTTTGCTTTCTCTTCTTCTGGAATTCTGCTGCTCGCCTTGGTATTGAAACTGCACTCCTTGGTAGGTGAAGTTGGTCTTGGCTGGATTTCTTGTTGATCTTCTGGGGGAGGGGCCTGTTGTAGTGATTCTCAAGTGTCTTTTCCCCAGGTGGAATTGCACCACCCTTACCAGGGGCCAGGCTGAGTAATCCTCTCAGGGTTGCTTTCAGGAGTTTTTGTTCCCTAAGTGCTTTCCATAGAGTTCCGGAGGATGGGAATGAAAATGGCAGCCTCTTGGTCTCTGGCCCAGAGGAGCCAAGAGCCCAGGGCCCCACTCCTTAGTGTGCCCTCAGAGAACAGCGCCCAGTAACTCCTGTCTGCCTGACCTCCGGCCGTGCCCCGGAGTCACCGAGCCTGCCACCAGTTCAAGGTAACCCCAAGCTGTGAGCTTACTGTCGGCTCTGTTTCTGTAGCTGGCTTCCCCGTTCCAATACCTGCAAGCTCTGCGACACTCAGACACCCCCAATCCTTCTGTGACCCTGCGGGACCTGAGGCCACGCTGACCCCGCATGGGCTTCGCCCTGGTTTAGCCTCTGGAGTGATGTCCCTCAGTGGAACAGACTTTTAAATGTCCTGATTTTGTGCTCTGTTGCTCCTCCACTTGCCAGGAGCCGGCCCCTCCCCCCGGGGTCTATCTTCCCGTAGCTTTGAATTCACTTCTCCACCAGTCCTACCTTTCAGAAAGTGGTTGTTTTTCTGTTTCTAGAATTACTGTTCTTCTTCTCTTCTATCTGCTGATGGATTTGCAGGTGTTTGCAATCTTTAGATAAGCTAGCTAGCTGATCTCCTGCTAGCTGAAGTAGTCTCAGCCTGCTACTTCTCCTCCATCTTGACTCATTTCTCGCATTTGTACCTCTTAATCTCCTTTTCCTATTCTCCTATCCACCCACCTCCTTCTCTCTGGCTACCACCAGTCTTTTCCTCTGTATTTATGAGTCTGTTTCTGTTTTGTTTCTTTATTTTATTTTTAAGATTCTGCATATAAATGAAATCATATGGTATTTGGCTTTCTCTGCCTGGCTTATTTTACTTAGCATAATACCCTCTAGATCCACCATCCATGTTATCATGAATAGCAAGATTTTCTTCTTTTTTAAATGACTGAGTGACAGCCCATTGTGTGTGTGTTTTCATCTTCTTTATTCATTTATTTATTGATATACACTTAGGTTGCTTCCATATCTTGGCTATTGTAAATACTACTGCAATGAATGTAAAGGTGCATTTATCTCTTCAAATTAATGTTTTTGTTTTCTTTGGGTAAATACCTTGTAGTGGAATTACTGGATTGTATGTTGTTTCTATTTTTAATTTTTTGAGGAAACTTCATACTGTTTTTCACAGCGGCTGCACCAATTTACATTCCCCAAACAGTACGTGAGGGTTCCCTTTTCTTCACATCATCACCAACACTGGTTATTTCTTGTCTTTTGATACTTGCCATTCATTACAGGTGTTTCCCCAAAAGGTTCCTTAATTAAGAGGCTTTAGATGTACATGTGTTTGATTGTAGGTACAACATTCAAAATTAAAAAGGGAAAAGCCAGATTTTCTAATTTTTTCATGGTACTTTAGGATTTGAAAGTCTTTTCTTCCCCTCCCTTTTTTTTTGTTTTAATAATCATGATTTGAGTTTCAAAAATCTTTAATATCTCTCTGAGATACATACTAGTGTTCTGCAATTTCTTTGCTTTTAGCAAATAATCAGTTCTTTCACCTGTATAATGTAGGGATCTGATAGAAAGAAAAAAAAATGACTCCAGTAAGAGGCTGCTTTGGGTAAAATCTTCACAAGGATTCTTTCTTTTTTTCCCAAACAGAACCTTAAAATAAATTTGGAGTGTGGAGCAGAGTATAATGGTGACAGCAGCGTGCCTGCTGCCTACCAAAAGTTGAATTCTGTGTCAGGAATGATAATTACTGGCTCTGAAGCAGAAAAACTATCTACTCTGTCCTGATTACTAATTAATCAGGTGCTAAAGGCATTTAAACCAGTGACCTTATTTCAGGGATGGAAGTTACAAAGTGATGCTTAAGATTTAAAGGGACACTGGGTCCTTCTCCTCGCCCCCCCACACTGCCAAAAGGTTAAATGCAGTATGAAAATAATTCTGTGTGTGTGTCTGTGTGTGTGTGTGTGTGTGTGTGTGGATGAGAGAGAGAGAGAGGGAGGGAGAGATCATTGTCTTATTCTCATTGAAGCAGTTTAACAGAGAGAGTGTGGCTTTCTGAAGGCTCAGATTCCAACTATAGAATGATATCCTTGGAAGGGTCCCTGCAGATTACAACATTCTACTTCCACATTGAAAAATAAGTCAGGTTTATTTTAATAGATGCTTTGTTGGCATTTAAATTGCCTGGATTCTGTCTTTATGTAATGCATGCTTATTATTGGTAAAACTTTGAAAAATTGTGGAAAACAAAGCAGAAATATTTAGAATGCTACTGCTTACATTTTGTTATCTCTTTTCCATATATTTTATATTTTTTTTCTTATTGACAGGACAACGTTTTAAATCACACTGTACCTTTCTTCTATAATCTGATATTTTTACAATTGTTTTTTTGTGGTTTGAAATTTACTTTGTCATATGACATGTTACTGGGTGATACTCAATTGAAAGAATGTAAAAAATACATTTACACAGTCCCTATTATGGGACATTTCTATGATTTCAACTCTTCACTCCTATAATATTGCATTTTATATAATTACTAGTGTACATCTCTAATTATCTGTTAGGATAAATGGTTAGAAATTGAATTAGTAGGTCAAGGGACATAAATATTTTTAAGGCTTTTGATATATTACTAAACTGCTGTTCAGAAAGTCTGTACCAAATTTTATCTGTACCAGCAGCATATAAAAGAACCCTTCTCTATAACCCTCAGCAATAGTGAATATTAACCTACTTAAAAATCTTTTATCAATGGATAGGTGATCATGAACTTTTCTTATTTCAATTTGCATTTCTTTACTTTTTTTTAAGATTGAACATTTATCAAGAATTCTTATGGATGCTTTTCTCAATTGTCTATGAATGTGCTTTCTCTAGTTTCCCTTTGAGCTGTTAAACATTTTATTGATTAATAGAAATTTCTTTTTTTTTTTTAAAGATTTTATTTATTTATTTGACAGACAGAGATCACAAGCAGGCAGAGAGGCAGGGAGAGAGAGAGAGGGAAGCAGGCTTCCTGCGGAGCAGGGAGCCCGATGTGGGGCTCGATCCCAGGACCCTGAGATCATGACCCGAGCCGAAGGTAGCAGCCCAAACCACTGAGCCACCCAGGCGCCCCAATAGAAATTTCTTTATATGTTAAGGTTATTAGCCTCTTTATCTTATATAATACAAACCTTTGCTCTAGATTGTTATTTACACTAGAATTTCTTTTGTCATTTTCTGTGCTAAAATGAGTATATAGGCTTTTAGTTATAATATTTAAGTATGTAACCTAGAGAAAGGAATTTTTTTTTCTGGGACTCAGTTGCTTTGTCTGTAAAATGTGTGTGTGGGGAGAGGGAGGCATGGGGGCATGGGTTGGGAGGAACAAACTAAAGAGATTGGATGAAATAATCTGTTACATCTCTTTCAGGTCTAAAAGTTCTGTGATTCCATTACTTCTCAATTCTATCCTAATTACCACATATAATCAAGCCATATGGTACTTTTTTTATCTGATAAATTTGGGGCAAGAATTACCATTGCTTATTAAATCTTGGTGCTACAAATTCAGGGTTAATTTTCTTTTAATGAAGAAACTTCTGCATGACCCCAGGGCTTTTTTCTTCTGTTAAATTGTTATGAACCGTTTCCATTTTAAAAACACCAATGGCTTTAATGAGTTAGGCCTGCTACTTTCATAAAATTGCAGCTAATGAATGACCTTGCAGACAGAAATGGGCAACACAATTACAGTCACCAAAGTTTTCTTCATGACTTTGAGCCTGTTTACCATTTTCATCCTGTGCGTGGACACACAGAGCCTCAGAAAATTAAATACAGAATCCACTTGTGGCTGCAGTGTTAATAGAAGAGACAGAGTAGTTTATACCTGAAACCATGAGCAGGGACGTCTGCTTTGAAGGAGATACTGTGGCTTGTTCATAGATGGTTCGCATGGTGATTTACAGCTAGGAAGCTTGGAGATGTCTGGATTTCTAGATTTGTATGTTCCATGGAATATTCTCTATTTTTATATTTTAGTTGGAGTAGCTTAGAGAAGTCCCAAAGCAATATTTTTATTTTTTATTATTATTTTTTTTTGTATCAGAACAGCATGGTTCTTCATGGTACTGCAGTGTTGAACAGGAAGGTCTTAAACCTGTATATGTGGTCTACCTTCTTAGATCATAGGACGACGCTACCAGGAGCTGAGGGAGTCTCCATTTTTAGACTAATTTTTTGGGTATCATTTTAAAAAATTTGTTATTGGTCATCAACTATAGAAATTGGCCTTCCCTGTAGAAAATGTCTATAAAGAATCCTGACTCCAGGTTGTTTCTCATTAAGGTGCTGTGTTTCCTGCTTTGTTCAGGATAGTTATTTATTTATTTATTTATTTGACAGACAGAGATCACAAGTAGGCAGAGAGGCAGGCAGAGAGAGAGGAGGAAGCAGGCTCCCTGCTGAGCAGAGAGCCCGATGCAGGGCTGGATCCCAGGACCCTGGGATCATGACCTGAGCTGAAGGCTGAGGCTTTAACCCACTGAGCCACCCAGATGCCCCTGTTCATGATAGTTTTGAAAGATGCATCTTACAGTCAATTTTTCCCAGAAAATCTTAATTTATAATTATCTAGAATCAGTACTTTATTTCTAGTTAAAATGTTTCCTTCTCCCCAAAAATCCCTGGAAGGAGACCTGGAGAGATCTCTTCAGGAAATCGCTTCCATGGGCTGAAATATCCTGAATTCCTGCTACTTCTCTGAATTCCAGACCCCAGACCCACTTAGTTGTTGGTACTTTTCTTCCTTTTATCCCTGACGATTCGAAGATGGTTCTGGCTATATTTTGGTTTATGAACTAGTGTGGTACGTATGATATTTTAGAAAGCTTCTTAATTAGGTCTCAATGTTAGTAAGTTCTCCTTCACTCTTTCACCCTTTTATCATAGCCAACGAACCTGGAGTCTGGAAGAGGAAGATACGACACAAGGGAAGGGAGATGGGAGGGACAAGTGAGGGACAAGTTCCTGATAGCATTTTGAGGATTGTTGGGAGAAGAGGGGGAGAGGCAAGACAGATGAGGTGAGACTGAGCTCTGGCTCCGAGCTCTGGCTCCTTTCTCTGGCTTTGGCCCGGGCATGGCGATCAGGCAAGCCTAACCAAATGATGTGGGCAGAGTTTTCCTTGATTCATTTTGGGATTCTAGGAGAAGATCTCAGCTTGCTCTACTACTAACCTGGGGCTGGTCACAACTGAGAATGCTGCATGGCCTAGCATAGCAAAGATCTGCATTTTCCTTTGGCTGGTTGTCACATAGAATCTAGAGGTTGTCACATGTTTGCATGGCACATGTAAACGTAAGCTGACTCTGACTGCATACCTTCCTAGCACAACAACGATAGCACTTGTAATAAATACTTACATAACACTTACATGTGCCAGGTGCCACTCAAAATACTTCATCTTTGTTCACTCGTCCTCATAGCAACTCTGAGAGGTAGATGCTGTTATTATTAGTCCCTCCCCATTATATAGATGAGGAAACACAGACACAAGGATATTGAATAATTTATCCAAGGTCTCAGATGGGAAGCAGTGATCTGGAATCAGGCAATCTGGTGTCTGAGTCTGGAGGATGATCATGGTTAAGAGTGAAGTGGTCCTCTAACCAAGGCCTACGGTGCCAACTGCCTGGGCCAGACACCTCAGGATGCCCATCACCAAGGGTCAGCTGAGAAGCTTGTGGAACCCTAGTTGGATGAAGAGGTAGATAAGTGGTGGACTAATCTTTACTGTTTAGCAAGGGTCGTTAGAGGGTTCAACAATGAGGAGAACTACACAAGGAACACAAATACATGTGCGCCACTCCCTTTACCTGCTGCTCTAATAGCTTATCAGTCTCTGTCACTTACCCACTGCCAACTTAAGGAAGGAAGGAAGAAGGGTAAAGAACAGCCTTATTAGAGTGAGACTGTGTGGCCTAAGTTGATGTTTCAGTGATGGGGTTGGCCCGGGATTAGTCTATTGGACTAATTACTGGACTGACAATTTTTTCTGCCACTTTTTGGGTGGCATCCAGTAGGGAAGCTAAATCTTTATGGAGAAGTTAAGGGAGCAGCAATTTCTTTGCACATCTGTATAATGTAAGCACTCAAAAGACTGGAAGTAATTTTCTTTTTTCTGTGCATAGAAGGTACTGAAATATAGGTTTTTTTTAGCATCCATGGGGGCAAAATAAATTCTAGGTATATTATTATCGTTTTCCACTAACCAGAGTGGAAAGTGGAAGTATGACTCAACCAAAATTATCTAAGTGGTTTCTGTTTTGTTTTCTATGTAAAAATGATTATAATTACATGACTCCTGAATTATTTAAGATGACTATATTGCATTTTTCTTTGAAAATGACCATTAGAACACAAATCCCTTCAGCCACACAATTTATTCTGATGACAAAGGTAGAAACCAATTACGTTTCTATTTCTGGAAAGATAAGGGACAGTAAGACCATATAGGACAATTGCTTAATTTAAGAAATATAGATATAGATAGATTATGACATTATCTATCTATCCATTTATCTATCTATGACTCTCCTGACTATTACATAGATAGTGGAGGGAGTTGGTGAACAACACAGTTCAGACATGCCAGAGTCTGACCCAACAGGATCTTCAGCTGTACTTTGGGATTCTCAGGCAGGATCTACTAAAACAACCGGAGAGCAATTTAGCTAGACAGGCCAAATTCTCCCCTTCACACTCCGGCTTTGTGTGTCTCTGTAAATTATTTTTAGTAGGTGCTGTAATTGTGGTTAAGCGTGGAGTTTACCAAAGCTCTTAAACATGAACCTGTCGAACAGCTTTACTTGGACAGAAGTTTCTCAAGGGCTACAAAACAAATATTCAGGCAGGAACAAACCTGCCTGGGATGCTTCACTCAAGGCCTAGGCTTGGGGAAAATGCTAGCATTGACTTCCATATCGCCTCCTTCAATTTAACTGAAATTAAAAAGCAAATTACGATGAAATCATTTGCCACAATCTGGTTCAGTGTGGTTTTCTAATTGTTTGTGTTGGGGACTAAGCTCAAAGAGGAAGTGGGGCAAGGAATGAATCCCTTGTAGACAGGAGACACGTTGATGCTGTTTAAAACTCCTGTCAGGGTCTGGTTTCTGAATTCCAAATAGAATGCTGCTTTACATGAGGAGTGGAAAAGAAGTGACCTAGGGCATCTATTTGGGGGCACTCTGTTGACACAAGATGGAGGAACAGACCTTTGGTGGATTCTTCTAAGAGAGCATTCAGCATTTTGCTCTAAATATAAAACCGTAACAGTCATTTGCTTGTTTTTGCAGAGGAGAATCTGACACCTACAAATAAACAGATTTTGGTCATCATGCACGTAGGAAAGCCAGACTCCATACTTATGATTCAGAGCTGTTTGCTTTGGAATGCTGCATTTTCACTTCGCAAGTTGGGTGAAGTGAAGTTGTTGTCTTTCTAGGCCCCCTTCCTCCTACATCCCAAACTTCAACCCCAGGCAGTTTTCCGTGATATTGAACAGCTGCTCCTTTCCAGTTGCTAAAGGTTTATGCCATGGCTCCGTATTTATCTTGGACACTCCACTGGGTTGAGCTTATTATCTTACTGCATTGCCATTGCAGAATTTATTGAATAAAAGGGGGCTGCTGCTGGCTGTGAGCTGAGTGGGAAGTCCAGAGTTTCAGAGTCCTCGTGAATTAGGGCACCAGATGCATAAGTAAGATAAACCTGTTACCCCTCTAGCCCTTGGGATGAGATTTCTCTCTTCTGAATGCACCTTCTGCAGAGTTAACAATTTAGATTGAATTAGTTCAGAACACAAGAAGGCAATTTTCATTTATAAAGGGATTAGCTTTTTTTCCTTTCTTTTTCTTAGGCTAGAACAACAATCTAAACACAAAGATAAATTGAAATGGGATTTCCTTTTTAAATGGCTTTCACTAATACAAATAATAATAAGAAAGGAAAGCTATTTAGGGGATGCTGAACGGCCTCTGACCAAGGCATTTTAATAACTGTAGGTAATAAATTTAAGGTTTTAATTTGGGATGCTGGTATTTTTAACTGCTTTACAGAAATATATCCACATGGACTGATGAGGCCTATTAGGACCCTTTCTCCAGGAAGACTCACGGAGGTGTTGATCTCTCAGGTGCTAGGGTGACATCCTAGGGCTGCAGAGATGTGACCTGGAAAGGAAATAGTCTTTGGCTTAGAATAATTTACATTCCTAATGCACCTTAATCTGTAAAAGGTTGGGCTGAATGCTTTATACTGGGGAAACTCCTATTCATGCTATAAAATATAATCAAATGAATTTCATGGTAATGAACTACTCAGGTTTAATGAATTTTTTTTTTAAATGTGGAGTTAATGTTCTATTTTAGAATTACTTTTGTCCAGTGAGTATTTAAGTGAGTGATTACTCACTTAAATATTCTATGGAGTCTTTCATAGATGCCGGGAAAATGGAGATAAAATGTCCTTCCCTCATTTCCATTTGCTTAAGAAGCACAATTATTAAAAATAAGCTCTATGGAGATTCTAACACGTTGAGACAATTCATACGTCTCCGTAGCTCGGGTGACTTCTGAAGGAAATCGCACGGACTCGAGTTGCCACCTGCTCCTCTGGTCACAGATTAATAACATCTGACCAAGCATGAAGGCATGCTGAGGCCATCTGCCGTCACACAGAGCAGAATGTGTCGCAGCTTCCTCAAGCGGAGCTCTGACTAACGGCATGGCTCCACTCTCGGTCAACAGTCATCCTATCGAGCTGCGTGACCCAGTTCTTTCGATAACAGGAATTCAGTTCTCATCTCGGTCAAACCAGAGCTACGGAACCTGCTCGGGAATGGCTGAGCTGTTAGGCCAGCTGTATACTTTTGTGATAATTATGAGCGCTCTTCTCTGTTTACGTAGTAAAAGGATGTCAGATGAGAGCTTTTGCGTTTGTCCCTGTGCATCGATGTGGGGCACAAAGCTAATAAATACATACTGAGAACATCCATATTTTAAAATAAATTGGATTCTCTCTCCTCCACACTTCCTACCCCCTTCACCATCACCATCACAGTCATCACAACTGTGGCTGCTGTTCTCTTCACCAAGGTTTCCATATGCTCTGGCCTTTTGGTTCCAAGGAGCAGAGAGCTGACTCTGTAGCAATAGAAACACGTGGGATTTTAGAGAATGATGAGAGAGAAGAAATTCCTGCTCACCTGGTATCATACTAGGAAGGTTGTTAGACATCAGTGACTGGACCCTTTCCTACCCTGTCCCCCTCAGGATGAGGACAGATCCCCAGCACCATCATCACTAACATTCCAAAGGAAGCCCACGTGAGAGCCATAGAGTGGTGGGTGCAGGAGAGATGGCATTGGCCCAAGGACTACAAGGACTTGTTCTTGTTCTGAAAATAACAACTGGGCCACCTAGCGCAACCTCTTTGATCTAACAGTGTTTTAGGTTTTTTTGCTGAAAAATGAGGGGACTGGAATTGATGGTTTTCAAATCGTGTCATAAAATTTCAGAATGGTGCCTCTAGGACTGCTGGCCAGATCTCATCTCACCCAGAGTGAGAATAGTTACCGGGCAGTGAAGCTGCTACTTTCTGATCGTGAGGATGAAGGCCTGTACATGAAGATTTGTGGACCTGGGCCCCTGAGGAGATCATCTAAGTGCCATCTTGCCTTTTCTACACTTCTTGTTGTGCAAAACAATGCACTTTTTTTCTCTTCTCTCTAGCATTCCTTGACCCCCAACCCCTACCCCTCCTCCCCCCACCGTCTTCAAACAATGCACTCCTGTATAATGGAGCTACTCTTCTTTTTCTGTTGCAGATTGCTGCAGGCATTTCTGAGGAAAACAGCATTGAACTTAGTACTGCTCAATACTGAGTACTGAGTACTGAGATCAATAACCATAGTTAGCATTCATCTAGTATTTTGTAACCATCTTCAGTACAAACCTTGTTTTTCTTTTAATGGGGGCATTTTTAGCCCCCCTGCAGATAATATTGTTTTAATGTTCTTTTATAAATGTCTTGTTTTTAGATGACTAATCTGAACACAATATTTATAACCCACCCCTTCCTTTCATACCAATAACACAGAGAAGGTGATTTCATGAATCAAAATGTGAAATATAAAACCAGAGAAACTGCTCCCTCACTGACAACGAGTATAGTTAAATATGATGATTTTTAGACTAAAAGGAGGATTCTCTTATGCCCTAAATTAACTAACTTCTTGTGAAGGTTTAAATAAACAGAAATTTACTTCTTTCTGCTTTTAATAAAGCAAATACAATTATTTCTTGCAAAACTGAATGGCAATTTTAACTCTGAAATTAAACTTGGATCTGAATTGCATTTCAACAGTGTAAGTGAGTTAAGTAAATATGTCTCTTTGAGGAATTAGATTGAAATATTCTAGTCTTCTGTATACTCACGTCTTGATGAATATTAGTAGATTTCTGAAATAATTTGAAATGCAACTCTGGTCCTCAAACACATACAAAAAATTCTTTAGAGAAAGATTCTGGCTTAAAATTTGAAAATGTTGAAGACATATTTGGTTGAAAGATAGAGTGGAAACATGTTACCTAGGTTACATGAATTTGTGATAAAAAATAAAAAAATGGATCTCTGAAAAACATGTAATCTATCCTTCTTCATTTAAATATATCTGAAGTCTATTGCCAATTTGATGACTCTTGCTTTATAACATCACATATATTTTTTATATCAAAGGGAAAACAAATTTCAAGAGTGTTATACCCTCTTCCATAATAGCACAATGGTATATTTATAATATGCCATTTTTATCATAGGTCACTAGAGAAGTAAATGGGCTTTCTTTGAAAGAGTTTAGAAAGGAAAGGCAGAAAACTGTAGTTTGGATTTTTTATTAATATATTAAATTTCTGTAAAATAATTTACATTTATATAACAAAAGATGTAGTATAGAGTAGCGAAAAGGATGCAAACTTTGAAGTTAAGCAGGCTTGTACTAGAATCCTAGTTCTTCCAGTCTCCTGGTGGCAGACATGGCCTCAGCCCATCCAAACCCATGCCCAAGCTCCTTAGCTTTCTCCAACATTCCACAGAAAGGCTGAGAAAGTAAGATTCTAGCTTCCCCAGCCTTCCTTCCAACTGGGCTATGTGACCCACTTATGTCCATTCAGCTGTAAGGGAAAGGTCCCAGGGCATTTCTAGAAAATATCTTCCTAAAATGAGAGAACAACATGAGGAGAAAGTAATTTTCTGTTTTCCACTGCCCCTCCTTCTTCCTGAATTGGATCTGTAAAAGGATAAAATGGTCATAGCTATCTTCTGACTGAGAAGGAGGAACAAGAAGATGCCTGTGACCCTGACCTAGTGCCCCTACCTGGTCAAATTCATTGACCCAACCCTGGGGTTATTAGCTTCTAATTCCTTGCAAGATGATTTAAAAAAAAAAAAAAAAAAGTTCATTGTTTGTAGCATTCCTTACTGACATACATTTATTTTAATGGACAAATATTTTAACTTCTCTGAGCTTCAATTTCTCTTTATGTAAAATGGGAATAATAGTACCAGCTCACAGTTATGGTGGTTGTTTTGGAAGAATTCACTGAAATATGTCTTTGAACAGAGCAACACATAGTAGATGCTTTTTAGTTATATTATTGGCACTGCATTGCCTTAACCAGCTTGAAGAAGATAGAATTAAATAAGGCTCTGCTAGTCTGAAAAACTACACAACATATTTTAGCTTATAATTTCTCACTTAATTCTTCTAATAAATCTACAATGAGGGTATGATTTTTCACTCACAGACAAGGAAACTGAAGCTTAGCGATAGAGCATTCTGAGGGCACATGATTTGAATGTGTCAGAGTTGGTATGTGTGCCCTAAGGTTCACCCCACATGTGTCAGGGAATATGAAAACCCTGAGCTGGGACCAGGAGAAGGCATCAACCTAGAGAAACAGGAGGTCTCAAACTCAGACAGGTCACCATGTGTGCCAAAGAGAGATGCTAAGAGTTCTAGAATGTGTACTTGTGTATAAGCTTGTACTTGCATATAAGCATAAGTTCTAGAATGTGTACTTGCGTATAAGCCGGTGGTGGAAGGGAGGACCTGGGCAGCTGCTGGGTTGGAATATGAGAGCTATGGTCCAGAAACAGGAGCAAAGGATCAATGGTCTGGAAAAGTGCATAAGGCTGGTGGCTGACTCATATACCTTCATGAGCCAAGATGGTAACATGAATGTGTGGGTCTGGTAGAAGCAAGACAAAAATGGATGGAAGGGACTAAATGCTGGAAAGAGGGCACATGCCCTATCTAAATACATTTGAAAAAAATGTGAATGTTGTGCTGATGAAATAAGACAAGTCCTGGGGTAGTATATGATTGCTGGCCACAGGTTTGCAACCTGGACAGTAAGGTAGCAGGAGATAGAAGTCCAGGTTGTACATGACTTCAGATCGCAGGATATTTTCTCTCCTCTCCTTATTTGTTATTCATTTACTCCTTCCTTCCTTCATTGGTTTTACCAGTGAACAACATCATTTGGTTTCTTTCATTCAGTAGTGGTTGGAGTGGGGAAGATTAAGAAGAAGAAACTCTGCTTTAGGAATAGACCCAAACAACTTTATGTATCAAAGTTTCCAGCTTAAGTATTTCATTCCAGGCAGAAGGAACAGCATATGTAAAAGCAAGAGACATTAGAATAGGTGAAGGGGTGTTGCTTATCAAGGCATATAGCCTTGAAGGAGGGCCAGATAATAAAGGGCTTTTTTTTTGACAGAGCATTTGGATTTTATCCTGCAGGCATTTGAAGGATTTTAGTTAGGAAACTTCACGGGCAAATTAACATTTAGAAGGATGACTCTGGAGTCTCCCTGGAGGGTGGGTAGAGAAGGAACAAGATTAAATCCAGGGAGACCAGACAGAGGCTTCTTCCACAGCACGGATGACATACGCTAAGGGGTTGAATTGGGATAGGGAAAAAGGGCGACTGACAGCAGAAATAGTAAGGGACAGTGATGGGCCATTTGGAAAACACAGGAGAGAGGAGTGTAGTGTGGTAGTTCTCAAACCCAGTAAGCACTAGTAAGCAACAGAAGTTCCTAAAAGTCCTCTCCTACCCTTCTGCCCCCACGTCCTCCCGTAGCTCTGGGCTGGGAGTTGACTGCATTTCTAACAAATTCCCAGGTCATGCTGCAGTTCCACACTTGAAGGACCTCTACTCGAGGTAACATGTACCACTCTGCCTTAGACAGGCAATGATTTAGGTCTACTTTGCCTTAGAAGTAGTACTTGCCTTTTAGAAGTTGAGGCAAGTACTGAATTGGCAGTCTCTCTTATTAACAAGTTCTATATACAACACATATCAAAATAGGTGCTCCGGTAGGAAATCTGTGATTTACCAAGTCTCTGATTGTAATATGTACTAAGATCAAAAGGCTTTTAGCACCAAGCAGTTTTATTTTCCATGAATGATACAGAAATCGAGGCAGAAAGAGATGGAGGGAACTTCACTGATTTAGGCTTCCATAAATAGGAAGGTAAAATAATTTGGAGAGATAATGTAGTGAAATTTCTTTGTAGTATTTATCATGAGAAGAACTTGTAAACAAGCAAATAGTAGAAGGATTGAAATAGTAATTCATACCCCGTTGAACATAGTTTTTATGAGGAAGTACAGGAAGTGCTGTTTTCTCAGAAAACATCCTATAAGCAAAGTTGGCTGGAAGATAATAAATGAGTCTATTATTTCCTGAGGCTTTTTATAGATTTCTACTGTCCTCAAGATTTCTTCAGTTCTTTGATCTCACTCTGCTGTGGGTTTTTCTAGGCACTGTAAACAAATTTGGGTGTTTGATGGCACAGCTGTGACTGCTGGGAGCAGAGTTTTAAGGATGTGGTCCTAGGACCTCTACCAGAGACTGACTGAAATCAGAATCCCGGGGTATGGAGCTCTGAATCTGTATCAACACGCTCGCCAGGTGATTCACACATGGAATTTGAGAACCAAAAGCATACATGTTTGATTTCCGGGGAAAGGTTTTCTTCTCTCAGGAGACATTCTTAAGCTCATGCTGATCTTCATAGTAGTGACTCTACATTGTCTCTTTCTGCCCCTAGTTTTATTGAGATATAACGGACATAATGGGTAAGTTTAGAGTGTACAGTGTGATGCTTTCATACACATGTGTATTTTGAAATGATTACTATAACAAGTTGAGTTAATAGCTCTATAACCTCACATAATTTCTCATGTGTGCATGTGTGTGCGCACTGTGTGTGTATGTATATGGTGAGAGCATTTAGGATCCATTCTCTTGGCAGCTTTCAAATATAATACAGTATGCTTAACCTTGTCTCTTTATAGGAAATTGTGGTTGGGGGGGGCACCTGGGTGGCTCAGAGAAGCCTCTGCCTTCGGCTTAGGTCATGATCCCAGGGTCCTGGGATCGAGCCCCACATTGGGCTGGCTCTCTGCTCCTCAGGAAGCCTGCTTCCCTTCCTCTCTCTCTCTGCCTGCCTCTCTGCCTGCTTGTGATCTCTGTCTGTCAAATAAATAAATAAAATCTTGAAAAAAAAAAGAAATTGTGGTAGATGTTCTTCTAGGCCCACAACTCTGGTGGTGAAGAAAGCAACTCTCTTTCCTTCCTCCTTCCTCTATGCCTCTCTCCTCCCCTCCTCCTCTTCTTCCATCCTTCCCTTCCTTTCTTTCCTTTCTTCTGTTTTTCCTTCCTTCCTTCCATCCCTCTTCTGCATAACTTTACTTCATTTTCCCTTGGGTGTTGTCCCCTTCAGCGGGATTGAAACTTGGTTACTGTCAGTGGGAAGTGTTGGAGGGCAGTCTAGATTTCATTTCAAGAAAATGGCACAGGTGTTACACAATGATTTTCACTCGTGTCCTTTGGATGAGAACCCAGCCACATAGTGACTTCTGGGTACAGGGGGCCCTGGCCAAAGTCGTCGTGGCCAGGCAATCCCATGCCCAGGTAAGCTTTCATAACTTGGAAGAAGGGAAGGAAGGATTTTGGACAAATAACTAGCAAGCTGCCACACTTCTTGACATTTTTCTTTCCTCTTAATTTTGGCCAGCCACCTCTCTAGAGGTTTATCTACAGATTTAGTTTATATTGTTTTGTTTTGTTTTTCCCTTCAAATCTGGAGCAGTATTGTTTGAAGCCTATTTTCTTGAGAATCGAGGATGTGCCTGGGAAAGGACTTAAACCATGTTCACTGCCAACTTTAAGAAACCTGTAGGCATGTGGGGGACCTGGTGAATGTCCTGACAGGAGTCTGTGCAGAGGGCAGGACCTCCCCAGAGAGATCTCAGCCAAAGGCAAGAAGCCTGCCAAAGTCAGCAGGGTCTGAAAAACAGGGCTTTTGTCTTGGAAGGGAGTAGCCCAGCTGGTACAGGATCGTGATTTTCACCTAGCCACTGATAGCACATTGGAGCCACTGGGACAAAGTGTGTTGTATAACACCCAACAGAACTGTTTTACCAAAACCTATAACACTTTCAGACCTAAGACACACTGTTCTGTGGGACCTTCCCAGTAGTTTTTAACACGAATGGGAGAACCAATTTCCTCCCATTGTGCAATAATGACTATGCAGTTGGACCCCTCACAGACCCAGGAGTGCAAGTGTGCAGGACTGTGCAGTCTGAGGGAGCTCCAGGGAGGAGTACTTTCTATGTGGAAGTGACACAAGGTAGCTTGGGTGGTTGGTGGAGCTGTGGTGACTTGAAGGCACCAGTCCCAGCTAAGGGACAGATTGCCGAAATTGAGAGAAAGTGCTAAAGTTCTAAGGAGACACACTGAACAGATTAACAGCAGTTCCTGGGGAAGCAGTTTGGACAGTGGTGTGGGCTGGTGGTTGACCATGTGTGACCTGGTGGGGAGTTTCCAGTGCACCAGAGCTCTTGCTGAAGTTGATGGGAGCCAGAGACAGAGCAACTTAGATTCCTTCAGATAGAGACCTGCATGACTCACGGGAGGGGCAAAACCTTCCCCTAGTCTGCCAAGAAGGCACTTCTACTTGATGAACTCCACATTTTAAAGCTCAGTCATTACAATTTGAAAATATCTCATAATTTAAATTGTACCAGTTTATCCTAAAGAACACTCTCCCTGACCCTCATCTGCATGCCTTCAATGGTTTGGATTAGTAGAGAAAGGACAACAACGCAAGGTGAGACCGCGTGCATGATATTTCAGCTGAACCAAGAGAAATACGAGCAGCTGATTCTCCCTCCCTTGGGCCCCCCAGCACTTTGGCATTT
Source organism: Mustela nigripes (assembly GCF_022355385.1). Classification (NCBI taxonomy): domain Eukaryota; kingdom Metazoa; phylum Chordata; class Mammalia; order Carnivora; family Mustelidae; genus Mustela; species Mustela nigripes. The sequence continues at coordinate 149,150,834 of NC_081558.1, read as the reverse complement.
CTCCTTTAGTTCTTTGCTGTCAGCCTTTTATTTTAAATTATTTGATTTTGAGAACCTGGAAGATATCTCGGAGATTAGTTATAATCCGGGACAAGTGCAACCTGGCTCAGAGAAGAAGGTTAAGTGACTTGCCTAAGATGACACAATTTCTTAGTTCCTCTGTTAGATTATGGCATCCCTGAAGGAGGCCGTTGTGGCAGCTGCTGGGCCTTGTCACTGACGGTGCTGTAAGAATCTGCTGAAATGAGCTAAACTGGATTTCCCTTATGTACAATGAATTTTTATCCTGGAGAATAGCAGCAAAACGAAAATCTCACGAGAAGCCATACTTTGACTCAAAAGACCCAGTTCTGTGTGAGAAACGAGGACTTGGATGCATCTCCTAGTGGAAGAAACTTAAACACAAAATGTATTTAACTAACACGTAATTCTTACCATGTGCCAGGCATTGTTTTAAGCGCTTTCCAAATTTTGCTTCCTTCTGCCTTCATAATAGGCCTAAGAGCTAGGTCATATTATCCTCAACTTACAAATAAGGAGAGTAAGGCTTGGAGGGGCAAGTTACTTAGGGCAGCTCAGGCAGTGAAGAATGACAGACCTGACATTCAAATCCAGTCAGCCTGACTCCACGCTGTGTCTCCAAGGGTGTGGTCCACGGTCGGAGTTCTGGGCAATTTTCTCTCTCTTTTCAAATTATTACTGAAGTGCAAGGCTTCCTTTGGCAATTTCTGCAGCCTGGTCACAAGCACCATGTGAGGTTCCAAGAGGCCGCCACTGGCACAGTGGACACATTTTCGAGTGTGTGTCAGCACAGGAATCACCGTGGCCAAACATGACACAACAGCCAATGCTCTGGGACGGGAGCCCTGACACAGCCTTTGGGCAGTGTCAGCTCACGGGGGCTCGTGTGGCTTTGCTGACACAGCTGGTCAGCCTCAAGAGGCTTCTGCAGTGGCCGGGGTGGCATGGAAGGAAGTTTAAACCTCAGGGGTTGTAACTTTCTTTCTGCCTCTTACAGAGGTGGTAATTCATTCTGGCGAAAGCGATGGAACTTCAAGCGTTAGAACCGTGTCCTTGAATAACTTCTCTTATCCAAGAATTGAACAAAGTACAAAAGTGGTTAGGTTGTTGTTTAGACTTGCCAGCGAACAGAGGAGTGACTGGAATGACTTACCATAAAAGGAAAAGTACTCATTTACAAAGCCTTTGAGGGAAATGATTACTTTACTCAAATTTCAGATTTTTCCCTGTAAGACGCAAAACTAGCCAGACTCTTGGTTCATACTGAACTTGTTTCATGTTAGTGGTAACTAGTAGAAAACTAGGGAGATTTCATACCTCAAATGTAACCTAGGACGAGTATTTAGCAGGAAGAGTGGGAAATGATTGAAGTTATGGGTGAATACCAAAAATTAAAAAAAAATAAAAACTTTGAAGTGTTCTTGGCTGTGATGGTCATAAAATATCAACTTTCAATATTCTTATTTTAGCTCTTTTGAGTTCCTAGGCTGCTGTGATTTGACCAGTGTAGAGAAAGGGGTCCTTCACTAATGTGTGGTAATTTCCCAGGCGAAGCCCTATCTTGAGACAGACTGCTTGTCATCTGCTTAGTTGTTTCACAGAGATTCAATAAAGGGAGAATCTTTTCCATTATAAAAAGGCAATTCCATTTTAAAAAGCTGGATAATTGTATAGTTTAAATCAACCCTGAAATAATATTGGAACAAGATCAGATTCTGAGGTTAAAATAGATGTCTTGGGATGCATTCAACAGTTTGATGACAAAATCCCTCCTGGGATTTATAGCTTTGGAGGTTTTCACTGAATTGAGAAACAAATTAAATGGAAAGTCTTGAGCTGAAATGTGCTGCTCCCAACAATACGTGGGGCTTACACATTTCCCATACATTTTTCAAGATCAAAATATTTATTGAATCTCAACTAGATGGCAGGTACAATGTTGTACAGTATGAATAAGAGAGAGTTTTGACCTCAGGAAGTTTACAAAGTAGATGGTTTGAGGAACTGTAGTGTAGTTTTTAACTTTTCGGGGGTCATGGACCTCGGGCTGGTTGGGATTAGATTTAGCTGGAAGTGACAGAAAATCCCCAAAAAACTATGATTTAAATAAAGTAGTAGTTTATTTCTACTTGCTGAAAACCTGGCAATCTGTAACTAGACTATCATTCTCATGATTGTCAAGGCTGAAGGTTTCTAATATATTTGCTTGTCATCTTCAACATTTGACTTCTACCTCACATTCTAGGATGTCTGGTGAAGTTTCAGCCATTATGTTGGTGGAAGGAGGATGAATATCCTCTCTTATTATTTAGTGACACGACTACCTATTTATGCCACGATGTAGGGAAGTTGAATACTAGAGTCTTTATTTTGACATTTCCGTTCTCAGCTAGAAATGATGGCAAGAGTGGTCATTGAGAAGGTTGACAATCATCATTCTACATGACAGATGCCTTTAAGAATCTTTTTTAAAGCTAAGACCCCTTTAGGAAAATTCACATATGCACACACACATTTAATAGGATTTTAAGGGTTTTTGCAGGCTTGATCTCCCCTTGATTGAACCAAGTTCTCTAGGAATATGAAAATGCATCAATGATAATTTTCCACAGCCCCACTAGTGTCACAGGTTGGATTCTTCAGGCAGCAGATCTGAGACGGAGTTAGAAGTTTTAAAGGATTTGGGGAGGGGGTGGATAACATTTGTAGAAATAATAAGGGAGGAAATAGGGTTGGGCAGGAGGGAGGGATCCGATAACTATGTAGGACTGAGAAAACTCTGCTAATGCAATGGGGGGGAACATTCCAGCTCAGGGGGTCTGTTGGAGGAGTCTCACACTGGGCAGGAATGGCTTGGCCCTTACACCACTGCCTTGTTTGTTGCTCACTGAACATTTTCTGGGCTAGAGTAAGACTTTGGGGATAATTCTTAAAGGAGATCCTAAAGGAGATATAAGCTGGGGGTTATCCACTAGTCATAGCCTTTGCAAATGAGCAGCGAGTCCTTTCTTGAAGGAATCTGATTGGTGCATATTGACGTCTGCCACAACCAGCCACCATTCAGAGGTTTAGATCACCATAGGTCCATAAAAACCAGCTGTGGGTGTTTATGTCACTCTTTTATAATTGTTTCTCTAACCTCTAGGTTAGCACTGACATTCTTGGAGATCTTCCTCATTTGCTTATCTTGCATATTGAGTTTATGATAAAGCCATGGAACAATGCCTCCTGACTCAATCATTTTGGACATTTGTAATGAATAGCTCCAGAAAGGGCAAGAACAGCACCACTCTGGGATAAGGAAGTGGAGGAGAGGCTTCATCGCCTGAGTCATCTGTGGCTGAAACATCATCTCTATGACCACCTACTCACCTTGGAGGGGCTAATGTTGGTCGACAGTTTGAGCCATAGACATTCCCTATTATTTGAGAACAAGTTTCGTGGTAACAATTACTTATTAAGGCAAAAAGTGATATGCCACTGCTCTGTGTCCAGTTCAGGGAGGAAGAATGCAGATCCCGCATAAAGAATAGCGACAAAATGGCTTAATTATTGAAATGATCAAAATGGAGCTCAGAACTATACTAAGAAGTATAGTTCACATTCTGTCATGAGTCTTGGTTATTCATATAACTGAAAGCCTAGGAGCGGAAGGTATCAGCAAGATACTGCATAACTTATCTACAAACGGATGAGCTTGCTTGGTGCCAGGAAGGCCTTTGCTATGACAATATGTCATATATGTAAGAAAGAAACAATACTCAATCTTATTTAATGATAGCATGTGCTTAGCTCGTGTGGGATAGGATTCTCCTCTCATCCCCTGCCCCCCAAAGATAGAAGCGTGCTTTCAGTGTGCTGGCAAAATGCAGTTTGAACCCAGCAAGCTAAAGATACTAACCATCTAGTGAAAGTCTGAATTTCAGGGGCACCTGGGTGGCTCATTTGGTTGAGCGACTGTCTTTGTCTCAGGTCATGATCCCAGAATCCTGGGATCAAGTCCAGCGTCGGGTTCCCAGCTCTATGGGGAGGACTTCTTCCTCTGACCGTCTCAGCTCTCATGCTCTCTCTCTCTCTCTTACTCTCTCTCTTTCTCTCTCAAATAAATAAATAAAATCTTTAAAAAAAAAAAAAAAGAACAAAGAAAAGAAAAGCTGAATTTCAGGTATATGGTATCATGTGTTTCTTCTTTTTTTTTCCTTATTGGACAGAAAATGCCAAGGATTAATTTAATTATACTCTTCGGTTCATGGCATAATGATGCGTACTATACAAGGTTTCATCCTTAATTTAATTTTATTTTCTGTTATTGTCCGTCTTAGTCCCCACCCCTGTGTAGGCATTCCTTCTAATATGGTTGATACCTGTACTGCAGTAGTCTGTATTCTTGTGAAATCTGTAGGGTTATGATGTGTGTGTTTGTATTATAACATTTTTTAAACTATATCAATCTTTCTTAATTTTGAAAAAAACTTAACCAGCATGTTTTAAAGTTATACTCATGTTGCTATACATCCACCTTATTCTTTCTTCTAACAGCTGCCTAGAATCCCAGAGCCTGCTTCCACACCACTTTTTGACCCCTTCCCTAGTGACACCTTTCTTATGTCACTTCCATCTCCCTGATGCACAATCAGTGCTTTTGAGAGTCACATCTCCTGAGATAAGATACAGGAAATATAAGCAGTAAGTTGATGCCTTTAAGACATTTCCTGAGCTGGAACTACAAAACCTGCTGGAAGAGGAAGGAAAGTTTCCAGCACTATGGTACTCAACAGGGTGCTATGGTTCTCCTCAGGTGAGAAGACATTACACAATTATCTGGAAACATTTAGGATCATGATGACTGGTATCTAGTGGGTAGAGGCTAAGGATGCTGAAGTACAAGACGGATCCTGACAATGAAGAATCAGTCTGAAATGTCAATAACACTGAGTCTGAGAAACCTTATTATAGCAGAATTATTTTTAGTGCTGCAAATGTATTTCTTTTACACATTCTTTGAGTTTTGATCTGGATTTCTTTTCTTGTTTCTGCTTCCTTGCTATTCTGTTACCCTGGCATTCCTTTCCTCATTTTTTCTCTTTTATTTATTGGCTCTGACTTCTGTTCTCTCTTGTTCTGTTGTGACCACCTGTTTTGATTGGGATCAGTTCTTGGCAACGGCTTTCTACATACCTGCAGCCAGGTCCTAGTGAATGGCTTGATCTGACTTTCCATCCCAATTCTGACTACTCCTTAATATAATGCAGTAATATTTCTTGGTATAAATCAATAACTTAATATTCTGATTCATACATCTGCAGTAGAGATTTTAGTTATCAAATAATCTCCATTCTCTACTTCTACCCTACTAATAGGACACCAATTTTATTCCAGATGGAATTAATAAAACATTAAATATCCAGGCTGCCTTTTCAGTTATTCAGGACTTGTAAGTAATGATTGTTGAGTGGATCTTCCAAAATGTTCCTTAAAGAGCAGACCAATAACTACCATACCTCTTTTTTTGTTTTTGTTTTTGTTTTTTTTTTTTCCTTCTCTCTATACCTCTTTCTTGTTTCTTTTTTGTATTATGGACATAATTATTGGAGCTCCAGCAGTAATCTTGCATAATGAGGCAACCTTGATGGTAGAAGTCAATGGAAAAATAGTGGGGTAGAGATAGAGTTTGGGCCCATGATGATAGTGCAACCACTACAACAGTCCTAGTTCTCACGTCTGGAATTATTATATGTAAGAAAGAAACAATATTCAATCTTATTTAATGATAGCATGTGCTTAGCTCATGTGAGATGGGATGCCCCTGCTATCCCCTGCCCCCCACAGATAGAAGTGTGCTTTCAGTGCGCTGGCAAAATGCAGTTTGAACCCAGCAAGCTAAAGATACTAATCCAAGACTGTGTTAGACTCATGAAAGTAAATTCTCCTCTGTGAAGCTTCCCGCCTCTCTGCCACTCTTTCCAGGTGATAGACTTTGACTTCACCTGCCCTCATGCTTCAAGATTCACGCCATCATAAGCATTCAAGGTGAACTATCCACCCATCTTTTCTCTTTATAGCAAAATATTATTTTAGAGGATGTTAACCACAGGTACATAATACTTTCAGATATTGTTTACTTGGAAACATTAGCAAGAAGCAATTCCTCATGATTGGGAAAGGATAATGATCTTCAAACCTGAACAAAGCACCAAATTTCCAAGGTGATGAAGAAAATAGTCAAGAATCATTACGGATTGAAAAAAAAAAAATTTCTGGGGAAGAACTTCTTTTTTTCCTAGATTGCATCCCAAAATGGTTTGCATTTTTGTGGAGATGAAGGAGGTTTTGCCATTATACTTTAGGTCATAGAGGGCCAATACAAAGGGGACAGTGAAGTCTTCCTCAATTATCATATAATATTTATGAGACTGGAGGAACAATTGAATTAGCAGTATCCTTCTTATTCAGAGATATCAAGGGTTAGTATTTTGACTAGATGACTAACCCAAGGATGTTTCAGACACTGTAATATGAAAGTGACAACAATCCTTCTTAGGATACCATGAGTGCTAAAGTGGACATCCTCATGGATTTGGAAGCACAACCATCTCAGAATAGGATATCCACTTATACAAAGATCATGCTAGATTGAGATTTAGGGATGTTACATGAGCTGGTGAGGCTGGGATTCAAGGTTTCTAGTCTGGGGTATTTTTAGGCTACAGTCTTGGGGTATACTTTGAAGAGATTGCTATCTGAATGAATTAGTGCTGAGTCGTGTGCCAGTACCCAGTACCCAGTACCCAGAGGAGTTTTGTGAAAGCCTTACTGGTGTCTTTTTTTCTGTGGAACGTAATCTGACAGAGGGCATGAAAGAAGTTAGAGCTAACTCCTGGGGCAAAGCTTGAAGATGGAAACCATGAGGACTTAACCAATAGTATAGTATTAGGGAATACAGGTATATATAGCTATTTTTTTGGATGGATAACTTTAAATCTTTCAGTCTCCTCAAAATTTAAGTATATTTCCTTGAACCCCAACCCTGTGGTCCTTCCCAATATTTCCAATGATCTCAGGGGCTTAGTTTTCCTAATTTATTTTAGTTTTGAGTTCTAACTTCTCTGTTATACCTTCTCTGTTGTGAATTTTATGTACAGCCTCTTTATACTCAGCATCACCAAGCTGGACAATTATCTTCATTTTTCAAAGTACAAAGAAATAGAGCATAACTATTCACTTTCTGCAGGGAAACTGAGATAAAAGGGGATAAGTAGTTTGCCCACAGTCACCCAACTAGTAAGTCAGAAAGAAGACTACAGCATGGGTCATGTTGTTAGGGACCTTGCAGTCTTGTGACAAGCCAAACGATGACTACACAAAGACCTAAGAGGAGCTGTAATGGAGGCAGGGACGGGGCTGTAGAGTTGCTCTGCCTGGAAGAACAAGCATAGTGTCAGACAGGGATGACTGCATTACACCGGAGTCAGGACCTGAAAGATAAATAAGCCCCCAGAAGTTGAGAGGAGGGTGGGAGGGAGGAAATGTGAGAACAAAAACCCAGAGGCAGGACAGTATGGTAGAGAGTATGGGGGCATCCTTGATCATTGGGTATAGGAAGAAGCAGAAGCAGATAAAAGTCTACTTAGATGGAGCTCCTGGGTGGCTCAGTCATTAATCGTCTGCCTTCGCCTCAGGTCATGACCCCAGGGTCCTGGGATCAATCCCGGCATTGGGCTCCTTGCCAGATGGGAAGCCTGCTTCTCCCTCTCTCACTCCCTCTGCTTGTGTTCCTCTCTCAAAGGGTCTCTCTTTGTCAAATACATAAAGTCTTTTTTTTTTTTTTTTTTTTAAAGGTTACTTAGAAATATGCTATGCTGAGGAGTTTAAGTTTTATTCCATGGGCGTCAGGAGGCCATTCAAGGAGTCTCAGCAGGAGAGACCCGTGATTGGATGTGTAGGTTAAGCTATTTTAATGAGTTCTCTGCCCACTGGCAGTATCCTTATTCCCTACTGAAACCTATCAACTGACATGCTATTAAATATGGGTTTTTGTCCTCAAGAACTGTCCAGCATAAGGTGACTGACTGTAAGAGTAAGTACTGTCTCTGGCATGACATCATTTCCACTCCAAGGACAGGGAGGCCACAATATTTTTCTCCATCAGATCTCTGGGTGTTTTGCTATCATAGTCAGAAAAAGAGAGCTTCTTTCCAACTTCCTCTCCAGCCTTCCAAAGGAAACAGAATTATAGCCCATGGAAGACAAAGATCACCCTGTCCAATCCGTAGGCCCTTTATTACAAGTGATGCTGGCCTCAGCCAAGGCTCCATGACCTACCTAATCAAATTTTCTGCTTCTTTTTCTTAAAGATCCTGGGGACCTAGACCAGCAGCCACTTCCCTCCATAGGTGTCCTTGTCATTTCCACAGGTGTCTTGGAAATGAGGTTACTCCCTCACCCTATAGTAGTTAAAGGCATGATGTGTTCTTGAGAGAGACTCTCTCTGGTTCTGAAAAATAATGCTCTTTTCAACATAGTGAAACTGCTCTTTTATAATTTATTTAAGATGTCATAAAGTTTCTGCCAACCCTGCCCTTTCAAACTCCAACCTCAAGTTCTAAACTGGAGCACTGAGCCGCAATTATCTTAAATTTCCCTAATCATTCTGCCATAACTAACCTTTCCCCAAACAGTCTAATAGCATGAATGTTTTCCTTCAAAAGAAGTGTTCCAAGCTCCATTTTTAATATTTTTTCCCAAGGCAGTGGAAACTATCTGAAATGTACACAAGTCTTATAAAATGGCAATACAATTGCCTTAGTAAGACTTTAAACTCATATCGAGTTTCTGAAGTCACAGTTCTCCTTCAGGACAAGCCTGAGGCAAAATGATACTGTAGGAAATAGTTGCACATATTCTGTTGGCAAAATTTCTCTCAAGAATGTCTGCTTTTGGATTTTATACCTCAGTGTGCCTGTACAGTCATGTACTACCTCTCCCAGAGTAATTTTCATTCTGAGCCTAATTGCTACATCACAGGGTCCAGATTTACCCTGAGAGTTGGATGAATCTGAGTGGTACAGTTGGGTGAAACAGGTCTCCCTTTAATGAAAATATTATGTTATCTATTAAGTAACCTAGGGAATAGGGCATCTCTAGGGAAAATAGCTCTTGAACTTACAAATTGCCTTTATGCTCATATAGATATGCCTGATGGACTTGGGGGCCAGGTAGCCCAATATTAGTAATCATATGGTTATTTATGTGTCTGATGATTTGATTCCTGTTTACTTCTTCAGCTAGACTGTGTGCTCCATGACGGTGGGGGTCATGGCTGTTTTTTCTCATCATTATATTTTCCACACACAGCGCAGGGCACATAAGGGTAAATCAGTCTTGTGGGTGTGGGTGGATAGAATGGTCTGGAATCTACTTGAGAAACACACACATGCACATATGATATAGGCATAGACGCAGAGGTAAGAGAATGAGTGTCTTAGTCATCTCAGGCTGCTCTCTGACAAAATGTCACAGGCCTGTGCCTTAACAGCAGACATTTATTTTTCACATTTCTGAAAGCTGGAAAGTCAAAGATCAAGGTCTGGGTTGATTTGGTTCCTGGTGAGACCTTTCTTCTTGGCTTGCCTACGGTCTCCTTCTCTTGCTGTGTCCTCCTGTGATGGAGGGAGAGAAGGGGATGCAAAGAGGGAGGGGAAAGAGAGATAAAAGAAGAGAAGAGAGAGGAACCTCTTCCTTTTCTCATAAGGCCAATAGTCCCATTGGATTAGGGTCCCACCCTTATGACCTCATTTAACCTGAATTAATTCCTAAAGGCTCTTTCTCCAGATTCAGTCATGTTGAGTCACTGGACATTAGAGCTTCAACATAAGAATTTTTGGGAAACACAAACTCATAGAGTAGGTTTCAGAGACAAAAGGACTTGAGGTAAAATAATAATGATTTACTTACGATCTGTAAAGTCTCAGGCAGTTTAAAGTTTCCAAGTCTCAGTTTCCTTATAAAAAAAATGAAGATAACTAATACTTACCTCAAAGTTTATGAAAAGAATAACTAATATAAATATAACACTTAACCCAGGGCTTACTCAAGGCAGGAAAACAAAAAATAGTGTGTCTCTTTATTATCCTCATGAGGCTCTCTTGGGGCTGGCTTCTGGTGGGACAGACATTCCTGGAAAACACTGGTGGGGTGGGATGTCCAGAAACCCCTTTATGTGGGGATCCTTGATAAAAGAAGAATCTGGGTTCAATAAGCCTGACTAATGAATATTACCTGCTCATCATATGAATGAGAATATTGGTGAAATGAGTTTGAATGACAACTAGTCCCTTAGATATGTCTGAGCCCTCATTTGACTTGTGCCCAAGTACTATGGTGAATGGAAGCAGGGACAAAGATCCCAGTAAAAATGATTAGTAATTTCATGATAAGGCCCGTGTAGAGAATATTAATAGCCTTATTTGGGTATTTCTGTAAAAGAATGAAGAGAAAAAGATCGAGAAGAAAGAGACAGAGAAATTCTTTTTTATAACACAATAGAACAGAGTGTAAGTCTGGAATCTTGAGTTCTCTGTTGTCCCAGCTGCGCCCGAGATGAAAGTGTCCTGTGAATACCCGATGAGAAAAGTGGTGCCAGAAGAAATACTTCAGAATTTGTGTCCGGATAGGAACAGATTTTCCAGAGTGTGTCTCCTAGCTTCTTTTTGGTAGACTGAGTCTAACGGAGCAGAAAAGGACCAAAAGGTGAAGTGATCTTAATGATTATTGTTAATTTGACTACGTTGGGCTGATAACTGCCTGGTATTTTTATTGATTATTTAGTGAGGTACACAGGAAAGAGAGCTGGACCTGCAACCAGAAATCCCCCCTCAAGCAAACAGATTATTTATCAAGTATATAATCCTTTTGAAATGTAAGTTTTATCATATTACATATTACATATATTACTTATATGTAATATGATGATTGCTACCTTACCCTATCAGATGATTTTATAGGGTGACTGAGGTAAAAGTATGTAGTACTTGGCACGTGAGCACATTTGAGTACTAGGCAGTGAGCACGTTTAGAGAATTGAGTTTCCTGGGCAGCCAGACTCAGGATTTTGTCAGCTCCACCATTGACTAACTTGTTCACTTTAACAAGTGTTTAATTATTGTTGACTTAACTGGATTTTGCCTTCACACAATCTCAATCTTAACAATTTCTCTGATCTGTTTCTACTTTGCCTAGGCATCAAATGTTCTATTTTTTTTTTTTTTTTTCAATTTGCTTTGTAATTCATTGGTAATAGGCACTGGTGGTGTAAATACAACCTCATTGGTGAGACAGCATTTTGAGTGAAATCCCATATAGTGCCAGGAAGGAGGAGTCCTTTTGGACTTTATGCTGCCTCAAACCAGTGAGACCATGGCTAAAGTGATATTCTCCAGAAGAACTCTGCCTCCATCTTTTCCAGAGCAAGATGGAGACATTGGTTAATCCATTTAAATTCCTTTTAGCCCAATTCCTAATTTATAAAAGGGAAGGCATTGATATGGAAAAGAGAAGTTTAAAACAAAATGTAGTGACTCAAGGCTAAGGGCACTCGGTCCTGAAGAGAGTTTGGTTGGTTGACCCTGAATCAAATCTTTCAACTACAGCAAATGTTAAGCTTAAAATAGAGTAAGTTAGGAGAAATGAATTGACACCTCACATTATTTTTCTTATATTTTCTATCTAAAGAAACAAAAGGACTTAAGTTGGGATTCTTCCCCAGGTTTGAACTCTCCTTGTCTCCAAAGGAGAATTAATGGACTTCCCTGAAAAACAGAGTTTCAGGCACACCAGATTTGACCCAGAGAGCAAGAGATAACTCAGATGGTACTTTCTACTCTCAGTGGGGAATTGCTCTGCCCAAGAGTTTGATGCCTCAAACCCTAAGAAGGAAAGCAGAAGGGTTGCAGCTGACCCAGTGAAGGAAGGCTGAGACACAGCACCCTGGAAGTGACAGGACCTTGATGTATGTGTATGGTGGGTGTGAGGGATGTGGGTGTGGGTGTGAGGGATGGCCACTAGGCTTAGTAAATTCATCCCTGATGATGCTTGGTCCTGAGGGTAGTGGAGCCACAGACCTTTGTAGGATTTGTCAGGGAGCATACCCACCATTGACACCGTAGCCTTAGCAGATGTTTCATTCTTATCTTTGCAAGTTTAGTTTCTAATATAATGGATGTGAGGGTGACGAAACCATAAAAATTTATGATACTGAACATTGTGTTGATGTTGGACAATAGCTGCAGGATTTTATACATGTTACTAATCCATTTCATTCTGGGATAAAAAAAAAATTACACCTTCAGTAAGTCATTTATATGCCTAAATGGAGACTACTCATGAAACATTTATTGTTTTGTGAATGGGAAAGTTTTCTTAAAAACATAAAACAAGAAAAATGTCAAATTGGCATATTAAAAATTTAGGAACAGCGTAAATATCCATTAGCAGAGAATGGATAAACTGGAAAGTCTTAATAGAATAGTATTGAATACTAGTATTTCTCGAACTTTAGAGTACATCTAAACCATACAGAAATCTTGTTAAAATATAGATTCTGATTCTGTAGATCTGAGGTGGGTCCTAAGATTCTGAACTTCTAACAGACTCCCAGGTGACACAGTGGTGCTGATCTACAGACCCCACCTGGAGTAGGAATTTTCTACCTAGAGTTGAAATGAACCAGAGCCACACCTGCCAAGACAAATAAATCTCAAAATATAACTTTGAGGCAAAGAATTACATTGCAGAAGGTTATGCAGGTTATGATACAACTTACATAAAATTCCAATAGTGTAAATATATTTTTATTGATGTGTGATCCATGTGTAGTGAAAGAGTAAAAATAAGCACAATAATAATAAACATTCAATTCATAATAGTGGCTATCTGGGGGAATGGACAGGAAAGTTACAGAAATTATAGGAGGATTTGACATGATCTATGTGTCTGTTTCTTAAACTTGCTGGTGGTTACAAAGGTGTTTGTAACATTATTTTCTATAATTATATATATCAACATTAGGACTTAAGGGTGTGTGTATATGTGTACGCTTGAGGGCATATGTTACTTCAGTGGTCTAACAAAGATTTTGTATAAAAATTTGAGCCTTTTTCCTTGTCATCTTTTTAAATCTTTTTCCTTATAATCTCTTCAACCAAAGATATAGTTAAAGACTAATCACAACTGAGTTTGTTCCTTGGAGACATGGAAGATGGGTAAGAATAATCAACAGTGGTATATTTGGAAAAGGAAAACAAAATTTGTTTTAAAAAATATATTTTCTTAAGTATCTTTAGCAGAGGTGTCTATTTTTTCCATGATAGGTAATTATACAGATATTTCATTGCTAACATTTAAAATTTGCCAAAAAATAGATTTTGCCATTCTGGTAAAAGAGGAGCTAATAGAAAGGGTGTTATTTAAAAATACTGATAGTTTATCATTAGCTACATTTAACCTTGATGTACTTACAAAGAAACATTTTTTGCTTTGTTACTATATCTTTGGTTAAAGTTAGTTTTAAGTTTTTTCTAAAGGAAATTGAGGAGGGACTAGGAATTTCAGAGAGTAAAAATAAATTTTACAACTATTAAGAATGATTAAGTCTATAAGAGGTAAAAATGAGCAAAAGATACAAACAGAATTCTTATAAAAGAAGAAATACAATTAATATATAAATATCTAGAATTATGTTCAAGTTCCCTGGCTTTAAAATGCATAACAAAACAACTATGAATGATGTTTTTTGCCCTTCTAATTATCAAAAAAGTCTTTATTATTTTTTTTAAAAACTAAAATATTTAATTCTGTTGAGAATGTGATAATGCAAGCATTTTTGTTATTTGTAGTAAATGATAACAATTTGGGACACTATTTGGCAATATGTGTCAAGTATTTTTAAAAATGTTCCGATTACTTACTGAAGAATCTCTTTTAAGAATTTTATCTGAAATTCCAGAAAACATATATAACTCTTTTCATCACAATTTTACATATAGTAGTAAAAATTTTTGAAATAATGTACATTGGTTTGGATCTTACTGGACAAGGATGTGAAGATGAAACTATACATGTAAGAAATTTATTGGCCGAAACTCCTGTGAAAAATAGAGAAAGGGGAACGGCAGCTGGAGAACCCTCAGACTGAGCTATAGTTCTGACACCTGTGATGGGAGAGAAGAAACAAAGGATTGGATAGCTGAGCCTCAGACTGGAGTGTAGTTCTTAGAAAATCCTGGCTATAAAGATGGGGGTTCTTGGAGAGAGGCTGTAGGATTCCTGCTTTGAGTAGGAATACCCTGGTTCTCATTCCCACTTTATTGTCTGTCACTGGCTGGGAAAAGCTCTGGAGAACCCTGGCCTTGGTGTGAACACCATGGCAGAGCCAAAGGGATAGTAGCTGGGGTAGTTCCTCCTGGAGGAGATCTGAGTAGTATACCTCCATGACAACATATAGCCAATATTTCTAGAAGATAAAGTTTTAAGGTAAGCTATGCATTTGTTTGGGTAGGCTTGGTGATGTGACAAACAACCACCAGCATGAGATAATACAATAAAGTTCTAGTTCTTGCTCATGTCGTGGTCCCATCAGGTACTGGGTAAATGGCCTTTTGTGTAGTAATTCAACAAGGCTGATTCTTTTTGTCTTCTATGATTCCTGAGTCTTCAACTTGGTCTTTTTTTTTTAATTTATTTTTTATTTATTTTCGGCATAACAGTATTCATTATTTTTTCACCACACCCAGTGCTCCATGCAATCCGTGCCCTCTATAATACCCACCACCTGGTACCCCAACCTCCCACCCCCCCGCCAATTCAAACCCCTCAGATTGTTTTTTAGAGTCCATAGTCTCTCATGGTTCACCTCCCCTTCCAATTTCCCCCAACTCCCTTCTCCTCTCTAACTCCCCATGTCCTCCATGCTATTTGTTATGCTCCACAAATAAGTGAAACCATATGATAATTGACTCACTCTGCTTGACTTATTTCACTCAGAATAATCTCTTCCAGTCCCATCCATGTTGCTACAAAAGTTGGGTATTCATCTTTTCTGATGGAGGCATAATACTCCATAGTGTATATGGACCACATCTTCCTTGTCCATTTGTCCACTGAAGGGCATCTTGGTTCTTTCCACAGTTTGGTGACCGTGCCATTGCTGCTATAAACATTGTGGTACAATTGGCCCTTCTTTTCACTACATCTGTATCTTTGGGGTAAATACCCAGGAGTGCAATGGCAGTGTCATAGGGAAGTTCTATTTTTTTTTTTAAGATTTTATTTATTTATTTGACAGAGAGAGATTACAAGTAGGCAGAGAGAGAGAGAAGGAAGCAGGCTCCCTGCTGAGCAGAGAGCCCGATGCGGGACTCGATCCCAGGACCCTGAGATCATGACCTGAGCCGAAGGCAGCGGCTTAACCCACTGAGCCACCCAGGCTCCCAGGGAAGTTCTATTTTTAATTTATTGTGGAATCTCCACACTGTTCTCCAAAGAGACTGCACCAACTTGCATTCCCACCAACAGTGTAAGAGGGTTCCCCTTTCTCCACATCCCCTCCAACACATGTTGTTTCCTGTCTTGTTAATTTTGGCCATTCTAACTGATATAAGGTGATATCTCAATGTGGTTTTAATTTGACTTTCCCTGATGGCTATTGATGATGAACATTTTTTCATGTGTCTGATAGCCATTTGTATGTCTTCATTGGAGAGGTCTCTGTTCATATCTTCTGCCCATTTTTTGATATGCATGTCTGTTTTTTGTGTGTTGAGTTTGAGGAGTTCATTATAGCAATTCAGCAACGTGGCAGGATACAAAGTCAATGTGCAGAATCAGTGGCTTTCTTATACACTAACAATGAAAATACAGAAAGGGAAATTAGAGAATCGATTCCATTTACTATAGCACCAAGAACCATAAGATACCTGGGAATAAACCTAACCAAAGAGGTAAAGGATCTGTACTCGAGGAACTACAGAACACTCATGAAAGAATTTGAAGAAGACACAAAAAGATGGAAGATCATTCCATGCTCTTGGATCAGAAGAATAAACATTGTTAAAATGTCTATACTGCCTCAACAATCTATACTTTTAATGCCATTCCGATCAAAATTCCACTGGTATTCTTCAAAGAGCTGGAGCAAATAATCCAAAAATTTGTATGGAATCAGAAGAGACCCCGAATCACTAAGGAAATGTTGAAAAACAAAAATAAAACTGGGGGCATCACGTTACCTGATTTCAAGCTTTATTACAAAGCTGTGACCACCAAGACAGCATGGTACTGGCATAAAAACAGACAAATAGACTAGTGGAACAGAGTAGAGAGCCCAGATATGGACCCTCAACTCTATGGGCAAATAATCTTCGACAAAGCAGGAAAAAATATACAGTGGAAAAAAAGACAGTCTTTTCAATAAATGGTGCTGGGAAAACTGGGCAGCTATATGTAGAAGAATGAAACTCGACCATTCTCTTACACCGTACACAAAGATAAACTCAAAATGGATAAAAGACCTCAGCGTGAGACAGGAATCCATCAGAATCCTAGAGGAGAACAGGCAGTAATCTCTTCGATATCAGCCACAGCAACTTCTTTCAAGATATGTCTCTGAAGGCAAAGGAAACAAAAGCAAAAATAAACTTTTGGGACTTCATCAAAATCAAAAGCTTCTGCACAGCCAAGGAAACAGTTAAAAAAAAAAAAAAACAAAGAGGCAACCCACGGAATGGGAGAAGATATTTGCAAATGACAGTACAGACAAAAAAGGTTGATATCCAGGATCTATAATGAACTCCTCAAACTCAACAAATACAAAACAGACAAGCATATAAAAAAATGGGCAGAAGACATACAAATGGCTATCAACTTGGTCTTTGTATCCAGTGAGGGAATAAGGAAGAGAGCACACAGGGAAATACGTGGAAAAGGTGAGGAACAGGCTTAGTGGTAACCAACATCACTCTCCTCTATGTTCCATTGGCTAGAATATAGTGGATCTAAGTGCCAAGACACCTGGGATTGAAGAGAAGCACATGGATACTGGTGCTAAGTGGATTCTTATCCTGCCACGTCATGATGCATCCATTCAGTAGACTATTAAGCAGATTTTTACAAGTGTCTTTAAACGTAATTCTTAATTTTATTGAAAGCTTTAGGTAAATTTAATAAGGCTTTAAAACTATGTAATAAAACTAGATAGAGAGAAGATAGACAGATATAGATATATCAACCATAGAAAACAACCTTAATCTGTGAAGAGAAATAATTCAAGAAAGAAATTTTCTGGAATATTAGCACAATTGTTTTAGAATGTGCCATTGTGGAAGTTTTCTCATTTATATTTATGATATTTTTAATAGAAAAAAATCTATATTTTTTTAATGTCAAGAAAAACTAAATCCTTTTAAATGTTTATTATTTTTCCAATCATTTTTCTCTATATTCCAATAAATTGCCATTTGAAATGTACAAACAGAATCTATAAGGAAAGATGTGAAAGAATTAACTCTGGGCTGCTAATAGTAATTACCTGAAGATTGGGCTGGGCATGAGAAAGGGTGACCTGAATAAAAAGAAGGAAAAATTTTCTAGCAAAAGAAATAATTTCTAAAAGTAATATACTCTGCAAACCTTTAGGAGAGAATTTTAGTGTAAATTAAAGTTTAAATTTTAGGACATAATATTGTTTTGCTTTTGAAAAACATATTTTATGCCATTTGAAAATTAAAGTTGAATCACTGGATTTTGCATATTTAACTCTTACAATTTAAGGAACTTCCACTTTGTTATCATGAGGGAATTTTGTTTTGATCCCCTGAAACATCTGTATTCAGCCACTCTCCTGCCTCTGTTCTCAGTAAGGCAGCTGCTATTGTCCACTATTAAGGCTCTGGCTTCCTCCAATGCCATGTTCTCTCCCAGGAGGTTAGTGCTATTTGACTAAATGATGGCTTTAATGTCAGCCACTACTGTAGCCGGGAAGCCTTTTCCAATTAAGTAGGATTCATGCCACATATGTAGTGAAAGTAGTATTTTAAAACAAAGCAAAACAACACACACACACACACACACACACCCATTGAAAATACAGGGTTGACAAATTTTACAGTAAATGTCTTTCCAAAATAGTAAATGTCTCTCTAGTTTAGTTTCCTTTTCAAAACCAATTGGCCATTTCCAAAATAAATTAATAAGACTCTGGGGGGGTCTTCATTTTATGGTGATATTTACCTCTCTTCATTGGCTTCAATCTCAGAGTCCAGATGGGACTAAAACCAGCTAAACTTTCTTTTTGATTGGTTTGGGGTTGCTGTAGCAGCTGCGGGAAATCTCTGGTGAATTTGGATGATATGATCTCTGCCCCTCAAATGAAGAGGTTCACTTATCCTCAACCCTGAATCTCTAATAAATCTTATTTCCCATATACAAACATTAGTAGCAAGTTGGCATAGAATTTTAACCATTGCTATTTATCTGATGAAACCTCACCATTATCATCATTATCTGAGCCAATTTTGTACTGATTACTAGAGTGAATGCTGATAGGGAATAACAGAAATAAATTATAAGTGGCCCATTTGATTAAAATAGCCATATGTAGTGCACTTGCTTCATAAGACGTTAGTCTGACTTCGTTTGTGTTGAAAAGGAATAGTCTAGATTCCTTCAGAAGCCATAGAAATACCATAGCTAACAGATGTTCTCTGGAATGAACGTTGATATTACCAAACAACTCAGACTAGTTACTCTTTGATGGCAATTCTTAGGTTTTGGAGACCAGATTATGATGAACAATCTCACCAGGAGATTTTATGTGTGAACTTAATGTGTCTGTGAGAACTGACATGTCTGTGATTTGTGAACTTCGGATTTTAGATGTCCACTATAACTCAGTTCATTAATACCCATAGATCCAAACATGGGTGTTAGATGAGCTATTGCTAATGACCCTTGAATATGTCTTTTTTTTTTTTTTTGTAATCTTTTACTTTCAGTTGCTATTTATTTGATTCCCCACCTACTAATTTAGAGACCCAGATATCTGACCCACACAGAGGATGATGCATAAATATTCTGATCTTATTATCCTTGGATTGCAGGTAAACTGTTATCTAAGCCAACACTGGGAAAATAAAGTCTTTCAGATTCATTCAACACTTGGCTTAGATTTTTATCAACATGTTTACAGGATTGTTACCACAGTGTAATTAATAACATGCCCTCATCTCCATGTTATTTTCTTTGATCTTCTGCTGACTCTTAGCACTTTTTTTTTTTCTATAATATGCTGAAGCAGCATAGGCAAGTAATACCAGGCATGGGTGGATATTAAGTATAACCAAAAGAATGCTGATTTGGTCTTCTACCAAATAACTAACTTCTGCATACTTGAGTTGTTTTTAATGTAGCAATTCTTTAAACTGTTTCCATATTTAGTTTCAAAGTTAAGTCCTGCCTTGCAGTAATACTTTTTATTTCAATGGAGTTTATCCTTCCTATTCATCCACATGTTGGAATGATTATGGAGCTGAGCACTGAATGTCCCCACCATCTGTAGGGAAAGTGCAGCTTTAACCAGCTGTCTCCCTCCTCAGGAGTCTCAGTCCAGCTGGACGTGGTGCAGGAAGGAAGGCCAATGTGGCATTTCCACGCTGTACAACCTTTGCAGAGAACCAGGTGCACAAAGATCTATTGTGATTTGAGGATGGTTGCTCCCACAAGGCACAGCTCTCCCATGCCCATCTTCTTCATTCTGGAGTTTACTCATCAGTCCCCTGTGAGAATAATTGTTAATGCCTGAGAAAATTAATAGGTTGAATGCTGGTAAACTCTTTGAAGGTGAGAAGTACTTTATAAGTGCTAATTATAATTTGTTTAAATATTTTAACTTTTTATTATGTGAAATGTTATCTATGGAATTTTTGTTGATAAGTTAAATGTGCTGAAACATCTTTGCTTTGAGGCAGACAGATAAAGTGGTTTAAACTAAAATATTGATCCTGATTTTTTTTTTTTTTTGACTGTTGGCTGAAAACCAAACTAAGTCCAAGCAAACCATAACAAAGCAAGCCAAACCATACAATCAGTTATGTCCTATCAATAGCCAATATATCTTATTATTTCACCATATAATGAGGTAATTTTTTGTGCTTAGTATTATGGATTCAGAAGTTGCAGAAACTGGGTGCAAATTCAAACTTCACCAGTTACTAGCTGTGAAATATTGGGCAGTTATTTAACCTCTTGAGATGTCAGTTTTTTTCATCCATAAAATGGGATATTGGGAGGACTAAGTTCTATAGTGTGTTTGTAAAATAGTGGCCCATTCAAACTAAGTGCTTGATTAGTCTGTTTACATTCCTACCAGAAAAATGCCATT
Organism: Mustela nigripes; assembly: GCF_022355385.1. Lineage (NCBI taxonomy): Eukaryota > Metazoa > Chordata > Mammalia > Carnivora > Mustelidae > Mustela > Mustela nigripes. The sequence goes on along the minus strand of NC_081558.1, from coordinate 149,130,382 downwards.
GACTGGGTGGCTTAAACAACATATTCTTATTTCTCATGTTTCTGGAGGCTAGGAAGTCCAAGGTCAAGGTACAGGAAAACTTGGCAAGAGCCTGTTTTCTGATTTATAGTTGGCCATATTTTTGATGTGCCCTCATATGGCAGAAACGGCAAGGGAGTTCTCTGGTGTCTCTTTTTATGAGGACACAAATCCTATTAATGAAAGCTCTACTGTCATGACCTAATTACCTCTCAAAGACTCTACCTCTAAACACCATCACATTGGGGGGTTAAGATTTCAATGTGTAGATTCAGGGGAGGAAAAACACAAACATTCAGTCCATAATAATGCTCAATGAATATGAGGACTCAGGAATTACAAAACAATGACATTCAGCCAGTGTTTCATATCTTATTTTTCCAAATCCATGACCTATGGCCAGCATCTGTACTGATTGGTCATGTCTGAACCTAATTAATTGGTGTTCTTGGTGTACTGGCAGTTGAACGACTACATAGGTAGTGGTATGATGTTGTTAGGCTATTTCAAAGCTAGAAGGGAGGAAAAAAACAAAAACAAACAAACAAACAAACAAAAACACAAAAAACCTTTGTATTATTCCAACTCCTATTCCTACTCCTTCCACTCTTTTACCATATCACCCAATAAGAACAAAGTAATAATACAAAAATCCACTCCAAAAACAAAATGCTCCTTTTGGAGACCATTTGATAGATGTGTTGTCTAAAGAAAAATGTAAAATGTAAACAATAGCAAAAAAAAAAGTCCCCATTTGGTTTCAGAAAATCTTCCCTAAGCTATTAAACTTTTAGTTACTTGGTGTTTGGATGCCAGCTGAGTGCTTTCCATTGTTAACTTTTGGTTGATCTTCTGTCATCTGGAGCAGTTTCTCTCTCTTTCTCTCTTTGTCTCCCTCCTTTCCTCTCCCCTGTCCCCACCCCTCCAGTTTATAGAGAAGATGGCATAACCACTGACTTGCTATGTGACTCCGCCTCCCTATAACTTCTGTGGTCCTCAGTTTTCTCTACTCTTTTGGTAGCAAGATACATGTAAGTGATAACTATTGGGTTTTAGTAAGGATGTTGCCAAATACATAAGAATCCCTAATTCTAGACTAGAATTTAACCTTGCCCAAAGAGAGGTCTGACCTTTGCCCTTGACTTATCTCTAGGTCCTTGGAATGTCCTGTCTAATAAGAGTGTCTTCATTTACCTGAGGGTTTTGAGCCATGTCAGATAGTCTAAAATGTGATTTATGGTAGTGACTTTGGGTCCTACAGTATTAGCTTGCTCTATAAAGAGACTGGAGACTAATGTCAGCTATGTGACAATTGATGTAGCCCAAATAAAGACACCAGAACTTAGGTAAACTTTCCTGGTTGACAAAGCTCTGTGCATACTGTCATACACCATTGCCAGGTGGAGTTAACACTGGCCGTGGCTCTGTAGGGAGTGGACAGCTAGAAGTGCAATGGGTGCAGTAACCTTCCTGACTCTGCTCTATGTGCCTCTTCCCCTGGCTGATTGTAATTTGCATTCTTTAGCTTATAGGAAACTCTAACTGTGACTGTGATAGCTTTCAGTCCTTCAAGTGAGTTATTGAAACTAAGGGCTGTCTTGAGGACCTCTGAACTTTGAATTATTGTTGGCAGTGAGGGTAGCCTTGTGGATTGGGCTCTGACCTTCATACTACCATATAGAGCAATAGAGCATTGTTGAAGTTTGAATTAGACTATATATGTCAGAGCCCTGAGAATAGTGCCTGGTATAGAGTAAATCCCAAATAAAGCAGCTATTGTTATAATTATTTTCTATGTTCTGAACTAATATCATGCTGGGAATGTAGGACCTGAGAAGTTACTCAGTCAGGGTTGTCAAATGTAATAAATAAAAATATAGAATATACTTCTACTATTTTTTTTTCTTAAATTGGTGTACCCAGGTGGCTCAGTGGGTAGAGCATCTACCTTGATTTCAGCTCACAGGGTTGTGAGATTGAGCCCCATGGTGGGCTCAGTGCTCGGTATGGAGTCTGCTTACGTCTCTCCCTCCCTCTCTCTGTGCCCCTCCCTGCCCCACTCTCTCTCCGTCTCAAATAAATAAATCTTAAAAAATATTTTTTTGTTAATCTGAAATTCAAATTTAACTGGGAAGCTTATATTTTATCTGGCAACCCAAGACATAGCCCAACATGTTCATTTTCCGGATAAAGAAGCTGTGTTCACAAAGGTTAAACATGCCAGTATCCATAGTTAGAATGTAGTTTTTCTGGGATAAGGACGCAGATCTTTTGATTCCTAAAACCCCTAAAATATGCTGCAGGTAGAAGAGAAAACCCTTGAAAAAACTAGTAAGGGAATGTAAAAGCTAGTGGCATATAATGAGGGATTGTAAATCTGCACACCTACAGCCAGTTAATTGGGGAATCTTAAGCCATCTCTTGGGTTCTATCTAGGGAGTAAGCACTTGACAGAGAAATTTTAATTTTGTATGTCAGAACAGGCCATTTGAAATGTATTCTCAGTGTAACTCTACTCAATACCCTGATACTATAAATATTTTCCTCATCTGTTTGGAGGAAGTCAGTATTTTCTGGGTATATAGCACATGTACTTAGAATTTTACTAATGCTATTCCTTTATGCTTGTTTAGTTCTTTACAATTTGTAAAGCATTCTTACTTCCATCTTCACAATAATTTGGAAGGGATCTGTGCAGATAGTAGAATCTCCACTTTACAAGTAAGTAAGCTGGGGCTCAGAGGATTTTTGGCATGTCCAGTTTCACTTAGGAGAAGGTATGAGATTTTCCCCCATCTGGTCCAGGGATTTCTTCACTGGTCAACAGTTCATGAGTCTGATGTGCAGAGTGGGATTATAAATGAATTAGAGAACCATTTCCTTCTGTATTAGTCTGCTCTTACAACCAAAACAAAATATATACCAGGTGGCTTACATTTTAGGAATTTACTTTTTTAAAATTCTGGAGGCTGGAAGTGCAAGATAGAGGTGCCAATAGGATTGGCCTCTGGTGAGGGACCTCTTCCTGGTTTGTAGATGGCTACCTTCTTGCTGTGTCTTCATATAGCCTCTTCTCTGTCCACTCACAGAGGATAAGAGAGAGAAAGATGTCTCTGGTGTTTCTCCTTCCTAAAAGGACATCAGTCCGTTGAGATTGGGGCTCCACCCTTATAACCAAATTTAACTTGAATTACCTCCTTAAAGGCCCTATCTCCAAATACTGTCACTTGGAACTCAGGGCTTCAGCATGCGAATGGGGAGGGGCTACCACCCAGTGCATAACACCTTTGTGGCTGAGTTCACTGTTTATGCCAAATAATGTAATGGGAAAGAGCGAAATTTTTACATGAGGCTGATGAAATCCACTCTTACCTTCACTGCCTTACTCCAGGCAATTAAACCTCCGTGAGCCTCCGTAAGAACAATACCTATTAGGGCTATTGGGTGCATGAGAGTGAAACGATATCAATAAAGTGTCCCACTGTATAAATACCTAAACTGTTCAGAAGTTAATTCCCTATCCCTTTTAATGTTATCAGTAAGGAATAAAATGAAATATTGATTCACTTGTATTGATCAAAATATTTGATTTTGGGGAGGAGAATTGTGAGGCCGTTCAATTACGTTTTTAAATAATGCTTTATTCTGCATTGTTTTCATGGGATTTTATCATTTTCAAACAGAATTTGCTTTTAAACTACATTTTTATAGTTTAAACAACCATGTTTTACTTGAAGGATCCCTGTAAAAGTCTTGTCTATGGGTGGTCTGAAACTGAGTGTTTTAGATGAAACTGTTTATTTTGCAGATAATTCAGTAACAATCTTGTTTTGAGTTTCCTGCCCTGGATAGTATTACATTTTACAAACATATGAGTGAGACGAGCTGATGTAAAAAACAAAGATGCTTTCATTCAGGAACAACACAACCTTCCCAGATCATGAGGATCGACTACAGACTTGTCTATACAACTCATCTGACTAATGTCTATAGCACACTTGGCTACGGAAATTGTTTGAATCATCAGCACAGAAATACACAATGCTTATTTTACAGTATGCCACCATTTAGTTTTTGTGTTGGGAAAGAATTGCAGCACCATTTGACCACACTGAAAGCAAAGCCAGTTGATTAGGACCGAGGATTTGGAGAGTCTTTCACTTGATTTTGGACATTAAAAATTTTGAAGTATGAGAAAAGCTGGGTTCATCCCTTCAATAGTTCACAATTTTATTACACCTCTTGCTGTACCTCCTTGGAATATTCAGAAGGAGAAGTCTAGCTTCTAGATACAACTTTTGCTTAGAACATTGGCTATAGATTGAAATCACCTGAGGTTTTTAATATCCTGTCGCTTAATCTAATTAAATCAGAACTTTTGGGGTGGGCATAGATATCTGAGCGTATTGTTTAAAGTTCTCCAGGAATGTCCACTCAAGATTCAACCGCCATCTTAGAAGAAAAAAAGACAAATCCTTTTGACTAGCACAGTAATTTTCAACTAGCTGAACGTTACATCACCCGGGGGAGTAAGGAGAGACTGCCAGTGCCTGGGCACCCGTAGAAAGGTGCTCTCACTTCATTCGTTTGAGATCTTTTTTCTATTCGACAACACCTTCTCTGTATTCATATCCGGAGCTAAACCCAAAGCTGTGTGAGCTATGAGAGCAAAAACAGTAAGCTCTGTTTCTCGCCTCTGCAGATCTCTGGGTGGCATGTAGGAATAGGCTTCTTAGGTTCTATTGTCTTTTATTGAATGCTTTTGCCTTCCACCTCCATACAAAGACTCACATGGTTAAAACAAAGGAAAAGATAAATATGTACTTCCAAAAAGATGAATTGCACATAAAAGAGGAACAAAATACTTTTTTTTTTTAAAGATTTTATTTATTTATTTGACAGACAGAGATCACAAGTAGGTAGAGAGGCAGGCAGAGAGAGAGAGAGGAGGAAGCAGGCTCCCCGCTGAGCAGAGAGCCCAATGTGGGACTCGATCCCAGGACCCTGAGATCATGACCTGAGCTGAAGGCAGAGGCTTAACCCACTGAGCCACCCAGGTGCCCAGGAACAAAATACTTTTAAGCCAAAAATGTTTTAAAACACAACACACACACACACACACACACAAATCAATAACAGTTAACTTGCCTTTCAGCATTTACAGTTCCAGGAACTGTGCTAAATGTTTCTTGTACATTTTCTTTTCTTTTTCTTTTTTTTAAAGATTATGTATTTTTTTGAGAGAGAGAGAAAGTAGAGAGAGAACACATGAGTGGGAATGGAGGAGGCAAAGGGAGAGGGAGAAGCAGGCTCCCCAGTGGCAGGGAGCCCAATATGGAGCTTGATTCCAGGACACCAGGATCATGACCTGAGCCAAAGGCAGACACTAACCAACTGAGCCACCCAGGTGCCCTGTATTTCTTGCACATTTTCTTATTTAAGAATCTAAGAATCCTGTGAGGTAAAGACTACCATTAACCTCATCCTTTCCATGTGAAAACTGAAAGTTTATTTCTAAGGTTACATGCTTTTTAAGTGTCAGAGTGTCAGGTCTGAAATTGACCCTACTTTTTTTTTTTTTTTTAAGATTTTATTTATTTATTAAACAGAGAGAGAAGTCACAAGTAGACAGAGAGGCACACAGATAGAGAGGGGGAAGCAGGCTCCCCGCTGAGCAGAGAGCCCAATATGGGGCTAGATCCAAGGACCCTGGGGGATCATGACCTGAGCCAAAGACAGAGGCTTAACCTATTGAGCCCCCCAGGTGCCCCTACCCTACTTATAAGATAACACATTAGCTTCTTATTTTCATGGATGCTGGTAAAGACGTGAGACTCCTGGGTCAAAGACAAAGGACAGAACAGGCAGCATGGGTTCATGTTCCTGTAGGTTACCGTTGCCCCTCAAATCCCTGGAATGTAATGTGGACATAGATTCAGGTGGTTTTAGTAGGTTGCATGCAACTTTGTTCAACATTTGCCCTGGATGGAGACAGCAAATATAGTGGACAGCAAATAAATATGTTCTCTGCTCAGAAACACGTGGACTATTTCTGTTTTCCAAGGTTGTTCACTATATACAAAGTTTTGAAAAATATTCCCAAATACAGGCTGTCACTGCCTTAGTTGGAGAGAGATGGTGCAGATAGAAACCCATGGAGAATTGTCTTCCAATGTGGAGTCCTATTTTGAGCCCAGTCTGACTTTCATCTGTACTTTTAACTACTTTTCTTTGATAAACTAGAATAAGTAATCAGAAGAGAAGAGACAGAAAGATGAAGTTCAAAGGAGTAGAGCAGGAAACTGTGGAATAATTGTTAAGGTTGGGAGAGGAAATAACTAGTTCCATTTTTCATGTAAAAGTTACTGACTTAGGGATATGAATCACCTTCACCAGAAGCTAGTCTCCATTCTGTTTCTCATTACCTTGATTTTCTGGGGATAATTGAGATTTTTTTTTTAAGATTTTATTTATTTATTTGACAGAGAGAGATCACAAGTAGGCAGAGAGGCAGGCAGAGAGAGAGCTTGAGAGATAGAGGCACCCCAATAATTGAGATTCTTTACTCACGCTCCTACTGCTGGTACCTGGAAAAGTCAATTAAAAAGGTATAGAGATTGAGGGGCACCTGGGTGGCTCAGTGGGTTAAAGCCTCTGCCTTCAGGTCAGGTCATGATCTCAGGGTCCTGGGATCAAGCCCCACATCCAGCTCTCTGGTCAGTGGGGAGCCTGCTTCCTCCTCGCTCTCTGCCTGCTTCTCTGCCTACTTGTGATCTCTGTCTGTCAAATAAATAAATAAAATCTTAAAAAAAAAAAAAGTATAGAGATTGAGTGTTTTCCCTGCTAGAACATCATGCCAGAAGATGAGGTCTTAAAGCTTCCTCTAGGCTAGAATGGCTTTCTTCACAGCATCAACATTGTAAATAAGGTATTATTAATGCATTATTGAACCATAACCATATTGTGGGATTCATAATTGTATTGTTTCTGTGTGAAATATCATTTTAGGCAACCAACCTTTGAACAAACTCTTGGAATGTAGTTCACTATAAAAGGAGAGTATTTCTGTAGTATCAGTTGTTGTTATACACATACTTCTTCTAAAGAGGTAAATTTTGAAACCCAATTTTCAATTGTTTCTGGAATGCAACTTGACTAAGGTGCCATATATCCTCTAGTAACTATATGTGGAAAAATTCAGCAAGACGCTACAAGAAATTATCTTAAATACAACAAGGCTGCATGCATTCTAATATCAATGGATAAATTACCTAAATATATTATATAATTTAAGAGTGGGATAATAGAATATAAACTGAAATGGTGCATACGTTAACATGACATGAATTATATTGTTTTAAGATATAAAGTGTCTGTTCCACAATTTATAGATGAATAAGAAGTTCAGTGAGTGCTTTGCTGGCTTCCTACTCTTATGAGAACAGCCAATAATTATCTTAATATCTCCTGAAATGATCTACAAGTAATTCAAATTGATGACAACTTGAACAGTGCCAAACGACTTGGCAGGAAGACAGAGACTTCTTTGAACACGACCATTTGTGCTGACCTGCTCTGTAACCTGATATAATGTGATTTGACTGATGCAGCATAACATTAAGCATCTAGCACAAAATTGGGAAGCAGCACTCTCTCCAAGCCATCACCATGAGAAAATATGACTCTGAACTGTATATGTTGAAAGGGATTCATTTTCTTCCAGCTATTTGCTAGTTTAACATGAGACCATTGAGTCTGGGTCAACTTGCCTATGTAGATGAGTTGGACAAGCCTAGGGGGATCTGGGGCTCTTCAGCATCCAGAGGTAGTAAACTGGCCAATAGAGGGCAGATGGTTGAAAGCTGAGTTACCTTTGCTGCAGTGCCATTTCTCTATGTAATAATGGCTTAGGGAATCTATTCCTGCATTCTAAATATCACTTTTGTTTTTAGTATCATTAATCCCAACTCTTTTCCATTCCCAACTTTTATTGAAGGTGAAAAGATACTCCTTTTATGGACTTGAAAGTATCCCTGTGACATTCTTGACAATTAGATTACTTCCCTAAATAAACTGACTTAATTTTTGTCAAGGAATAAATCGACATGGTTGTGGGCGTCAGAGATAGCATGGTATCTCTTCTATCCTGTCTCTTACTTGTGACAATGATGACATTTTGTGACCTTTCCATTTCAATGTTCAATGTGTCTCATGGATCAAACTTGTCTATTTGTTACAATCTCCTTTTAATTGACTGTCACATATACTGAATTTTTTGTTCAGGAAAAAATGTTTTATTTTTTATAAAAGATAATGTCAATGTTAGGTATAAGGTTTTTTTTTTTTTAAGATTTTTATTTATTTATTGGACAGAGAGATACAGAACACAAGTAGACAGAGCAGCAGGCAGAGGGTGAGGGAGAAGCAGGCTCTCCACAAAATAGGGAGCCTGATGCGGGATTCAATCCAAGGACCCTGGGACCATGACCTGAGCCGAAGGCAGATGCTTAACTGACTCAGCCACCCAGGCACCCCAGGGATAAGTTTTGAATAGAACCTAATTCTTGAGACCTATTTGCTGGGGCACCTGGGTGGCTCAGTGGGTTAAAGCCTCTGCCTTCCACTCAGGTCATGATCCCAGAGTCCTGGATGGAGCCCCACGCCATCTCTCTGCTCAGCAGGGAGCCTGCTTCCCTCTCTCTCTGTCTCTGCCTGCCTCTCTGCCTACTTGTGGCCCCTGTCTGTCAAATAAATAAATAAATAATCTTAAAAAAAAAACCTATTTGCTAATGGCAACTAATTATAGATAAATATTAAGTGTAAATTAACTATGAACCAATATGAACCTATATGCTACAGACAAAGAGATGAATTATATATAGTCTCTACAATTAAAGAGTTTATAGTCTTGCCTGTCTCAAAAGAAGTTATCAGTTCTCTTAGCTAAATAAATCACTTGATCCTCTTTTTTTTTTTTCAACTTTATTTATTGGTACAAATAGTCAAATGTAAGTTTGCTAAAAGGTGCATGTAGCAGATACCTCTGTACTGCCCAGGTCCCCATTATCTAAGTTAGCAGGCTTCAGCTCCAAGCCCTGTCCTGGAATTGCCCTCAGCTGTCTTGCTCAAGAATATGTCCCCTCCCCAGGGTATCTGGCATCCACTGACTGGGCACTGCTCATGAATAAAAACCCAGTCCTCTTTTTCTAATTCAGGGCAACTCTGTGGGGCCATCCCAGCTCCAGAACTTTCTTTGGAATGTTTAAATAGCTGGTGTAGGTGTGAATTTCTTAAGATTGGGAATACAATCACATGGAACATGTTAGAGTAAACATGTCAATTTATGTCTAGACCTCCCTGAAATCCTACTAAAATGACACCTAAGGAATAAAAAAGATTTAGGGGAAAAAAAAAAAAAACACAAGAAGAAGAAAAAAAAGAATAAAAAAGAAAACTGCAGTAGACTCAAACATAAACAAAATTTGTAAATTCTGGGAAGCTGGTGGATAAATGGTAACTGACATATCAAACTATAGGAATCTTGAATCTATGTCTGCTAGTGGGAGAGTCAGGAAGAACTAACCATTGTGTCCTATGGATGCTTAGAAATGCTGAAGAGCTGATGGTATCAGGTCCCTCAGGACTGGATATAGGATTGGACTGAAAAAAAAAGGAAGAACTGATGAAAGTCTTGAAAGCATCAGACCATTAGATTCCCTTCCTGATTGCACATGATTGACTTTCTCCAACCCATGAAGCCTGGGGTAAAGTTTTCTCACTATGGATACTGAGTGAGACAAGTCCTGAATTGAGGAATACTGACCACACCCAGGGCACGCTGTGATGGGCCACACTACAACTGCAGGAATTACCGGGAAAGCTACATGCTGAACTGTGAGAGCCTTGTGACTTTCTTTCCCTGCTTGGTTCTTAAGAATATTCTCAGTTGGATCATTTCCCTAGGCAAGAGGTTGGAAAAGTCCTTTCTGGGGAAAATGACTAGCCTAAGAAAAAGTCTTATATACTGAATTGGGGGCTGTCAATGAAATTGCTGCATTTTAATTTGATCATGCTATATTAAAGCCCAGCAATTGTCAAGATAATCATGTATACCGAGCTTCCAATGATCATTTTAGTGCATCATTTTTTAATGTGAAGAGATAGGCAAAAATCACTTAACTTTCAAGGAAAGCTTTGTAACAGAGAAAGAAAGTAGAGTAGGGGGAGGGGAAGGGAAAGATGAGAAGGGGAGGATAAAGTCAGAAGAAGCGGAGACAACAGGGACAGAAGAACCCATGTGCACATGTGTGAGCACACTACATACACACACACACACAAACACACACACTGCTATAACCTGAATATTTGTGTTCCTCTCAAACTCGTATGTTGTAACCTAATCTCCAATGGGATGATATTTGGAGGTGGGATTTGGGGAGGCAGTTATGTTGTGAGGGTGGATCTCTCAGGAGTCGGATTAGTGCCCTTATAAAAGAGACCTCGGAAAGCTCTTACATTATGTGAGGATCCAGTGAGAAGATAGCCATCTATGAACCAGGAAGTGGGTTTTCACCAGACAGTGGATCTTATGGCAGCTTGATCTCAGACTTCCCAATCTCTAGAATTATAAACCACCTAGTCTTCGGCATTCTTTTATAGAAGCCTGAAACAGCACTCTCTTCTCTCTCTCTCTCTTTCTCTCTCTCTGTCACACACCCACACACACACACACACACACACAATCCTACCTTAATTAAAACCCTGGTAGTTTGTACACATGAAATATGAACGAGGGACTATAAAATAAAAAGCAGTCAGATAACTTAAAAAGAGCTCCTAGAAATTAAAAAAAAAAGTAACATAAATTAAAAGTCAAACAGAAGAGTTAGGAGATAAATCTTAAAATATTTTCTAGGAAGTACAATGAAAATAATTCAGACAAGTTAAAAAGGATAAATTCAGGAGGTCTGATATTCCTCTAATTCCAGGAGAGAGCAAAGAAAGGAGATGGGTGGAAATGATCAAAATATACGAATCTTCTTCAGAGCCTACAGTTTGAAAACCCATTTAAGGTTTCATCAAGAAATTTCAAGCACCTAACAAAATATATCATCTGGGTATTTCAAATTTCAAGTCCAAACCAAAGAATCTTTAAAACTCCAAGTTTCTAAAAAGACACACACACACAAAAAGTGACATGTAAATGATTAGAAATCATAATGGCTTTAAGTAACATTGGAATCTAGAATGAGAACTAACAAGTTGTGTCCTGGTTGTGTAAATAAAGTTTTATTAAAGCACTGTCATGCCCATTTGTTTACAAATATTCTATGGCTACTTTTGAGCTACCACAGCAGAGATGAATAGTTGCAATAAATATCACACAGACTGCAAAGGCTAAAAATTTAATATCTGGTTCTTTATAGAAGAAAGTTTGCCAACACCTGGAAACCTAGAAGACAAATGAATAATATTTTCAAAATTATGAGAAAATATGATTTATAACTGATAATGCAACCCAGCCACACTAAAAATCAATCATGGATGTAGAATAACAGTGTTTGTCAGACCTGTAAAATCTTGACTCTTTTACCTCCCAAACACCATTTCTCAGAGTGCTGCTAAAAAAGATAAAGGGGATTTGCAAGGAAATTGATTAGAGGAAATTTTAGGATAAAATCTGTAGATCAAATAATGCAATTTCAAGTAGATGGATAAAAGATTTAGTAGGGATAGTCCAATGAATAGATAATGTTGCTAAAACATTGGGTAAATGTGTTTAGAGGAAGTTGGAGCAATTGGGATAAATTGTAGGTAAACATAGATTTTAAAGCAAGTACAAAATATATGGCAAGCATATCTGCAGGGAAGCAAAATTTATACAAGAAAGAAAATGGAGGGACACCTGGGTGGCTCAGTTGGTTAAGCTGCTGCCTTCAGCTTGGGTCACGATCCCAGCATCCTGGGATCGAGTCCCACATTGGGCTCTTTGCTCGGCAGAGAGCCTGCTTCTCCCTCTGCCTCTGCCTGCTACTCTATCTGCCTCTTCTCTCTCTCTCGATCTCTCTCTCTGTCCGACAAATAAATAAATAAAATCTTAAAAAAAAGAAAGAAAGAAAGGAAGAAATAAAAAAAGAAAATGGATCAGTAGCAAACTTAGCAGGTTACCTGTGAGCAATATCTACCTGGTCTAATAACAGTGAATACTAATTTAACCCAAAAAGGTGATATAACCATAACCACAATTGGAGGTTGAGGATGAGGGAAGAGTGTTTGAGTGTGTGTGTGCATGTGTGCACTCAAATATTCTGAATGGCACATAAGACAACTAATATTTCTTTTCCATGCGAGGATTAAATAATTCATAGCAGTATGGTCATGTTATTTTGAAACATGGATGTAAATACACTAAGAAAAAGCTAAAAATAATGAAAGTGGTTACTTCTGAGTGGAAATCAGTTGGTGAGGAGACTCAGGAGTGGGGAGATAGAAGGCAGGAGACAGCAATTTATCATTTTGTTTAGTGTATTTGTTTTCCTTTTTATTTATTTTTTAATTTTAAAGATTTATCTATTTACTAGAGTGTAGAGGGGCAGAAAGAGAGAGAGAAAGAGAGTGAAAGAATTCCCACCTCAAGTAGACTCTCCGTTGAACACGGAGCCTGACATGGGGCTCCATCTCACAACCCCGAGATCATGACCTGAGATAAAACCAAGAGTCCAAAGCTTCACCAAGTGATCCACCCAGGCACCTCTCTTCTTTGTTTTTTAAACTGCAAACCTCAATTACTTTTATAGGAATGAAAGTTAAATCTTAATAAAGAAAAGGGGGAGAGAGAAAGAGAGATCTGAGGTCTAACCATTTAATAATTTGAGCCTATTTGAAATTTTTAAATTTTCAGCTTTCATGTACAAAATCAGTTGTTTGTGGATGATGAAATTTTTTTGGAGTGAAATGTCACCATTTTGTAGATAAAAATTTTCCTCATTTTGATTGCATGTAGCTATTTCAGAACAAAGAAGCAGATCTGAATCATTGAGAATTTGAAAATGGTTCACTTTGGGGCACCTGGGTGGCTCAGTGGGTTAAGCCTCTGCCTTCAGCTCGGGTCATGATCTCAGAGTCCTGGGGTCGAGGCCCACATTGGGCTCTCTGCTCAGTGAGGAGCCTGCTTCCCTCCCTCCCTCTCTTTCTGCCAACTTGTGATCTCTGTCTGTCAGATAAATAAATAAAATTTTTTAAAAAAGAAAAGAAAATGGTTCATCTTCCTAGAAACAGATCACATGTTCAAGGGGAAAGTGGTGAAAATGTATTCTTCTCTAGCAGTCCCAGCAGTTTATAATAAAGACAGTCATTGAACAGATTTTTAGAATGTAAAGCTAACTTTAAGGCTGATGGCTTAATGTCAGAAGAAAGTAATAATCTATAATTGAGAGATGAAGATAAATATAAAAATGATAGATACAAAAATTTGCTCATTAGATTCTAAGACTAATCTGACCTACAATTTGAATATTTCAACATACATTCTTAACCAATGACTGAATGCCCAGGAGCATTAAGAACTGCTGCATCTTTTGTGCACACTTAATAATACACTTCCGTGGGTGATCATAATGCAATGCCTATTTTATGGAGGTTCAATCACATACTTTCCTAAAAAAAATTTTATCTCGGGCTATTGGAACTAAAATCCAAAAGGTCACTTTTGGTTTTTGGTTCTTACTAAATCATAGAAACATGGTAGTGCTCTCAGAACAAATTAGAAATATAATTCATTTTGATGTCAAAAAATGTATGCATAAATTTCCAGAAATATAAGAAATTATTAGAAGTAGGCAACTTCCACTATCCCCAGCTATGGGAGTATCTCCAAGTTTTGGAAAAAGCAAATACAATGATAAAGAATCAAGGGGCACCTGAGTGGCTCAGTGGGTTAAGCCTCTGCCTTCGGCTCAGGTCATGATCTCAGGGTCCTGGGATCAAGCCCCACATTGGGCTCTCTGCTCAGCAGGGAGTCTGCTTCTCCCCTCCACCCACCTACTGCTCTGCCTCCTTGTGATCTCTCTCTCTCTCTCTCTGTGTCAAATAAATAAATTGAAAGAAAAAAGAATCAAATATTATCCATAGATAAAATAATGGACAAGGATAGTTGAGAATCAACATCATACTGTAGAAAAGGCAATTATTTTGGAATATGGTTGTCAGGATTCCTTAGATTTTATTTTATTTCATTTATGATTTTATTTATTTACTTGAGAGAGAGAAAAAGCACAAGAAGTGGGAGGGTCAGAGAGAGAAAAACAGACTCCCCACTGAGCGGGGAACCTGATATGGGAATCAATCCTGGGACTCCAGGATCATGACCTGAGCCAAAGGCAGTCACTTAACCAACTGAGCATCCAGGCACCCAGGATTCCTTACATTTTAGAGTTCCATTCTCCTGATTTTTGTATTTTAAGGTAGATATGGTCCAACTGCCAGTTACTATACTGAGGATTATTCATAAAGTACAGGAAGTGTTTGGGTCAAATGCGTACTCTTTATTCTTGGTTTGAGCTTCTCCATCTGGTTCCCATGTACTCTTCTTACCATGATAAACTTGAAAAGATATGAAGTTGCAAGACTACTCTCACATCTTTCTTGTTTCTTTTTTTTTTAATTTATCCAAAAAGGTTCAATTGGAAATAGTTTCTCAAGATTACTGGGGTAATATTAGAAAGGAATTTGCATAATGAAAAGAAAAAAGCTCAGCAAATGCCCAACACAACCCCTCCATTCCTGCGGCTACCTGACAACCCTCTTCTCCAAGAAATAACCAGCCTAATATTGTATAATTGTTCTATATGCAGCCAGTGTTACAGTGCTCTACTTTTCCTGGAAGGAATGATGGCACAAAGTGAAGATTTATATGAATTAATGGGCAATAACTAATGGATTGGCCACATGTTTGGAAAATTGGAAGAGTATAATTGGAGAAGCAGTGATAAGAAGTTCTAGAAAAAAAAAAAATTAGGTGAATCTCTCAGACTAAGTCCCCAAATGCTCATCTGAGTCTCCATCATAAAGGAAATTCATAAAAATCAGATGGATAAGATGTCCACTCTGATTTTCAGCCAGCCATTTAACTACTGCCATTCTAATGTTTGTTCTATGAGCTTATAAAGAAAGTAGTCATGTTGGCAGGATAGACTCCATGCTTACATCCAAGAGCACATACTTTTCACCAAGGCCAATGTGGTGATTATAACTACTGGGAGTCCAGTTTTCAAGAAAGCAGCCACTAACCTGGGGTCTTAATATAATTTTGTACATCTGTGACCATGGTAGCACATTAATGATGCTTGGAACTGCTTGCTGTTTATATCCACTGGTATAGATATTGTTCTGAATTTGCATTTGTTTACTCTTCATGTCATGACTCTGCATATTGATGAAATTCCCAATACCCTGTAATGATGTTCTTTATTTCATTATGTTTAACCAAGGTATTTGGTCTAAACTAAAAAAAATAAAGCGAAGTCTCATGTCCATAGAATTAACTGGAGTCATAAAATAGTTTAATAAACTATTAAATATTCAGTTATGATTCCACTTGGCACATGTTATACAAAGTGTGATTCCCTAATGTCAGAAAATATGGATTTAGTAATCAAGAAAAATATGTGGAGGGGACTGATGTTCACTTTATGACACTATGACTCTTGCCATTCAGGTTTCAGTTTTGTTTCCATTTGAGGGATGTTTCCACCAGGGAACAAAGCAATGCGTTCATTGCACTGGGACTACCAGACTACCATGTAGTAATTTTGTCTTTGTCATGGAACTGAGAAAATTGTAAAAAACAAAATTATGGCATTAATAGGGTTATTTGCCCTGCTTATATAGGGGCACTAGGGTCTCTGCAATATGGTGGGGACAGGAAGATGGATGGTAGGAACCTGGGAGACTATTTGGGGTATCAACTTGTTTTAGTATGGCTAGAAGAAACAGTTAATGTAAGAATATTACATTCCTATATATACAATACTGTCAAGCACGGAAATCTCTCAGAATGGAAGTTTGGATTGCATTATAAAACAAATAACTTCTACCAGCTGGGATACTAGCTAAAGGCCATGAGAATCTGTAGAAGAAAGAAATAAGAAAAAGCTTCATGACCAGTAGCAGAAATTATGGGATTAACCTTTACCATTATTTTCTTCCTTGTGTGTTACATACCCATCTCTCCATTTTAAATCAAAATCTCTTTTTTTCCTTCATTTATCCCACTATTTTATAAAAGATGATTAAATTTTCCATTTAGTTTCTAGGCTATAAAATATTGAGATCGGATTATGAAGGAACTAGAAGAGGAAAAGGACAATGACAGAAACTGAACTTGGATCTGGATGAACTTTGATTGTCTCTTTGGGAGAATTGATGAATTTTGTCATACAGGAATATTGTTGGCAGTGTATATGTGACTGTTCAGATATACAGATATTGTGTAGCAAAGATGTGGGCTATAGAAGAATTTTTTTCATTGTTAATACAGCATATATATATATATATTTTTAATTTTAATCAGCCTCCTATTCACTCTTAAATAATTAATTCTTCTCTACTAAATATGGTCTTGTGGGTCTGTTTTAGTGTTAATAACTCCCCTTAGCCAAGGGAGAGCACATGACCCAAGAGAGGTGACTTGGATGCCCCAATCTTGGTCAGTAAGGTTGTACTTGGAAATAGATTTCATCAATGGTGGTGGTATTGTAATAGCTTAATTTTCTATGTTATAGCCTGGTTTGTTTCCTACACAATTCCTGCACTAGACTTCCTACCTTCAAACTGTGTTGCAAGAATTTTTCTTTTTTTTTTCCTTTTCTTCTTCTTCTTTTTTTGTTTGTTTCAGTAGTATAATTTAGTGATTCATCACTTACATAAAACACCCAGTGCTCATTACAACAAATGCCCTCCTCAATGCCCATCACCCATTTAGCCCAAGCCCCACCTCCCCTTCAGCCACGCTGTTTGTTTCCTAGGGTTCAATGTCTCTTATGGTTTGCCTCCTTCTCAATATTCATCTTATTTTATTTTTCATTCCCTTTCCCAACGATCCTTGGTTTTGTTTCTTAAATTCAACATATGAGTGAAATCATATGGTATTTGTCTTTCTCTGACTTATTTCACTTAGCATAATACCCTCTAGTTCCATCCATGTCATGACAGAGGGCAAGATTTTATCCTGTTTGATGGCTGACTAATATCTATATCTTTCTATATCTTTCTACCTGTATCTATCTATATATCTATATGCCATATCTTTATCCATTCATCATTTGATAATGATGGGATCTTTCCATAGTTTGGCTGTTATTGACAATGCTGCTATAAACATCCAGGTGCATGTACTCCTTCAAATCCGTATTTTTGTATCCTTTGAGTGAATACCTAGTAGTACAATTGCTGGATTGTAGGTTAGGCCTGTTTTTAACTTTTTGGGGAAACTTCATA
Source organism: Mustela nigripes (assembly GCF_022355385.1). Taxonomy (NCBI): domain Eukaryota; kingdom Metazoa; phylum Chordata; class Mammalia; order Carnivora; family Mustelidae; genus Mustela; species Mustela nigripes. The sequence continues at coordinate 149,112,868 of NC_081558.1, read as the reverse complement.
CTACTTTCCAGAGTGGCTGCAACACCAGTTGGCATTCCTTACATGCCCACCAACACTGCAAGAGGATTCCCCTTTCTTTACATCTTCCCCAACATCTCTTGTTTTCTAAGCTGTTAATTTTAGCCATTCTAATAGGTGTGAGATGTATCTTGTTATAGTTTTGATTTGTATTTCCCTGACGACGAGTGATGTTGAGCATCTTTTCATGCGTCTGTTAGCCATCTGGATGTCTTCTTTGGAAAAATGTTTATTCATCTTTTCTGCCCATTTATTAACTGGATTATTTGGTTTTAGGGGGAGTTAGGTAAGTTCGTTATAGATTTTGGATACTAGCCTTCTATCTGATAAGACATTTGAAAATATCTTCTCCCATTCTGTCAGTTGCCTTTTAGTTTTGTTGATTGTTTACTTTGCTGCACAGAAGCTTTTTGTCTTGAAGAAGCCCTAATAGTTCATTTTTTCTTTTGTTTCTCTTGCTCCTGGCAACATGTCTAGTAGTAAGTTGCTACAGTCAAGATGAAAGAGGTTACTGCCTGTGGTGACCTCTAGGATTTTGATGGAGTCCTGTGTCACATTTAGGTCTTTCATCCATTTTGAATCTATTTTTGTGTGATGATGTAGGAAAGTAGTCCAGTTTCATTCTTTTGCATGTGGCTTTCCAATTTCCCAACACCATTTCTTGAAGAGACTGTCTTTTTCCATTGGATATTCTTTCCTGTTTTGTCAAATATTAGTTGACTATATAGTTGTGGTTCCATTTCTGGGTTCTCTATTCTGTTCCCTTGATCTTTGCATCTGTTTTTGTGCCAGTACCATCCTGTCTTGATGATTACAACCTTGTAATACAGCTTGAACTCCAGAATTGTGATGTCTGCCACTTCTCTTTTCTTTCTCAACATTACTTTGTCTATTTGGGGTCTTTTCTGGTTCCATACAAATTTTAGAATTCTTTGTTCTAGCTCTATAAAAATGCTGGTGTTATTTTGATAAAGATTGCTTTGAACTTGCAGATTACTTTAGCTAGTATAGACATTTTAACAATATCTGTTCTTCCAATCCATGAGCATGGAATGTTTTCCCATTTCTTTGTGTTTCAAGATTATAATAACCTTCCAATAACTTCTTTTTTGTTTAGATTAGCTGGAGAATCTTATGTTATAGTCTCTGGAAAATCAAAAGGGTAGGTATTATAAAAGCACACTGAAAATATATGAATTATCATACAAAGGCATTAATATTATAATGGTTAGTATGACTATAATTTTTGTCATTATTTAGATCCAGTAACATTGATTCATGATATTTTTCTCTTTGAATCATTAAAAAAAATTGCAGGTGAGAAATGATGCCATAAGTCACCAAGTATAGTACTCTAAACACATCCTTCATTTTGGGGAAGTTTAAAAAAATACAGCAACAGAAAAAAACCCTTTGATATCATGGTTTCTATCTATATGAATGAATATTGAATATTAAAATGTGTATTTTATAAATGTTTTAAAATAATACATTTTTAAAGTTATCTTTGCTTATTGATGCCATAAGAAGAAGTGGTAAATGTGATAGAAATATCAGTGAACTAAGAATCAGAAAACCTAGAATCAAAATTCAGCTTCACATCTGTGAGTGAGCCCTTTCAGTCACAATATTCTTCACTTTTATAATGAGAATAATAATCCCTATTCCCAGGGTTGTGATGATCATTAAGTGAGACATTTTAGATGAAAATATTTGCAAAACATAAAGCAGCATAAATGAGTAATTATTGTTAATAATTAATAGACTTTTTAGTATATTTCAACTTGTTGTTCAGAAAGCCAACCAAAGTAAGACAACATTCATCATTTCATCCAAAAAATATTTACTAAGTTATTACTATATGTCTGGCAGTATTCTCACTACTAAAGATAATGCAGCAAGCAAAACAAGCAAGGTTTCTGCTCTCATGAAGCTTATACTAATAGCCAGAGAGACAGAAACTAAGAGAGTTGTAAATGAATGGGGAAAGGATTATTTCAGATTTTTTTTTCTTGTTGTTAATACAATAAAACAAAGTGAAATGAAATAGGGGATTTGGATAGTTAGTTCAGGCTACATCTCAAAGAGATGGCTGTCAGAATTGTTTGGAGCCAGCAGCAGAAGTCAAGAATTATCTGTGGACATGCTTAAGTACTTTGTTATGTCAGGGAAGAGCATGATTTTGAAGGAGAGATTTGGGCTCAGATATAAATTTGGGAATTTTCAGCATCTGGAAGTTGCCTAAAGCCATTGGAAAGCATGAAACACATTACAAAAATCAGAAATTATTCCAGGTGTGAGCCTTGGGGAACTCATGTATTTAGAGATCGAGTAGAGGAGAAGAAATTGCAGAAGAGAGTAAAAGTAAATGGCCAGAGAGGTAAAGGTGAAACTTCAAGGAGTATGAAGTCATGGGGCAAGAGAAAAGAGTGTTTCTAGAAGGAGTAAGTGATCAGTTGTGTAAAATACTTTTAACGGTTTGAGTACTACGAGGAAAGAAATGTGATCATTGGATGTGACAGTATGGAAGATACTGGTGAGCCTAAAAGCAATTACTGGCGTGTTAGCTGTCTGAGGAATGCATGGGAATTTATTAAAATTGGATTACTAGTGTCGCCTGAGAGCTCAGTTTTTCAAGGTGGTTAAGACATGGAGACTGGGCAAGTCAGACTGAAAAATAATTAAAGGCATGAGAGGGACAATGAATGGAAGGTAGTGTTGATGAAAATATGAGGAACACTGAGAAAGCATCATTCATGTTTATATGCTGGAGGAGAAAGACTCTTGGGACATAATAAGAGAAAATTAAGTTACTACTTTGTGCCATGTATTTCCAGATGTTCCATTTAATTCTTATAATCCTATGAGATATGTTGGAATATGTCTAATTACTTGATGTAAAAAAAAGAAAAGTAACACGTGTACAAAATTTAAAAGACCATCCCAGTTCAAAACACTGTACAAAATTATATGTCCCTACTCTTCTTTTTGAGAAAAGAGGGAAAAAGATCACAAGTGTGTGAAAGATTTAACAGATTCCAACAAGCAGATCAGTCACTTGCATCAATGAGAGCCTCTTTCCTTGGAAGAAAGATAATGCAAAAACATTTTATAAATTTCATTGTCAGATTGTGGTGAAAGGCACAGGTTTTTGTCCAGAGTTCTGGCTCTGTCATTTCATATGCAGAGAAGTTTGCTCTGTAGCTTTGAAATTCCTCCCACTAAAAGAGAGGGATAGTTTCCTTGCCTCTTGACTCTAAATTTAAGCATGTGATGTAAGAATTGATGATGTGTCAGTTCCCAGAATAGGCCTTAAGAGACCGTGCATGTTTTTGCTTGTCCCCTTGCATTTTTTCCATTACCATGAAATGACCACGTTTGGGTTGGCTCATAGGTCCCAGCAAGAGGAGGAGAGACACATGGAACAAAGTAGAATGAAGCTAGGTTATTTCACCCCTGTCTGCCAACCAAATCCAAGTCCCAGATCCTTAAGTGAGCTCAACCAAATCCAGCCTACATCTCTGTGATGTTACTAAGGTTTTATAAACCCCAGGTTTTTTGTCTGTTAAATATGTATAATCTAAAGTATAATGTATGAAAATTTATGTGAAACATAGCATCTAATGAAAATATTTTTACCATTATTACTTAATAGAAATAATATTCTTAATGAGATTGAGAAAAAAGTCAGTTGCTGTGGGGATGACAAATACAATAGTAAATAAAATAGTGCAATAAAAGTAATGAGTAAAAGTTTGGATACTGAAGAAAAGTCTAATTTAATTTTGTGTTGGGTTAAGTGAAATCTCAAAAATTTAATCAGAGAAAAAGCCATTATGAAGAGGAGAGTATAATAAGAGAAAACACAAAGCCTATAAAGACAGATCCAGTAGATTCAAAGAGTATACAAGAGGAATTCTAATTGTCAAGAACTAAGGCAAAATAGAAAAACATAATCAAACACATATTAAATTAGTTGACCTCAAATGTAGACTCTCACATCTTCACAATTATAGGACTTACTAAACAGAAGATACTTCTGAACTTTTTATTATTGAAAATTGCAAACCTATGCAAAAATAGACAGAATAGGTTATTGAACTCCCATCTACCCTTCACCCAGCTACAATTATTAACCCTTGGCTAATCACTTTGCATGTACATCCAAACCAGTTTCATCTTCCAATTTACTTGGAAGCAAATCTCAAACACCATATCATTTCCTCTATAAATATTTCAGTTTTATTTCTAAAACAGAAACTGTTTAAAAGTATAAGCATTATCATCCTTAAAATTTAATTTTTTAAAATATTTTATTTATATATTTCACAAAGAGAGAGAGATCACAAGTAGGCAGAGAGGCAGGCAAAGAGAGAGGGGGAAGCAGGCTCCCTGCTAAGCAGAGAGCCCGATGCGGGCTCTGAGATCATGACCTGAGCCGAAGGAAGAGCTTAACCTACTGAGCCACCCAGGCAACCCTTAAAATTTAATTTTTAATAGCTCTTTAATATCATTAAATATTAAATATATTGTTTGAATTTATATTAGTCTCAATATTATAAAATATTTTTGCCACTTACTTGAATCAAGTTCCGAAGGAGGTCCTCACAGAGGAATTGCTTAATATGTGTCTGAAGTGCCTTTTTTATAGATTTCCAATCTACCTCTTTGTTTTTATGATTATTTGTTGAAGAAGCAAAGTTTTTGTTTTTTATCCTACAGTTTCCTGGCCTGAATTTTGCAAATTACTTTACTGGTGTGTTCAATATAAAAGATCTTCTAACCTCTGAATTTCTTAAATGTTAATATATGGACCTAGAAGGTTGAATGGAAAAAAAAAAAAAAAGGTTGTGTTCTTTCCTTTTTTCTTTCTTTCATTTTGTTTTGTTTTGTATTGCAAGGCCACTTCATGAATAGCATTGTGTTTCTATCAAGAAGCATATAGTGTCTGGGTTTTTGTCTTTTTGTGATATTACAAACAGTTGATGATCAATGCCTAGATCCATTATGGTTTGAAAATAGTGATACTATAATTTTACTATTTATTCTGCAGTTATTAGCTAAAATACTTCTCTAAAAAATTTCCCTCATTGCTATCTGGTTACCCAGAGGCAGAGGTGTAAAGGAAAGGCAGAATAAATGTATAATTCTTTTTTTTTAAAAAAGCTTGAGTAAGGGGCACCTGAGTGACTCAGCTGGTTAATTGCTGACCCCTGGTTTCAGCTCAGGTCATGATCTCCAGGTCATGAAATCAAGCCCCGCATTGGGCTCTGCAATCAGTGTGGAGTCTGCTTGAAACCTCTCCCTCTCCTTCTCCCCCTCCCAACTGTACACTCAATCTCTCTCTCTTCCTCAAATAAATAAATAAATAAATAAATAAATAAATATTTTTTAAAAATAAAATTATGAGTAACATCCTATAAACTTGATTTTTATATCATAGACGTTTAAACGTTTATGAAGAGTTTCACACTACTTTGTTTATTATCTTATTAATCCTAAAAATCTCCATCTTCTCTATGAGCCTCTTTAGGTTGACTTTTGAGTATTTTGATGTGACCGTAGTAGTGTTAGAGAGTTTCTTTGCTTTCTGGTATGACACAGTATCATGGTAAATCTTGTAAAAATTTGCTGCAGCATGAAATCAGCCACTTCTCCAAAAGAGCCCTGATTCCTTTCAGTGGGAAATAATATTTGGTTAACGTAATCTAGGTACTAAGCACATTTGTTATAAATGGGTTGGCCATTCTCTCTTGGCCTTTTTGGTATTCAGAGTTAGGGAATGCTTTTTTTCAAAGCAAAACTCATGGGGCTCCTGGGTGGCTCAGTGAGCTAAGCCTCTGCCTTCAGCTCAGGTCATGATCTCAGGGTCCTCAGGATTCTGGGATCAAGCCCCACATTGAGCTCTCTGCTCAGCAGGGAGCCTGCCTCCCCCAATCTCTCTGCTGTCTACGTGTGATCTCTCTCTCTGTCAAATAAATAAATAAAATCTAAAAAAAGAGAGAGAGGGAGAATACATTACAAATTTTCACTGGCATTTTTAATTGCAATTCAAGATTATAAGAGATTTTACCTCATCATTTCAATATTATATTTGTACCTCCCCATTCTCATGCTGAGAATCCTGCTTCTCAATAATATGGAAGAATTATAGAATAAAAGTATCACATTCATATTTTTGTCCCAAAATATACCCACAGCAGATTCACCCCAACAATGCCAACATTTTCACCTCCATATGATTACAAAAAAATCTGTTTTTAATTTCTTTTACTTCTTGAGATATATCCTGCTAGCAATATACAAATTATTGTTCTTTTAAATCCATTGGACCAATCTCTGGGCCATCAACTAAATATACATTGTTTATTCCCCCAAATTTTATTTTCATTTTTTAAGGATTACTTTAAAAATATTTCTACTTATAATTATGTAAAATATAAAAATCAAGATATATCCAAGGAAATGTAAACTCTTTATATGCTTTCTCTCCTTTTAAAGGAAACCATAGTTTTCATTTTATAGTTTAGTTTAGTATTGTTTCCTTTTATGAGAATATATAATAATGGTCGTACCCTTCCTTTCTGACCTGAATGATAGCATTCTGTATGCAATTTTCTCCACCTTGTTTTTTAATTCTTTTTTAAACTATATTTCTTGGAGGTCTCTCCATATTAACATCTAGAAATATCCCTTACTCCATTTTAGAGTTGCATACCACTCTTTGTAGATATACCCATATTTTCTTTAATTAGCTCTATTGAAAGACATTTAGGTTTTTACAAGATGATAATCTCACAATAAATAGCTTTGTGTAAATGACTTCATACTTTTGCCAGGGTATCTTTGGGAAAATTCCTAGAAGTAGAATTGCTGGTGAGAAGATAATATATAAATAATTTCACTAAACAGTAACAAATTATCTGCCAGAGAAGTTATGCATTGTTATTCAAAAGAGCAATATATGAGAGACAATTTCCCTATAGCATCATTGACAGAGAATTTTGTCAAACTTTCGGATTTTATTTTTTTTTAAGATTTTATTTATTTATTTGAGAGAGAGAGTGAGAGAGAGCATGAGAGGGGAGAAGGTCAGAGGGAGAAGCAGGCTCCCCGCAGAGCTGGGAGCCTGATGCAGGACTCGATCCCAGGACTCCAGGACCATGATCTGAGCCGAAGGCAGTTACTTAACCAACTGAGAAACCCAGGAGCCCCAAACTTTCAAATTTTAATAGCAGGCAAAATTAACAAAAATGACATACAGAGAATAAATCTTGGTAAAAAGTGAATATCCAGAACAAAAAGAAAACCTACACACATTTTTTGCAGATGGCGAAACTCCCTCCCAGCCTTTTAAAACTAAAACAAATTTCCTAACAAGGAGTTAAAAACCACACACACACACATACCCACACACTGTGCCATTAAATTCCCCATAACACTAAATGAGGGAAACACTGGCATAGTTTCTTCAGCTTTAAGAGGATAATTGTCACCAAAGTATTCTATAACCTATGAATTTATATTCTTAAGTGAAGGCTTTATAAAGGAATTTTAGACAGCAATAATTTAGAAAGTAGACAGCCTAAATAGCCTTCCTGGAAAAAAATGACCAAAAAACATTCTCTAGCTACTTAATAAATGAAACCAAATAAACGTATAAGTTATACAGAAAATTTGACTTTCAAAAAAACTGTTTCCATAATTATGAACTAATGTGTCAAGATGTTATTTTATCAAGAAAAGATACAGTAAGAAAAAAGAAAATAATTTGAGTATAAAATTTCCAGATTATTCTAATGAAAACAAAGAGTATAGAATGACAGAAGTAAATATAGCCTAATTTTTTTTATCCTGCTGATGAGAGGTTTCTTTTCTTTGATTGTAATAGAGAAATAACAGCTCAATTTCTGAAAGTCAATTTAAGGGTAAATTTTAAACTACTTGACCAAAAAATGTTAAGAAAACTTGAGTAGTATAAAATTATTATAAAAGAAAAATAAAACAAGAAAGTGAAAGAAAACATAAACACCAAAAAACAAAATAAAATCGAAGTCAGGACTCTATATTATTCTTAATATACTTGAGACAAAAATTATTCACAAAGGAATATTAAAAACAAAAGATTGCACATAAATAATAGTGAATATTTATTATATTTTCTGATTATCTAGCATTTTTGAAAGCCTTTCTGTGTTTGCAGAATTTCCTACTTAAGTATTCTGCTTCCTCAAAGTAATGATTCTGTTTGAATCCTCAACCAGAAAAATCATTTTGTCAGCCTCTCTTGCACTTAAGGCACAAGGGTGTGATGTAGGTAAATCCGATTAAATTCACTGGTGCCCGACTGTGATTCAGAAGTGAGCAACATAAGAAAAGGAGGCTCCATGAAGAATCCTTTTTACTAGCCACACTAGTCAGTTCAATACTTAAACCTTTGGCTTTTAGGGATGAATTGCCTCCAGGACTGAATTCCTGGCACAGAAGTGTGTTTAGTATCATATGCAAATAAAGTCTTATCACTGGCAGTCATATAAATTTGAGTATCAAGTTCTCAGTGTTGGTGGCAGTGACTATTCCCTCATTGGGCCAGTTTTGATATGGTTGTGGGCATAATTTCTGGAATCTTAACCTTTAGCCTTTTCCTCCATCCCTCTCAAAAATTCGTCAACTGTCCAAATCTTTATAATAAGCTCATTTTCTTCTTAATCTATCAGAATTGGCTTCTTTTGCTTGCAACCAATAACCCTGACTTATATAGAGTATGACTCCAGAAGTCTTATTAGAAAACAGAATTGCAGTAAATAGGTATCTGGAATTGGTTATCTGGTCTGAATCAGGCCAAAAGCTCTGAAATCCAGCCAATATAAAAGGCTCTTCACAAGCAGCCTGAAACAGCTTTCTAATTTTCATCAGCGGGCACCTGCAATGAAGTAGTCACATAAGGCAAGTCTTTGAGGGAACCAGAGCCATAGCCAGAGAGTCATATGCAGGAACATAAAGAATTCAAGGAACATAGAACAAGTGTTTGATTCTAATGGTGCTTGACAACCTAAAAAGAATTACAAACTCAAAATCTGAAATCCATTCTTCAAGAGAGAGAAGGTACACCGTGGAATTTCTCTGCTAAAGAAAAATATATTATTAATTGTGTCAGAGGGCTGAGATACCTAAAATCAAATTCAAATTTTGATCCTGCACTGGCTGTTATTTTGCAGTTAAATTCACAGTCATAGCAGGTCGCTTGTGTGAAAGTTGGGGCTTTAGGAAGGAATCTGAAGACTTATAGAAATAAGAATTTGAAATGGATTGCTCATATACAATACATTTACTCCCCTGCATTTCCCAAGAGTCCTTTGGAAAGGACTCTTCAAAAATGCATTGGTGGAAAAGTAGAAATTAAGATTAAAATTAAAATTAAACATTTTAGGGTGCCTGGGTGGCTCAGTGGGTTAAGCTGCTGCCTCCGGCTCAGGTCATGATCTCAGGGTCCTGGGATGGAGTCCCACATTGGGCTCTCTGCTCAGCAGTGAGCCTGCTTCCCTGTCTCTCTCTTTGCCTGCCTCTCTGTCTACTTGTGATCTCTCTCTGTCAAATAAATAAATAAAATCTTAAAAAAAAAAAGAAATTAAACATTTTAAACTGCACTAAAAATAATAAAACATCTAGGAATAAACTTAACCAAGGATGTAAAAGACCTGTACTCTGGAAACTATAAAGCATTGATGAAAGAAAATGAAGGCAACAGAAACAAGTAGAAAGATATTTCATGCTCATGGATTAGAAGAAAATATTAAAATATCCCTATTGCCAAAACAATCTACAGATTTAATACAACCCCTATCAAAATATCAAGAGCATTTTTCACAGAACTAGAACAAACAATCCTAAAATCCATGTAGAACTACAAAAAACCTCAAGAAGCCAAAGCAATCTTAAAAAAGAAGAACAAATCTGAAAGTAATCCAATCCCAGATTTCAACATATACTACAAAGCTTGGGTAATCAAAACAGTATGGTACTGGCACAAAAACAGACACAGATCAAGGGAACAGAGTAACAAAGCCAGAAATAAACCCACAATTTTATTGTCAATTAATCTTCAACAAAAGGGACAAGAATATGCAATGGGAAAAAGACAGTCTCTTCAACAAGTAATGATGGAAGAAAAAAAAACAAATAGTGTTGGGAAAACTGGACAGCTACCTGCAAAACAATGGAATGAAATTGGACCACTTTCTTACACCATACACAAAAATAAACTCAAAATGGATTAAGGACCTAAATTTGAGACCTGAAACCATAAAAATCCTTGGTGAGAACACAGGCAGTAATTTCTTTGACATTGGCCATAGCAAAATTTTTCTAGATATGTCTCCTAAAGCAAGGGAAACAAAAGCAAAAATAAACTATTGGGACCTCATCAAAATAAAAAGCTTCTAAACCTTAAAGGAGATAATCAACAAAACTAAAAGGCAACCTACTGAACAGAAGATATTTTCAAATGACACATCTGATTAGGCATTAATATCCAAAATATGTAAAGAACTTATGTGACTCAACATACACACAAAACAAATAATACAATTTAAAAGTGGGCAGAAAACATGAATGTCCTTTCTCCAAAGAAGACATCCAGATGGCCAACAGATACATGAGAAGATGCTCAACATCACTCATCATCAGGAAAATGCAAATCAAAACCACAGTGATATATTACTTCATGCCTATCAGAATGGCTAAAATTGAAAGCAAAAGGAACAACAAGTATTGGGAAGAATATGAGAAAAAGAACCTTCATGCACCGTTGGAGAACACGTACTGATGCAGTGCTCTGGAGAACAGTATGGAGGTTCTTCAAAAAATTAAAAATAGGGGCACCTGGGTGGCTCAGTGGGTTAAAGCCTCTGCCTTCAGCTCCAGTCATGGTCCCAGGGTCCTGGAATCGAGCCCTGCATCAGCTCTCTGCTCAGTGGGGAGCCTGCTTCCCCCTCTCTCTGTCTCTGCCTGCCTCTCTGCCTACTTGTGATCACTGTCTGTCAAATAAATAAATAAAATCTTTAAAAAAAATTAAAAATAGAACTATCCTGTGATCTAGGAATCACACTACTGGGTATTTACCCAAAGACAATAAAACCAGTAATCGGACAAGATATATGCACTCTATATTTACTGCAACATTATTTACACTAGCCAAGTTATGGAAGCAGTCCAAATGTCCATCAATAGTTGAATGAATAAAGAAGAGGTATGTGTATATGTATGTATGTATGTGTGTATATATATACACACACTCACCCTTAAAAAAGAATGAAGTCTTTCCATTTGTGACAACATGAATAGATCTAGAAATATAATGTTAAGCAAAATAAGTCAATGATAGAAAGACAAATACCATATGATTTCACTCATATGTGACATTTAAGAAACACAACAAATAAAGAAAGGAAAAAAAAAAAAGAAACAAACCAAAACCAGATTCTTAACTGTATCAAACAAACTGATGGTTACCAGAGGGATGTGGGTGGGGAGATCAGTGAAATAGCTGAAGGGGATTAAGTTTACACTTATCCTGATGAGCACTGAGTAACATATAGGATTGTTGAATCACTATATTATGTACCCGAAACTAATATAATACTGTCTGTTAGCTTTACTGGAATTAAAAAAAAAAAATCATTAGTGAGAGCTGTCCTGTCATTTTAGATAAGTGTTCTGGAAACTGTTTTCTGTTGACTTGGGATGCTAGTAGGAGACACTGCTATTGAAATGGAATGCTTCATTTAAAATGCTAAGATGGGGTCCTGGAGTGGTAGATCCCTCCTAGCAGCCCTTAAATGTCAGAGGCACAGACATGGCTACAATAACTGATTAAAGGTTAGATGTGGTCATCAGAAGCTTTAAGTCACAGTCAAATATGGTGGTGGGTAATTGATTATTGATCCCTGGGTCCCACCCGCCCCCTCCCCCCGCCAAAATAAGAAGTCTACCAGTATCCTACTTGATTTTTTTAACCTAAAAAGAAGAGTCTAGTGAAAAGAAATCTGACTTAAGAGCCGTGGCTTTTCACCCAAATCTCAAACCTTCATCTATTCACAGACTAGAGCCCTTGAAAAAAACGGATAGCTTTTTTGAGGAAAGGGCAGGTGCAAATCTCACAAGCATGTACAAAAAAAAAAAGAAAAGAAAAGAAAAAAAAAGTCTCTCCCAAAATGTTATATGGCCATTTACCCAAGTAACTACATACTGGGAAAAGAGAAATGACCAGACTTTTCAGGCTTTGTTGGAAATGGACTTGAACAGACATGAATCCTTGGGTTCCAGGTATCACTTCTGTCCACCAGTCAGAATGAAGGCTTAAGTAGATCAAATGAAAGGAATTTTGACCAACTTCATTGATGCCTCATTCATGCCTCAAAACTATTGTCTGGCTATTCTCTTAAGTTCTGGGTATATAATTGTTATAAATATACTTAGCAAATTTTAACAGTGCCTTTTCAAATCTTTGAGTGACAGATACGATACTAGGAACCATGTAAAAGCCCCTCAAATTTCCTCTTTCACCAACATTGCAAACCATGAGCAAATTTCTTACCAAGAAATCTTGATAAGACAAATGCAAAATGCGTGCCAGAAGACTGGAGTTCAATTCTATGAAAACAGAGGTGCTTGCTGCCTTCTTACAATTTCTGAGGTCCAGCAGTCTGGGTCTTGCTGGAAAGTCTCTGTAAAGATAAAGGACAGGCTGCTATAACTTGGATTTTGGAGGCAACATATATTGCAATTGAAAGAGTTATTTCATTTATTATTGTTTATTTATGAATAAATTACCGGAAAATCCTGAAGCTAAAGAGAAGGAGCTAGCACCTAGTTCTAGACTTCTTTTTCTAATTTGAACTTGGAGGAAAATTAACCAACTTTAGAGTCAGATCTTAAAATAGGGAGAGTTTGACAACTGAGGCAAGTTCAAAAGGTGTAACAATCCTGGGTGTGATCCAAGTATCATGAGACTCAGTTTGACAATGGCAAGGAATTTACTTGGCATGAATATTCTAGAATTTGATTTGTCAATAAATTTTTCTCCACATCTTTTGTCATACACAAAAAGAACAAAATGGTGTGCATCAAGTCTCAAGAGCAGGGCCATGAGAGGGTATGAGAGAGAAAGAGAGAGAGAAAAAGCTGGAGGTTCTCTAATAGTCTTCCCCCACAAAAAACAAATGTTTATTATGAATGATAAAGCAACAGAAATAGCAGGGTGGAATTCTGAATTATTATAGTTTATTTTAGAGAAATTGCTAATTTATGGTAGATATAAAAATACATTGCTAGATAATAAAGTTTTTGAGCCCTTATTCTTAGACAGATTTTCTACAAAAGTTCCATAAACTTTGAGTAATACTTTGGATAAAAATATCTAGCATTATGACACACAGTCAAATTTAATCATTCCTTTTCTTAGCATTTTTTCTAATCACTTGTATTGTTATGTTTAATTTTATGTCCTATTCATGAATATGCATATTATTTGGCTTCTTATGTCAATAACTACTTAAATTTGATTCCTTTAATTTCAGGGTTGTGATAAATTGGAATTGGAATAAAATGAAAGTTACCATTAGTACATATTCATCACTATTTAAAAAATGCAAATATAAAGAACATTGGAAACATAAAACACTCATACTTCCTGGAAGGTTAAATAGAGGTTAATTTTTCACTAATTTGTCCAGAATTTTTTAAAATTAAATATTATATATAAATCTAATCCCTTACATTATTTTTTCAGCCAGTTTCTACTCTTGAAACAACTCTAATATGAAATTTTGGGGTATTATTTTCTATAGATATGTATTGATGTGCAATATACTACTATTGTATATACTGGAAAATGGACATGTATTTTTTTTTATTATATTTTAAAGATTATTTATTTGAGAAAGAGAGTGGGGGAGAAGCAGAGGGAAAGGAAGAGAGAGAACCTCAAGAAGACTCCATGCTGAGTTGGGAGCTTGACCCGGGGCTTCATCCTACCACCCTGAGATCATGACCTGAGCTGAAACCAAGAGTCGGAGGCTTAACTGACTGAGACATCCAGGAGCCCCAGACAGTTACTTTTAAAAGGGTAAGTTATTTTTGACTGAATGCCTAATGCTGTGGAAATTAAATCGTAGAGATCCAGAGTATATTCTATTCCTCCATCAGGATTTATTGCTTCCTTCACAAGTCTGATAGAGTGGAGCTGAGCACATGAATTCAATCAGAAGCTACGTTGATTCAAAATTGGGCTGCAGTTTTCATGGAGCTCAGTCTACCTCTCATTCATCTCTGCTCTAGGTCATAGCCCTCTAAAGCATTCAACTGGGAGCCTATCTTATGTCCTGAGGCTCCTCTTCCTGGAAATTTTTGATGCTTAGCCCTTGCCTCCTTGGTATCATGGGTTCCCAGACAATTCTGCTCTGCTTTTCTGAGCTCTGTCTTTGGCAGACCTTCAGTGTGCTCTCTTATGTAGCTTCATAATTTGGCAAATGTCTAGAGGAGAAAACCATCAAGTCTCCAATTTTATCTCTCCATCTTTTTAGACCACTAAAATCTATGATGGTTTTTCTACTTCTAGAAGGATATTTCTGCATGGGCAAATTTGAACTCTTCACTTTTTCATCTGGTTCCCAAAATCAGCAACTAAGCCAGAGAAAAGGCTGCTGCAAAAAGTCATCTCATTTTTCCATGGTTCTACCATCTCCAAAATCCAGACCCTCTTGGATTTCATTGACCTGTAGTCCTCCAGTACTATCTCTAAATATCTCTCCAAGAGATATCTCCAAATATCTCTCCAAGATATTCTTGTTATTATTCAACCTTTTCTATTATTCCTGTAAAAAATACTGGTCTGGCACAAATGACTCCAGCTTACTTAGAAACTGAATTATTATTCTATTACATAAAATCCTATGGGATCAAATCTTGTTTGTCATGTCTCCTGATTCTTGCTTGGATACACTTTTTTCCATGTGTTATGTTAACTTTGGTTGCAAACTTGAGTTTTAGCACCGTTGGCTTTTCCGCTAGTTTTGTGTACCTTGAGTTGTGAGTGGGTCCCTCCATTAGTATTTGATAATCCTCCCCCCATATTCTAAAGCCAATAATTAATGGAATGTCCAGCCATTCAAATTTTATGACTTTTTGCTGATGTCTCAAGTAGCACGGTTCCAATGACACTACTTTTCACTCCCTACAGGAACGTAACAACTCAAGTCTCTGGATTAATAGTACTGATGCTTTCTCCTTGAGTACCTCCAGTATTATTACACACACACACACACACACACACACACACACACCATTGGTTTTCAGAACTCTCTTGAGTTTTAGCACCTGAGATTCTGCCTTTTTATCTTATCAAGTTATTCTATGTACTGAGAAAATGAACTTCTTGTATTTCATCCAACTTTTCCAAATGTTTGTATTAGAAGCTTTTTTATGTAATAATCTACCAACTTGATTTTTCTACTGATTATAAAACAAGGATTGGGAAGGATAATTTGCTTTAAAAGTGTCTTTATAATTTGGTGAACAAACCATTTTGGGAACTTGAGAATAAGCACATTTGTTGTACTAATTAGAAATCATTTTTATTATTCTTATTCACCAAAACAGATTGTTAGGAACATTTTTGGTCTGGTTTGAGTTACTGCATATACTTAAAAGAAAAAAAAAAAAAGATGAAAGAAGCAAAGCAAGGCAAAACAAAGATTTCACAATCCAGATTTGTCATCTGCCGAAACTGGTGAAGGTTATATTTATACTAAGTTATATTTAGACAAAAAAATTAATTTTAAAATAATTTAAACTTCAACATTTGGCAATATTAAAACTTATCTATAAAGTGTTTCTGATGCTGCCTTCCACCAGCAGTGAAAAACCCAGAAAACATTCTTTGCAATCACAGCACTTGAGTATAGGATCTAATTCTGTGGAGCTATATATCTTTTGTCCTTTACCAAATGTAGAGCCAAGATTTTCTTTTTTATATGCAATGAAATACTAAGTAACATTGGAAGGAAAAGAGATGATTAGGACAGGAATAAAGCTTTTTGATTACAACAAGGCATATTTAACAGACTATTCTGAAATTGATGTGCAAATTTCACAGTGCTTGATGAAATTTTCACTAAATGGGCTTTTCCCTAACAGAAGAGAAGTCATTTTGTGATCCAGTAGCTAGCATCATTAGTGGAGATGGTGGAGACTCCTGAGTTTTTAATGCATTCTGGGAAACCGCCACGACTTGGCAAGGTCTCTCTGTGGTTGCTTTATAGTGCAGAGCCTCACTCTGCGTAGTAAAAATAAAACCAAATTCATTTGGGCACAGTCTTTTTGTTGCTTTATTTAATTTTCACTTTGGCATATGGCCCTTCAAGCTTTAATAGGGCAGATGTGGCTTTGGAAGAGTTTACTAATCCAACTTGGTTAATGACTTTCATGGGTAGAAGCCAGCTCAGCAGTTTTCACTCAGTCCATATTTAGTTCCTCTTCTCATCAATTTTTTCCTGTGGTGGAAAACCTCTCCATGGGGCCACCGATTACCAGTAGATGTTTTCCTGATTTTGAAGTAACTGCCCTGAGGTTTTGAGGATGCAAAGACACAGGCGGTGTAAATGTTACTGATGCTGAGCGATTGATTCCTGGGGGAGGGAGAATCAAATTGCCCCTCCTTTCATGGTGGGGCGTGACAGCTCCAGATTGCTCTGTGGGATAGAGAGTTAATTACACGGGGTGAGCATTTGGGAAAATCCAACATGAATTAGAATATTTGATGATCATTGGTGTTCCCGATGTCAGTTCAGGACAGTGACACCAGGCAGTGTGTCCTTCATGTCCTGAGGAAGCCTAGAGTGTTCTACATTTTAGAGTCCTTTTTTTTTTTTTTTAAGATTTTATTCATTTATTTGACAGAGATCACAAGCAGGCAGAGAGGCAGGCAGAGAGAGAGGAGGAAGCAGGCTCCCTGCTGAGCAGAGAGCCCGATGCGGGGCTCGATCCCAGGACTCTGAGATCATGACCTGAGCAGAAGGCAGCGGCTTAACCCACTGAGCCACCCAGGCGCCCCTGGAGTCCATTTTCTGACAGTAATATATATTAAGGCCTGCCTCACAGAATTTTGTGACGATTCAGTGGCAGGAAGGGGTGTTTCCCAAACTTGTAATTCACATACCAATATGAGCAATTTTTAATGTTATATCTGGGTTCTGTTTAATTTTATTTTACTTAACATGTTTTAACAATTAACTAACCCCCCCCTTTTTTAGTTGTTCCTTTGGCCAGATCCCAAGCAATATTTGCAAAAATCTGATGCGCTGGTCATATATTTTTTATTATACATCAAGATAAAAGTAAAACCATCTTTTGCATATTTGGGGCAACACCGATAATGTGCTCACATAATAATATGATAGTTTTAATTGTACTGGTTGTATCTCCCATTAGATTTCAAGTTACGTGACAACAGGGGCTTTTATTCAATTTATTTATTCTGATGTCTTTGACACCTAGCATAATATTTGGCATACAGGAAGATCTCAAATTGTCTAAAAATTATTTTGGGGTTTCTTGTTTACTTGGAGGAGGAGTCAGACATGAGGAAGAGACGATTGCTTCTCTCCATAGAACACCTGCACTCAAGTTCAGCATCCCATAGGACAGGGTGCTTTCTCCCTCTGGCAGGAGGCCTGTGCTTGAACTTAACTTCCCATGAGCTCCAAGAGCTGGATGATTGGCTTTCTGATGTTACTACAGAAACCTTTAAAACTTAATCTGATGTGCCTGCCTCCCCTGTATTCTGATTATCACCTTACCCTCACTTCTGCTTTCTCTCCTTTCTTCCACATCCTTATGCTCTCTCTTTTCTTTCTCACACACACACACACTCTGACAAGGTTCTTTTCATATTTGCCTTCTAAGGGAAATCAGTTTGTTGGCAGGGGTCCTCCTCTGAACCTTCACCCCTGGTGTATCCAGGCACGTATGTCTGCAGAAGGATGAAAGGGTGGGGCCTCTGCCTTGCAGGCTTGGCTTGGACATGTCCCCACTGAGGCCCTTTCTTTATTCTGTCCTGTATGACCTTGTGGAAATCTTCCCAAGCTCTCCTTCATGACGTTTGGCAATCAAAAATGACAAACCCTCGACATAACTGCAGGATGACGCATATATATGTAACCTTGTGTTCAGTGAAACCAGACTCTCTGAAATCATACAGGCCCAACTCCTGGCCCAGAGTAGCGGCACAGTAAATATTTGCTGACCTCATGATGAATGGGTAAAAGAACACTTGCAGCCAGTGAAAGAATAAATAGCTGAACAAACTTTCTGCAAGTTGTTTTATCATGATTAAGAGAGTGAAATGCACAGAGCTCAGAAGAATAATAAACTAGAACTTAAGTTAGCTGGCACATTTAGGAGATGACTTTATTCTAAATAACCAAATTTTCGGAATAACTGAAACTTATTCTTCAAAGCACATATTTATCTTTTGAATAAGCTCTCTTTATAAAGGTGGCCTGGGGCACCTGGATGGCTCAGCTGGTTGAGTGACTGGCTCTTGATTTGGGCTTAGGTCAGGATCTCAGGATCCTGAGACTGAGCCCCGAGAGGCTGGCTCTGCACTCAGCAGGGAGTCTGCTTGAGAGTCTCTTCTTCTGTCCCCCTCCCCCACACTCTCTTCCTCTCTCTCAAATAAATAAATAAATAAATAAGTAAATCTTTAAAAAATTAAGTCTATAAAAAATAAATAAAAATTAAAAGGTGGCCTACTTCTCTGCCTTATTAAATTGAATATATTGTGTATGATTTAACATTCCCCTGAACACTTATTAGTAAAGGGGCTCCTGGGAGGCTCAATCACTTAACCATCTGCCTTCAGCTCAGGTCATGATCCCAGAGTCCTGGGATCGAGCCCCACATCAGGCTCCTTGCTCAGTGGGGAGCCTGCTTCTCTCTCTCTCTCACTCCCTCTACCCCTCCACCCCTGAGCATTCTCTCTTTCTCTCAAATAAGTAAATAAAATCTTTTTAAAAAATAAAATAAAATAACTTATTCGTAAAAACTGTATTTTTTTTTTAAAGATTTTATTTATTTATCTGACAGACAGATCACACGTAGGCAGAGAGGCAGGCAGACAGAGAGGAGGAAGCAGGCTCCCTGCTGAGCAGAGAGGCCAATGTGGGGCTCAATCCCAGGACCCTGGGATCATGACCTGAGCTGAAGGCAGAGGCTTTAATCCACTGAGCCACCCAGGCGCCCCAGTAAAAACTGTATTTTAGAAGTAAGTAGAATTAGGCATAGATCTAGATATTTCAGGAGTCTTCTTTTGTATAATTTTTGCTTGGCTGAAAAATAATGTATAACCAAAGGATACTGATAACAAAGTACAGTCGTTGGTAGGAGTCTATTCTTTATCTCCACAGTGTTTATTCTACATGGATATTTCTCACAGAAAGGAAATGGGAAAGATTATGTACTATATGTAGTTACTCACATATTTGTTCTAGTATTTGTGCATTAGCTTGAATTCTTGACTCCATCTCAGGTTTTATCTGCAGAACAAGAAAAACCAAAATTTTTCTAATTAGATATTCTTTGGGAAACTTTGTAGGCAATACATTCAATTAGGGATGTGTACAAGAAGATTCATTGGAGTAGACTTTCATAGTTAATGTTTATTGAACACATACTACTGCTAGCCACTTTCTAACATTTAACCTTTTCTTTGCAATTATATGACATAAAGTGGCGTTATCGCCATTTTAAAAGATGAAATCTGAAGGACGGTGTGGTTTAGTAACTCTCCTAAAGATCTCACAGCTAGGAAAGTTGTCTGTTGACCTTTCTTGGTGACCCTCTTTTTTTCCACCCTAGACATGGATCTTCCTTCAATTCCTTATCTTATTAGTGATATGAAGGTATTGTTTGGAGGTAATCAGGCCTAGGGATGACCAATGGGAAATACAACATGGTACCAGAAATAGATTTAATGTCAATGTCACATTTTACCATGACTAGAGGGGTGCCTGGGTGGCTCAGTGCGTTAAAGCCTCTGCCTTTAGCTCAGGGCATGATCTCAGTGTCCTGGGATCAAGCCTCGCACTGGGCTTTCTGCTCAGTGGGGAGCCTGCTTTCCCTTTCTCTCTCTCTCTCTCTCTGCCTGCCTCTGCCTGCTTGTGATCTCTGTCTGTCAAATAAATACATAAACTCTTAAAAAAAAAAAAAAAAGTCTTTACCATGACAAAATTATCTCACACCTTGGGAAATTTCTTGCTGGTATGTCCTCTGTAGAGCCCTAGCATACTTCATGTGTTCTACCTAAAGGGCCAGAGCCCTTCTCCGTAGGGAGGCTCTTCATTCCCCAGCCCCACATACTCTCCGCAGGCAACCAGCGAAAAACAAAAATTCCTTTCACTTTCCTGCGCAAGGCAGCTCACCTTTCTTTTTGAAATTTCTTCTTCTTTCAGAGCATGAATGGATTAGTATTTTTCATGTCCAAAGAGACTTTTCCAGATATTTTTCTAAATGAAGAACTGTCTCCATCCCCACTGGTATACAAAAATAGCCCTGGGTAATGCATTTTTGTTTGTTTTCAATATTGATCTTTTTCTTTTCACTACATCTATTAGTATCAGAAATTGAAAAGAACTTGATAATAGGAAACTGGCAAAAGATATGACCAGATGAAGGATTTCATGCTTAATTTCACAGGGAAATGTTCACTAAATGTTAAGGGCAAAAACAGACTTTTTTTTTTTTTTTTTTAACTTTAATGGAAGTCCTCAGGAACTGTAAATACTAACTATTGTCTGTCATAAACTATAACACAGAGATCCCCCTCTGGGTTTACTGTGATGTGAAAGATCCTTTGCTATTACTCAAATTCTCTTAACTGTTGTGCTTCCCTGATAACCAACTTAACTAACAGCTAATAATTACGACAAACTTACTCTGGGCCAAATAGAGCTCAATGTACTTCACAGGAATTAACTCATCTAAACTCATTCAAAACAACCAGATGATAGGATGAGGCCAATACTTCTACAGATGAGGCCTGTACTTCTACTCTTCCTACTTTTTAACTGAGTAAACTGAGGCACAGAGAAGTTAAGGACCTGGTTCAATTCATAAAGCAGCCAGATTTGAACCCAGAAAAGTCTGGCTCTGGACCCTATATTCTTATCCACCAAGCCTGGATGTTTTTCCTCTTTCCTTTCTTGTTCTCAAACATCGCTTCTTCCTACGTCAGTTGGTTCTGCTCCAGTCAACTTCTGCCGTTCCTAATGTGCGCTTCTCTTTGTTAGGGTAGAATGGGCATGCTTAGCATAAGCATAATCAAATTTACTGTATCAATAACCTTCATATTAGGTACAGTATTAAATCAGTAGTTTCTGGTCGAATGAATGTTTATAAGAGCTCCACTGCCTCTCCCATATGGAAAGGGATTCTTTCCTTGTCATTTAGAGACCTCTTATAGTTGAATACAGGGATGAGCTGTTCCCAACTGTTGAGTGGGTGTAAGTCTGACCACCAAGTAACTGGGGCGGTGATTATGTACTTAATGCTTTTTGAAAGTCAACCCTGTTACGCCTAGGGAAGAACTCAGAGTTAAGGGGGTTAATGGAGCATCTGGTGCCTCCACTGATAAACTTGGAGAAGCCCCAGGCCTGTAAGTAATACATTGTGGGTGGAATGTTCTTTATTTAAGTCTGGAGAGTCTCTGAGGCACAGGATGACGGGTAGGGGATTCCCATGCAGCCTGGTGACGCTGAGAGCACACTCGACAGTGGGCAGAGCCCTGTCTTCTCGGATCTGTTTTAGTCCAGCTCTAGACAGGGGTCCAGAAGCCCCTCTGTCAATCAGTTGTTTGTTTCCTCAACAGAAGAAGGGAGCTGCCCAGCTGGCAACAGAACAGTGGGCCTCATAGGACTTTGTTATGAGGTTACGTTTTCATCCTGTTCCAATCTCTGCTTGGTTGGATAGCAGTTTCTTCTCCGTAAGGACACATCATAAATGTGTCACCACACAAATTCTCTGTAAGAACGGATAATTCTTATATCTGCCTTCAAACCCTTTCGTAATCAATTCCTCTGAAGTTTTCTGTTGATTTTTTTTTTTTTTTAATAAGAGAGATCAGAGGCAGCTGTACAAGTGAAGGTGTGAAGAGGGGGCCAAAGATCTCACTGATTTCCAGTCGATAAGATCATGTGTGTTTTTTCACTGTAGTTTCCAGAAGCAAAATAAATGATAAGAACTAAACCGAAACTCCTTGAGCTTGCTTGTGCATGCACTGATTTTCCTTGCACATCTGCCTGCTTTCTGTGCCTGCCGCGGGAGAGGCGGCCTTGGAGGAGAGTGTGAGATGACTGAAGGGCAAATGCCTTTGCACAGAATGGATTACGTAGTCTTGCCAGTTGTTCGATGGTGCGATTCTCTCTCCTCCCCGTTTTACCGCTTCTTACCTTATACAACATTATAAGGTATCCTCTGAGTACAAGTGAAAAATTGCAGTGTAAGCCCATCCCATAACCTCCTTTAAAAATTATGGTTCATCTCGACATGTAAGAATTGCTTTGTGCTTTGGCAAGATACGATCCTCTGGGTGTGAGAAGAGCTGCCCCATGGTTCTTTGGGTTGCGTTTGTTATCACAGTACGTCAACCTAGATTTGCCCTGTCACACAAATGTGCTGTCAGTAGCTTAGTTTTGACAGGTTTAGTTATGTGTCTCCTCGTAGCATATTGTCACACATACTCTGACAAGAAGAGATGTGGTGTGCTAAATATATATCCTCCAGGACAAAGAGAGACGCAGCTCTTGGGGCAAAAACTATAAATTATTTTGGAGTTAATCTGTTTTGTAGTGGATTAAAACCATCTCTTTGTGGTAGAAAAAAGTTTTCATGTCTAGTTTATAAGAAATGAAGTGTTTTAAATGGAAAACTAAGGAGTGATTTTATAACAACGAATGTCCATCCTTTAATTATATACAAATTTGTCATAAAATATTAGAGAAAATAGGGATGCGTGCTCTATCAAAGGAGATGACAATTCTATGTATTTATGTTTGTTGATACTCTCAGATGGCATATGGCTTCAGAAAGATTAAGAATCCTCATGGGATGCCAGTACTGATATACATTGATCATCTGGTACACCAGAGGAGGAGGGCTATTACCTTAGAGATTTTTTATCTCAAGCACAGATTTATAAGGAACACAAGCCATATTTGAAAAACAGGTTTCAGCTGGCTTGCTCAGTTAGTAGAATATGAAGCTATTTAGCTATTTAGCTATTTAGCTCACCGTTGAAATGGTGTTGGATCCCAACAAAAGCAAAAATGGCAATAGTAGGTTTCAGTTCCTAGGCCTACCCTATATTTTCTGTACCCTTATTTCCACCAATTCCAGCTTGGGTTTCATCATTTTATTCCTTCCCTTTAGATTATTTTTTATTTCAGAAGCACTTGAAATGACAAAAGCTGAGTCTTCTGAGGGAAGGCTGCATTATCTGATAGATCTTCTGTCTCAACACCCTAACATAGCTTTCCAAATAGATCACGCTTCTAACAAATTCTAAAAAAATCAAGATTTTCCTGATTCCCTTTTCAGTCTTTCTCAAACAAAAGATGAAGCTTTAGGCATCTGTCCCTTTTTTGCTCAGATTGTCCCTTACGTTGTTGTCAACGTATTCCTTTTTGGCCAAATTTAAGTACCATTTCCTCATTAGTCCCCTCCATGACCCAGCTGCTTCTCCTCTATCTTCCCATGCAAATGTACCTATGTTCCTAGAACTCTTTTCCTTCTTTCTTATAGTCTTGTTAGCTGACGTCATGTGTATCTTTTCCACTGACTATAAATTCCTCAAGTGCAAGGAATTTTTCTTCTTCACTTCTGTTTCCTGGATAGAGAGTAAATGCTCACTAATTGTTCACATGTATAAAAGATCCTGAAAGAGGATCAAGCACATGGAAGCACGTAGTATCATTAAGATTAATGGTAGGAAGGAGAGAGTCCAGTAGCTTCTTGTCTGCGTGATGCCTCATCTCATGGTGCTTCCACATCTCTGGCCAATTCATCAGGGAAATGGATGAACCTGAAAATACTATTCTCTCACGGTTGGCTTCACTACTATTCTTTTGTTATTTTACCCAAGAGTAATTTGAGGGCATTCATCATAAAAAAGTATAGAAAAAACTGAAAACAACAACAAACAAACAATAATAAAACAATAAAAACGGAACTAAAGAACAACAATGAAGCATTTAAAGTAAAATAAAACTAAGAGTCCAATCATAAAAGTGGGTTGGGGAAAAGAAAGCTAGAAAGCATAGCTTCGTTAAGACAATCTCTTGTACATTCATTCTAAGACAACATGATGCACAGTGTCTCTGACATAATTAAATCAATGCCTGTGAAGGCTTTTCTTTGAGGGACTTGGAAATTAGCATATTCAGTCAAATGATTAACTAACATATTCCATAGCATTAATAAAATCAGTTGGACTTCTCAGGACTTGTGTAGGAAACAAACATGGAGAGCTCTAGTAAGTATCTCAAGCGGAGATGCTCTGAGCTGTTGATAGACCATCCCAGTCTTGGGTGCTGCTACTTGAATCATCTGCTCTAGGACTGATGTTATTAGATTTGGGTGGAAAGGAGGGCTTGAGCAATGTGTGTCTGCAATCAGTGCTCAGGAATCCATTGGTAGCCATGTGCAAGTACATAAAAAAAAAATCTTAGTAGTGTTCCATGGACACACTGCCACCAGTGTGTCCAAGAGGTCACCATGGGAGAGGGAGGACTTGTAAACCACTGACAGTTAAAAGGAACACAAGGTTTCCTCCATGAGGTCCAGTTCTAACCTCATTAAATATAAGGCAGGATGAAGGTGGGGGGTGGTTACAAGGGAGCTATAGCATTTCCCCCACTGGAAGGACTGAATGTAGATCCAGAACTGAAACATGAGAGACGAGAGGTCCTGTTTCTCCATGACCTCCTAGTCACTTTTAAGTGATTTTTCTCTGCTTTTTCATGCAAAAACCATAAATACCAACATGCATGTCTCCGCAGTCCCTACATTTAGATGTTCTTAAAAATTCAGTGTCATCAGCTAAGTGATTAGAGTCCCTGAGTCCTAACTGAAAACTCACAGGAGGGATGATCCCATTAATCCAGCTTGGGTCAGTCTCTACTTAACTGAACAATTTAGGCAAAAGGGGCAGAGTCCTAGAAGTTGGCTACAAGGAGGGGTTCTAGAGAAAGGGGCAGAGTGTAGGCAGCATTTACAAAGATCTCATTTAATGAATGTACATTTGTAGTAACTGAAGACCCTGTGGGAGTTTTTGTCTATCGCAAGGAAGGACAGCCAGCACATTCAGGAATCAGCTTTTGTTTTCTCTTTGACTAAAGGGGGAATATTTTGTAGCCTAATTAAGGTTGTGCCTTGATCCTATGTTATACTACTTAAAAGTATTGAGTCTCAGGGCACCTGGGTGGCTCAGTCTGTTAAGTGTCCAACTCTTGATTTTGGCTCAGGTCATGATCTCAGGGTCATGACATTGAGCCTCCATTGGGTTTTTGCTCAGCGGGGAGTCTGCTTGAGAGTCTCCCTCTCCCTCTTCCCTCCTCCCTCTCAAAAAGAAAATATTGAGTCTCAGTCATTCCTGTAGAAAGCAAGAGAGTAAAGTTAGAACATACTTGTGAAATTGAAAAGCATGGCTAATTGCTTCCATAATCATTTCTGCACACTTATCTTGACAAAAGCAGTATCTGAGGACAATTAGTGATCTTAATAACAGTCGTCATTGGGGGCCTGGGTGGCTCAGTGGGTTAAAGCTGCTGCCTTTGGCTCTCAGGTCATGATCCCAGGGTCCTGGGATCGAGTTCCATATCAGGCTCTCTATTCAGCAGGGAATCTGCTTCTCCATCACTCTCTGCCTGCCTCTCTGCCTACTTGTGATCTCTGTCTGTCAAATACATAAATAAAATCTTTAAAAAAAATAATAACAGTTGTCATTGGGCCGCCAGGAAGCTCAGGCAGTTTGAGTATCTGCCTTTGGCTCAGGTCATGATCCTGGTCCTGAGATGGAGCCCCCAGGACCAGGTGTTCAAAAAATATTTGTTGATTGAGCTATATGAAAAAATACTTTTCCTTGTAAAAAGCTTTCTCAAGCCATCGGGCTCTCTGCTCAGTGAGAAGTCTGCTTCTCCCTCTCTTTGCCTTTCCCCCCTGCTCATGCTCACTCTCTCTCTCTCTCAAATAAATGAATAAAAATCATTAAAAAAAATAGCAGCTGCCATTTTTTGTTATGGACATTAGTCAGTGTTTGGCCTTCAGCTATGATGTCATGCTCTCAGCCATGGTAACATGGTAATCACTTCTAAAAAAATATCCGTGGAGACTAAGACATGAATGATAACAGTTCTCTTTGAACCGTCAAAAATGACGAGAGTTGTGGTGACAGTAGCAATTGGCAGCAGCTACTTCCTTTTCCTCTCCGCTCCTTCAGGGCCACCCGGCAGACTGTTCTCTTCCTTTGTTTCCTTTGGCTCTTTGCTTTTTCCTCTCCCTGCGGGTACCTGTTTCTGTTTTTTAATACTCCTGCCGAGTACTACATGGCTCCACCATCACAACCTCCATACTCTCAGCCAGAACAGGGAGTTATGCTTTTTTCTCTATACTTCTAAAATGAATGTAGACCTTTGTGGAAATGATTAAAATATAAATTGCATTTCTGAGTCAGACCAACCTACAGCAAGCACATTTTAAGAATTACTCTGCAATCCAGTTCTTTTTCTTCTATTTTTTTAAGTGATGATTTTTTTTTGTATTGTACTGACTATATTATGCTTTAGTTCTGATGACAGTACTACCAAAATAATAATAGTGTCTGTTCCAATAATTTAACAGAGTGAAACTTACCACCATCCATTCTGAAGCATTAATAAAAAGCTCGGTGCTAAGTGAGCCTCAGTGCAGTTGGAAGAAAAGGCATAGACATCAGGTGTGAAAAGGTTACCTCAAAGCAAACTATGTATTATGACAATTTGAGAGTCTAATAGTTATATATTTTCCTTTTTCTATTTCTGTTGTTATAGAGAATATAAAGAACCTTTATTATTCTGTTCCATATTCAGTTTCCAATCTAATTTCAAGTAACTACATGACAAGAGAACCTTTTCACACTTCTTTCATATTACCTCAGCTCAGGACACAACAGGTGTTCAAAAAATATTTGTTGATTGAGCTATATGAAAAAATACTTTTCCTTGTAAAAAGCTTTCTCAAGTTCTTAATAATATCTATGAGAGATCAATGTACAATAGAATGCAGTTTTTTTCTCTTCCTGTTTCTCTTTCCTTCCTTAATGATTCAGATGAGGCTGATAAATATAATAATTCAATATATTGTTGAATATAAATAATTCAGATGAGGTTGATGTCATTTGAAATGGGAAGCCCTGGTGGTCCAGAATGGGCTGGCAGTCTGAGCTCTCAAAGGATAAGAAGGGCTTCTACCTATAAAAGTGGCCCCACATGGTTAGTCAGAACCTGAAGAAATCCATGTGGATGGGTGGCCTTCTCTAAGGTGTCAGAGTCCAAGCTATTTGAGGATGTGTGTGTGTGTGTGTGTGTGTGTGTGTGTATGGTATGTGGAGTGGCTGTCATGGCAAGTAAAGACCCATTTGGGATGAGGAGAATATCCACATTGGCTTTGAGAAAGGGAATGGGCAGTGACAGAGATGGAACACTGGCGATATAGAGAGGAGTTGATTAAATAAACACATATAATAAAGATAATGGGAGTCCATTTCCCATGGTTGGAAAACCATTACAAATATAGCAATAGAGAAAACTAGAGTGGATTCTGTAGATTGGATTTGACACTAGAGAATTAATGACTCTCAATATAGATCCAAAGAAGGTAGATAACTATAAAAATAAACATAGATTTATATTTAGAAATACACTGAGCATATGTGTTTATGAATGTGTTAAGTGTATACACACATATATTCCCTAGGTCTGTTTGCTGAGAGTACTCTGGAGCAACCATTCTCCACAAAAAGGATCCAGGACTCTTTGAGAAATGCCCCTTTCAGGCCTGATACAGGGGAAGTTTGATAAACTCTTATTCTTATGACAGACAATAGAATTCAAAAGTTTTTTCAGAGAGGTTCCCACTGATGAAACCAAGTTCAATTTGAGTATCAAAATGATTAGTAGATTATAGCCCATTGATAAAATAGGAAACCATGAATCCATGATGACACAAATAAATGAATGAACAGACAAAAAGCGTGATCAGAAACAGGGTGTTTAAATGGTTCCAAAGTACCTTTTCACAAAACCATTATCAAGCAGTTTTACAGGCAGATTCCATACTAATCAAGGGATCAAAGTGAATAGTACTATCAAAGGGGACAACTGGAATTTATGCCAATTCTTATATATTAGATGAATAAGTAAATAAATATTAAAGAATTAATACATGTAAAATTTTAAGTATATGTAGAATAAAAGTCTTATCAATCAATAAAAGTAATGGGTGGCAAAATTAATAAATATTTGCTAAATTTGATCAAGAGGGAAATAACATGAATACTAAAATAATAGAATATAAGATACAGGGCTATTAACTGGAGCTGTGGAGATGAACAAATCTGAACAAAATACTACTCACAGATTTGGACCAATGAAATTGCTATTATTTTTCTAAGAAAATGTAAATTAATACAGTGACTCAAAAAGAAGTAGAAAATCTAAAACCATCAATAACTGTAGAAGGAATTGAAAATGTAGTCAGAAATTTCTCTCAAAGGAAAAGTCTAATGCCAGATGGTTTACTGTAAGTTTTATAAAAATTTTAAAGGAATAGCTAATTCTCATGTTTTAGAAATTCTTGCAAATGATTGAAAAAGATAGAAAGCTATCTAATTAATCTTCCAAAGTTCGCTTCAGAGTGACACCAAAACAGTATGATTTTAATACACAAAAAGATAAACGTTTAGTAGTATTCTAATTATAAATAGATGCAAAAATTCAAATAAGGTATTAGCAAGGAAAATTGCAGCAGAATATTGAAGGTATGAGTAAGTAGGGACTCTAACAGGAATTCAGATTTTTCATCAGGAAATTTAGTGTGGTTCTCTATAGAAACAGATTAAGGGGGGTGCCTGGGTGGCTTGGTGGGTTAAGCTTCTGCTTTCAACTTGGGTCATGATCTCAGGGTCCTGGGATCTAGCACTGCATTGGGGCTCTGCTCAGCAGGGAGCCTGCTTCCCTCCTCTTTCTCTGCCCGCCTCTCTGCCTACTTGTGATCTCTGCCTGTCAAATAAATAAATTTTTAAAAAATCTTAAAAAAAAACAGATTAAGGGGGGAAATCATATAATTATTTCAGTTGATGCTCTTCAAAAAACACTTAATAAAATATAACACCAATTAATATTAAAAACTCTTCACTTGAGATAGAAGTTTCTTTTTTTATTTTTATTTTTTATTTATTTTACTTATTTGAGAGAGAGAGAGAGCACACAAGCAGCAGGGGTGGTGGGGAGGGAAAGGCAGAGGGAGAGGCAAACTCCCCATGGAGAGCTGGGCATGGGAGTTGATCCCAGAACTCAGAGATCATGGCATGAATGGAAGACACACTAAAATGACTGAGGCACCTAAGCACCCCTGAGGAAGGGAAGTTAGTTAATGTGCTAAAGGGTATCCATGGGCTATCTACAGCAAGCATCATAGAAAATGGTGTAACTTTTGAAGCATTCTTAGTGAAGAATTAAGATGAAGATGCCAATACTATACCTTTTCAACACTGCTCAAAGACTAAGCCCAAGCAATAAATTTGATTTAAAAAAAAAGTGGAAATGAGAACTGATGGAAAGGCAGAGGCAAATGTCATTATTTGTAAATGGAACAATAATCTAAAATAGAAGACCATGAGTTTAATGAGCAAGTGTTTAAGGCTATTAATGGTTTAAGAGACTTAAATCATTATTAGAATGAAAAGATCTAGACTTACGGGAAAGGCGACTGTGAATGATGCCCCTCTAGTTTTGGTCCCTTTTTGGACAGATGATAAGATTAAGTTTATAGTGAAAAGCATTATTAA
Organism: Mustela nigripes; assembly: GCF_022355385.1. Lineage (NCBI taxonomy): Eukaryota > Metazoa > Chordata > Mammalia > Carnivora > Mustelidae > Mustela > Mustela nigripes. The sequence goes on along the minus strand of NC_081558.1, from coordinate 149,082,696 downwards.
ATATTTGTGTTGTATTAACTCAAGTTGCTTTCATAAGAAATCACTTTGCTATCTTTAGAAATGAAGCTTCTGTGGGTTTATGTCATTATTTGGAAAAAAATTTCAAAATAGAAAATAAAATTAGACTGGGAGCCAATAAGTTTGCCGTTCTCCCAAAATTCCCATTTTCAGATATTCCCTTCCCTTTTCATCTGCTTATGGAAAAATCATCACAAAAGCAGATTCACATATTTGAAAACATACAAACTCATAATCTATATTTGCAGTGGAGTTCCATTTTCTTTGTATTTAAATGACCTCCTGAGATATAGAAATTATTATTATTGTCATCATTACTTTTATGCATCATCGAACACTTTTTGAGTCATTGATCCAAATTTTCAAATAGGGGCATTAACTCAGCATGATACTTATAATAGAAAATAGTGAATTCACGATTATAAAAAATGTACTGCAAATAGTGGAGTAATTTATCAGCAGAGACAAAAAGGCGTTCTGTTAACTGAAGAAGAGGCAAGAAGAATTGATAAACACACTTAAGGTTCCTACAAAAACTTTTCAGAAGGTAAGGATTATTATATATGTAATGAGATTTCTGTGAAAATCAAATTGTTTCACATCTTAAGTTTATGAAATGCTTGCTAACATAATCATTCCATCGCTTTTTCTTCTAAAGCTTTCATGTTATCTGAGGACCACTTGACTGACCACCAGATGTCTGGAAACCTCACTTCAGGAAGCTCTCCTTCAAGTATTTGAGGAATGGAAGTTGAGGCAACATCTGGGTTAAAATTATATAGTTGTGGAATAGTTAAGAGATGCTGCTTATCATGCATTTATTTCTATTGGAGGGGGGCCTCAAGGCCATTTCTCAGTACAAAGCCTAAAACTGACACTTTCTTCTCCACATTTGAGAACTTATTACCATGTGTTCAATAGCTTCTGAGGAGATGATGGTGCACATAGAACTTTCTTCCCCAATAAAATCATATTTTAACACTGCCTGGCTTGTCTCCATTTTCAAAAGAAAGATATTAATCTTCAGTTTAAAGGAAACTGTCCAAAAATATTTTCCAAAGTATTAAATCTACCTTTTTTTCTTATTACAATAGCCAAGAAATAAATCTGAGTTTATTTAGTATAAACTTGGTGCTTTTAGACAAAGCAAACAAAACCCTTCAAATTGCTTAGGAAAATATCCAAACTTGATGAAGCCCTTGGACATTGATTTAAGCATGTGGCTTTTGGTTTTTGCATATTGAAAGGATTGGATATGGCAAAGTCAAAAACGTATGCACATGCAAGTGAATGGAAAGAGAGAGAGAGAGAGACCTCTGTGGGCTATTCCCTTTGCTAACCTTATATCTTCCTGGCTTTGAAGTGGAAATATCTGGTATTTCCAGCTTGGACTAAATCACAGATTTCTAATGAGTTTCCTTGGTATTTGCTCTGACCTGATTCAGGTCAGCTTATTGCTTTTGCTTGCAGTTGAAAAGCAGAGGAACAAGAGGTAAGCCTTCCTTTGCTCATTTAGGTTTTAGTGAGTGATCTTAACTCAAGCATTTCTAATTAAAACGTAAAGATCATTAATATGCGCCATTAATAAAGGTTTGTCTTTCGGCTCAGAATGCTCCCATGGAAGTGCCGGGAATCCTCCTGCATCCACTGGTGCTAGACCATTGCTGCTCTTGGCGAGGTCTCTGAACAGGCTGGGGTTTCTGTCTGTTAACCTGAGAGGCTGGTGACAACTTCTGTCAGGCTCAGGGCAGGAGGAGCCAAGAGGAGAAACAAATTGCAAAGGCAGCTTCTGCTTTGCACTGCCACCAATTCCCAGCCCTGGCATTGCTGAATGAGAAAAAGGCAGAGGTGTCGTGAAGCAGATAAGAAAGATATTAAATCATGTTTTGAAGTTATTTATCACTCTTCCCCCGAATTAAGAAGTATATTCATATGGTAGCAGATCTCCCCTCCACCCCCAGTTTAGGACTAGAGGAATTCAAGTTTCTATGTAATCCACATCATGCAAAACATTTTAACGTGTCATGTTTCCCTAAAGAGAAATATTACCTTTGGTTTGACATTTCAAAATGAGATATTCACTGAAAGAATTTTTTTTTCTTTTTTAAGAACCAGAAAGAGAGAGAGAGACAGAATGGGGAGGGAGGTGCAGAAGGAGAGAGAGAGAGAGAAAATCTTAAGCAGGCTCCACATTCAGCATAAAGCCTGGTACGGGGCTCAATCTTACAACCTGAAATCATGACCTGAGCCAAAATCAAGAGTCAGATGCTTAGCCAACTGAGCCACCCAGGTTCCCCAGCTGAAAGAAATGTTTAATTGTAATTGCTGAGCTATTTGGTTTTGAATATGAAAATTGTGATTAATTAAGTCTTTAAAGGCACATAATATGAACAGAAATCAAATGGATAATTTAACCCATAGCTTGTAATATTTATGGCTTTTTAAATTTATATTATGTTGAAAAACTAAACTGAAGAGACATGATGAACAGCAAGTTAAAATAGAGAGAGCTATGGGACTGTCCAATTACTTAGCCTTCATCTTAGGAATATTAATGTAGGGATTTAAGACAAATTAGAAATAAGAATAAATTTACTTTAATCACGTCCTAAACACTCTAGTAATTATATAAAATGTTTGTTAATTTATTGCTTTTATTTGCTTCTCTATATAATCATCTGAACTTCTGACCGTTTCAATTAAGTTACAATATAATTAGTGTTTCTGTTAAAGTATTTGGAGTTGATAGAATACAACATTTCTTTCATAATCAAGATTATTATGTTGCCTGGGGTATTTGTGATTTCCAATTTAGTTAGACTCAATGGCAAATACTAATAATTTGCATGTACATTTTTATGCTTTTCATCTTATTGATTAATCTTTGAACCACTTGAGAAAGAAATATGAGCATTGACTTTATACCATGGTTTTATATAAAATTCATCCATGGTTTAGAACATCTGGAGATTTGAAAAACTCACACTAAGCTGTATAGGAAGAAGAAAGGCTATTCCCCTAACATACTTGTAATAAGAAGGTTCTGGGTTTTAATCTGTGTCAAAAATTAATTGTTTACTCCAGAAAAGCCTGTTAATAATTTGAGGTTATCAAGAAAGATAATCATCTATTTACTATGACAGCAAGAAAGAGTTGTAGAAGTAGAGTTGAAGTCAAGGAAGAGACATATTACAAATAGCTTTCTTTTATAATGAGAACAGATATTATCTAGATTTTCATTTACATATGGCTATCAAAATTTGTGGGATAAGCCCAATTACCATGTATTTTTTCAATAGAAATAATTTGTTAAGTATAAATCACTGCATTCCACTGTCAAAGTTTTAGAAGACTTCAAATTTAAGTATTTATACATCAAAAGAAAAGTTAGATTACATAGTCTACTTTCATCACGGATCATATTCAAATACTTGCTCATTTAAAAATATATGCATGTATGTATAGTGACCAAGTGTTTCCCTCTTAGATACTGAGTAAGCCTAGTAAGGCAACTCAGCCAAACACAAATAGCCAATTTGCCCCAAGCTGAGCTTATGAGAGCCTAAAAAATCATAACCCTGAGTATAGCAGTTATCAAACTTGAGTGAGCATCAGAATCACCTAGAGGGCTCATTAAATCCACATTGCTGGGCTCCACCCTCAGCATTTCTAATAAGTTCCCAGGTGATGTTGATGCTGCTATCTGGGGTCACATTTTGAGAACCACTACATTCGAAGGTACCTCTGAGATTTTCAAAAAAGATTTCTTAGCCTTATTCCAGTTTGTACTTTGGCTAGAGGTTTGTTGTTGTTGTTGTTGTGCAATTCATCAGAAAAAAATGACCTTACTGTTTTATAACATCACTCTCAGATGCTGTCTGCCATTATTTTTCACACTGGGTTTCATATACCAACAAAAATGAATCATGTATGTCTAAAATGTACATTTTTATAAATGTATAATATCTATCTATCATCTATCAAAATACAACTTTGTGCTGGCTTATTAAGCTTCTAAATATCTTAGTGTGTTTGAACTTAAAGTTGGAGATGATGGTTAGAAACAGGTTGGAAGTTGGAGGAGAACTTAGGTAGAGCAGAGTGACCCATCAGGGGCTTTTACAGAGATGGGTAAGGAAAATATGTAGGAAATCTTGAGGACATTTTGTATCTTTTTTTTTCTCTTTTTCAAATTTTTTTTATTTTTTATTAACATATAATGTATTATTAGCCCCAAGGGTAAAGGTCTGTGAATCGCCAGGTTTATACACTTCATAGGACTCACCATAGCACATACCCTCCCCAATGTCCATAACCCAACCACCCTCTCCCTACCTCCCTTCCCCCAGCCACCCTCAGTCTGTTTTGTGACATTAAGAGTCTCTTATGGGGGGGGCGCCTGGGTGGCTCAGCAAGTTAAGCCTCTGCCTTCGGCTCAGGTCATGATCCCAGGGTCCTGGAATCGAGCCCCACATCCAGCTCTCTGCTCAGCAGGGAGCCTGCTTCTTCTTCTCTCTCTACCTGCCTCACTGCCTACTTGTGATCTCTCTCTGTCAAATAAATAAATAAAATCTTAAAAAAAAAAAGAGTATCTTATGGTTTGTCTCCCTCCCAATCCCATCTCATTTCATTTTTTCCTTCCGTACACCCCAAACCCCCCTCATTGCCTCTCAAATTCCTCATATCAGGGAGATCATATGATAATTGTCTTTTTCTGATTGACTTATTTTGCACAACATAATACCCTCTAGCTCCATCCATGTCATTGCAAATGGCAAGATTTCATTTCTTTTGATGGCTGCATAGTATTCCATTGTATATATATACCACCTCTTCTTTATCCATTCATCTGTTGATGGACATCTAGGTTCTTTCCATAGTTTGGCTATTGTGGACATTGCTGCTATAAACATGAGAGTGCACGTGCCCCTTCCGATCACTACATTTGTATCTTTAGGGTAAATACCCAGTAGTGTGATTACTGGGTCATAGGGTAGCTCTATTTTCAACTTTTTGAGGAACCTCCATGCTGTTTTCCAGAGTGGCTGCACCAGCTTGAATTCCCACCAACAGTGTAGGAGGGTTCCCCCTCCTCTGCATCCTCTCCAACATCTGTCATTTACTGACTTGTTAATTTTAGCCATTCTGACTGGTGTGAGGTGATATCTCTTTGTGGTTTTGATTTGTATTTCCCCAATGCCAAGTGATGTGGAGCACTTTTTCATGTGTCTTTGGCCATCTGGATGTCTTCTTTATAGAAATGTCTGTTCATGTCCTCTACTCATTTCTTGATTGGATTATTTGTTCTTTGGGTTTGAGTTTGATAAGATCTTTATAGATTTTGGATACTAGCAATTTATCTGATATGTCATTTGCAAATATCTTCTCCCATTCAGTCAGTTGGAAGACATCTGGTATCTTGAGTAATTCTGTCCTTTCACAGAGATGTTTCAGCATGAGATGTTCTAGGATCTGAGACTGATGCTAATTTAAAAAATATAAAACCAGATATATGTGAATAGTTACTTTGGACTGACTCTACATGGTTGCTTTCTTCTCCCTCATATTACACATTTTTCTGGTCAGTCCTCCTCAATCTGAGTAGATCTTCATATTTACAGCCACTAGCACAATCCTAATGTCAGTTAAACCTTGCCTGGCAACTGAGTTGATGGGAGCAGATGTTAGGTGAATAGCTTTAAAACATCTGTTTGAGTGGCCTGCTGTTGCTTGCAGAGAGATCCTGGAGCATGCAAAGAGTTCCCACTCTTTCTCCTTCTCTGGCTCCCACCTGCCCACACTTGATTAGACATTTAAAAATCAGAGACTCTTACCAGGGGCAGGCTTCCTAGCAGAGGAGATTCCCCAGCCTCCTTCCAGGAGTCTGTCTGCTCTCTTTGGACTGGGGAATGCCGTGACCATGGCCATTCTGCATTATCTCTGCCTCTTGTATCATTTCGAGCCTGTTCAGGCAGACATTTGAGAATCCAAGTATTTGTTGGAAGATTGCCTCTGATATGTTTATTTCCAACATGGTTTCAATATTTGGGGTGTAGCAAATTAGCATACATTTCTGAAAGTTCAATACCCTGTATCCACTGAAAAACATTTTGATCTTTATTTGATCAGAAACTATAGGGTGTGATCGTAGTGGAATTGTAGGTTTGTGTATAAGGTATGGGGTTAAATTAAGAGGTGGAGATCACATTCACAGGGGAGAATCAAGAAAGGTTCAAAAAGGACATAGCACCTGAGCAGGTTGAAGCATACATGTGTAATTATAACAGATATAAATGTAACCATAAAACATTCAAACCATACGTTTTGTGTGTGGCTATGTATAAAGATTTAGTATATATTGTTCTGAAACATTCTCTTTGGCTTAAAAGTATATTTTGGACATTTTTCCAACGTGGTAGATAGAGATATATTTCATTCATTTTAATAGTGGTTCCATTTATTTGTTATATGTTTGAATTCTAGTCGATTTAACCAATTTCCTGTTGGCAGACTTTTATTGTCCTCATTTTATTGCCATTACAAATAATATTATAATGAATGTGTGTGTGTGTGTGTGTGTGTGTGTGTGCCTTTATACATATGTAAGTATTTTTTAAGATGAATTCCTCAAAACTAAAATTTCTGGGTTGATATGTATGCATATTCAGAATTTTAAGTCATTCTCTAATTGCCCTTTAAAGTCCTTATACTAACTTAGAATTTCACACAAAATATTTGAGAATGACTTTTTTTACTTCCTCATTTATTAATAAGATATTATAATATTGATAACTAGTAAAGATAAGATATTTCAATTTACATTTATCTGATTATGATTGAGCTTGTCATCTTCTCATATGTTTATTTGCTTTTTTCCATGAATTTCCTCATTGTGCATGTATATTATAAAAATTATCTTCCTGAACAATATTCTAATATTTTTGAAATATAGTTGTATTTTTAATTCATTCCATTGAACCTCTGGAATCTAGTTTTGATTAAGGCATGAGGCAGGGTCTATATTTATTAATTTTCCAAATAATTAACAAATTTTCAAATACTAGTTATGGACTAAATAATTAACCTACTGATTTGAATTACCATCTTTATAATATAAAAAATTATCTTATACCTATGTCACTATATGGATTCTCTTCCATTCCATCTGAAAGAGAAATGTCATTTTTGGTCAACTTTCTGTCTGGCAGAGATTATAAAGAGTATAATTCTCTACAGAAGAACAACATGTACAAAGACCCAGAAGCATGGGCAGTGTCCTTTGTAAAAGGCAAAATTTTAGAGTGGATGTAGCCTTAAGTTTATGCACAAAGATTACAAACTTCACTAGGAAGTCCATAGTAAAAGCAATGAAAAAATTTTCATAAATAAACACCTGTCTCCAATAGAAGCATAATATTCATCCATTCCAATTTGTTTTAGATCATTTAGGCTTGGACTTATTTTAGCACTTTATTAGTTTTTATAGAAAGCCAATATATTTAATGCAGTTTTTAGAAAAAGATTTATATACTTATTTGATAGAACACACACATGTGAGTGCAAGTGTGAGTTGTGGGGGAGGGGCAGAGAGAAAGGGAGAGAGAGAATCTCAAGCAGATTCCCCACTGAGCTCGGAGCCCCATGCAGGGCTTGTCCTGCAGCTTGATCTCAGGATTCTAAGGTCATGACCTGAGTGGAAATCAAAAGCTGATGCTTAACTGGCATCCACTGGGATGCCCCTAAATGCAGTGTTTTCAGAAGGCTTTACCTTTAACGCATTATTGTTAGTTTTTAAAAGTAAACATTTTTTATCATTTATATTTGTGCAGTTTCTACTTCTCTGGAAGGAGAAATGCTGAGAACAAAATGTTCTAGGATTTCAGTGTTTGCATGTAATATCCCTGAATTTTAGTTTCAATTTTCTGATAAGGAAACTCTTTCCAAACTTATCTTTTTTTTTTTTTTTTTTTTTGTGGCCCAAGAGGAACTAAACATAAGCTCATGTGACAGTGAGAGGTAGGATGTAAATGTACAGAAATTATGTGGTGTTGTCTTTGTCGTTAATTTTTTATCCTTAATGTTGGTTTTTCGTAAGGCATGTAAACATAGTGTCCTGTGTGCTGAAACGTGTCCAAATGTTGCTTTCTGTAACTAGATCTTCCCATCATGGTTATCAGCTCCAATTTGAATAAATAAGCAGAACCCCTAAACCTACTTTTATCAGGGTTAGATCACCCTTTTCTTTTTTCTCTCTCTTTTTTTATTTCCTTCCTGTCACGTTTCTAGATAGCTGCAAGCAAGAAAAGCACCTCCAAAAGTTATTTTGACTTAAATCAGCATCACTTCCAAGGTTTAATCACTAAAATGTAATTAAAGTGTCATAATGCTCATTTTAAAACTACTGATTCAAATTTACACATTGCAATGTAATCTAAGTCTTTCTGAAACATCATGCCTCCCTAGAGGAAACAAAAAAAAAAAACAACCCAACATTGCTTCAGATTTACTAATAAAATCAACATGCTATGCTACGACTCCAACATACTCACCAAAAGTAATTTAAGTTTCTTTTTTGTTAAAAGGTTAAATGTTTAAGGGTATTTCCTTTCCAATACTACAGGTATGGTACACAGATTCATGGGGAAATAGAAAATGTGAGAGAATGCTCTTTATAATGATTGGTAGCTTCAAAGCCCTATACTGGAACTCCCTGTAAATATGCCAAGTTGACTATTACAGAAATAGACAACTTGTGGAATTTTGGACATTTTCCATACTCATTGGTGCCAGCCCTGGAGGGGGTGGGCAGTCTAGTCCAGGAACAAGTAAACAAGTCAATAGGAAAACTGATCATTGGAAAGGCTGACCTTTGAACAGTGGAGTCTCTGAACTCTCCGAAGGGTCAACTTGGATTTGGCAAATATTTTAATTCTCCCTGTGTCATGTAACCTTAGGTACTAATCAAAGTGATCTGTTTTTGATATTGAGAAGTTCAACTTCTGGGATGGTGCCAAAGGTTTTGGCATTATGGTGGATGGAATGTATTCACTTGTGTTGCTGGATGAAGAAATTCTACTGTTGTCCTGAAGAATCTGTTTCATTACCAACCTCTCATATTTCTGGAAAAAACAAAAACAAAAACATGTGACTAGTTTCTTTCCAGAAACTGTTGGGGTTTTCCTTGTGTTTGTTTGCTAGTCAACTTGGAAAGGAATCAGAGAGTGGCCCTGCCTGTCCTAAGGTGCTTGGAGGGCCCTGGAAGACAAAGGTTATAGCTGAAATTAAAAAAACAAAACAAAACAAAAAAAACCCAACAAAATAAACCCCACAAGTGTAAAAAGTCTTCCTGAAGACCACTAACAGGAACCCCAAATAGTTGAACTTCAGATGACGTTGAAGGCTTAGGGGTATCTGACACTTGATTTTTACCTTTCTATTTATAAAAGGAAGGTGAACAGGCTGTGATGTTTCTGGTTTTCTGGAAAAGTATTAGAGCCTTGTTAATTATGGTAGAGTGAACATGGCAGGAAAAGGAAAAATATAATTTTAAGTATAATGGTGCATGCTGGAAACACAGATTGGCAAGCATATGGGGTTCTGGCATCTGGACAGAAGCCTTCATAACCATCTGCTTCTCAGAGGTTATTTTGGCAATTTTTGCAGCAATTCCAGTGATTCACAGGTCTGGGCTCAGTTTTTTTTTTTTTTTTAATGACTTTCTTTAGTTTTATTATATTAAGCCCCAAATAATAATAATAATAGTTATTATTATTTTCCTCCATCTTCTTCCTCTTCCTTTTTTTTTTTTTAAGATTTTATTTATTTATTTATTTGACAGAGTCACAAGTAGGCAGAGAGGCAGACAGAGGGGGAGGGGGAATCAGGCTCTCTGCTCAGCAGGGAGCCTGATGCAGGGCTCGATCCCAGGACCCTGAGATCATGACCTGAGTGGAAGGCAGAGGCTTAACCCACTGAGCCACCCAGGCGCCCCACTTCTTCTTCTTCTTCTTCTTCTACCTTTCCTCCTCTTAAGAACTCTTGTTCTTGTTTATATTCTTATTCTCTTATTCTTATTCTTATTCTTATTCTTATTCTTATTCTTATTCTTGAAGTGGGATAGGTTAAATAGTTGATAGGCACTAAGGAGTGCATTTGTGGTGAGTGCAGGGTGTTGTACGGGAGTGTTGAATCACTATATTTTACACCTGAAGTTAATATTGCACCGTATGGTAACTAACTTAAAAAAAAAAAAACACCTTAGAAAAGGAATAATTGGGGCTAAGGATTTTTAACAATGAGCTAAAAGGGCACAGGTATGTAGAAGCAGTTGCTGGGTCTTCTGTCTGTACATTAGTTTCATTGTTGTGGGTGTAAAGTTATCTTAAAATGGAATATGTGCCAGTAATTCATTGTAATAGCAGCAGATGTCCCTTAATGCTAATATTTTTTCTCAATTTTATTCACCAAGTGACATTTTTGGCCTTCAGAATAAATGTGGTATATTGTCTTCCCTGGCTGCGAAATGTGAGAAAGTGTGGATGTACTCATGTTTTTGTGTTCTCTGCTCATGGTCCTAAAATACAGGGACCCAACTGGTAACCTCCAGCTCTCCTTGGCTTTCTTGTTCCACTAAACGTGCCCCAGAATTTTGAGAGTTACAGTTTTTAGTAGTTAGTGTGGTGTCATGTGATACTCTCACCAGCACTCATATTCACCAAAAGTCATTTAACACAGGACCATTGTGGTTAATCATAAAGCAACATACTGACAAGCATGATGCATTAGGAGTTGAATCTTCATTTCAATTTTTTATCATAAAAATCCCATTTATTGATTATTTACATTAATTATGTCACATAATGTGATATATGTCTTTAATGTAAAAGATATACAAGGATGTGAATAGAAGGGCTTGTGGGTAAGAATGAAAATGGGATGGCTCTCCGAGGACCATTTGGCAGTGTATTTCAGAACTTTAAGTACACGTGTCCTAGGACTGCCCACCACCTCCTCGTTCTTCTTCTAGGACTCTATTCTATTTTCTAAAATATTGTCACATACTCATAAGGTCATATATGGTAATTGCAAGATTATTTGTAATGGACAAAGATTGAAGGCAATTTAAATGTCAGTAGGCAAATGGTTAAACAAATTTTGGAAATGCTATACTATGGAATATCACATAGCTGTTTAACAAAGTGACATAGGTCTACAAGAACTGACATGGAAAGGTGTCCATGATCTATATTTAAGGTTTTTCTTTTTTTTTAAACTTGCTTGAGAAGAATATATATAACATATTTTTATTTTTTAATAAAAAAAGCAATATATACTTATTTAAATGTGTAAACGAATAGAAGGTGTGTGTTATAGACTGAATATATCTCCCGAAAATTCATATGCTAAAGGACTCATCTCCAATGTGATAGTATTGGGAGGTAATTATGTTAGATGATGTTCCGAGGGTGGTCATGATGGAATTAATGTCCTCGTGAGAAGAAGAAGAGACCAGAGCTTGTTATTCCTGCCATGGGAGGAAAAGAAAGAAAGCAGCCAGCTGCAAAACAGGAAAAGAGCTCTCACCAGAAACCAACCATGCTGGCACCCTGATCTCAGACTTCCTAGCCTTCAGAACTGTGAGAAATAAATAGCTATTGTTTAAGGCACCTGTTTGTGGTATTTTGTTATAGTAGCTCAGATTAAGATAATACAGAAAGAGTCTAAGTAGACTCTAAATATTAGATGATTACCTCCAAGGGAGGATGAGGTGGACAGATGGAGAAATTCTCCTGTTTTTAATATATATACTTCTTCATTGTTTAAATCTTTGTTAAGTATGTATCACTTTTGTAGTTGAAGAATGGGAGGGAGGGAGAGAATGAGGAAGGAAGGAAGGGAGAGAGAGCAGTATGAACTCCCCAAGTCCATGTTGCATTGTCAAAAGTTATTCTATTTACTCATTTATAAACTATTGTGTTAAAAATTTGTCAGGCTGCTTCTTCCTTGATGACCTTAAGGATGAAACCATCTCTCATATCCTTAGTTCTTCTTATGAGATAAACAGGCTTCATGGAAAAGCATGGTGCATTTTGTAAAATATATATTTTTTTAAAGATTTTATTTATTTATTTGACAGAGAGAGATCACAAGTAGATGGAGAGGCAGGCAGAGAGAGAGAGAGGAGGAAGCAGGCTCCCTGCCTAGCAGAGAGCCCGATGCGGGACTCGATCCCAGGACCCTGAGATCATGACCTGAGCCGAAGGCAGCGGCTTAACCCACTGAGCCACCCAGGCGCCCTGTAAAATATTTTCAAATACATTGTTGAGCAAGAATTAAATTGGGACATTTGGCTGGAATTGGACTGAGTTCCCCTTTTAAGGTATTGGGTTCTAGTCATGCTTCTCTTGTCTATTAGGTCTTTCCTTTTTCCTTCTAGGTTAGACTTTTGTGGAGCCTTCTGACACATGAAAAATTTTTAATCTATTAAGCAGAGTCAGCAGTGATAACCTGTTTCTTTTGTCTCAAAATGTTTGGCTTTAATTTTCCTCCTAGACTATATGTAGATAATTTAATTTCAGTTTTGATCTTGTGAGAAATTCCAAGGAATACCATTGGTTCTGAGACATCAGGAGAGTCTGGATCCTCAGAAGACTTTTTGGGATTTTGGTAGATGCTATATACGAAAATATATATATGAATGAATGATTTCCAAGTTGGTCTGCAGATCAAAATAACCTGGAAAGTTGAAAGAAATTAAAACAAATCACAATGTCAGACCAGAACTCAAATCTACAAATTGTAATTTTGAGGGAATGCTGTATAGAAATATGTTTTCAACAAACTTACCTAAATAATTCCTGTTTATCTAGTTCTACATTAGCTGCAGATTGACTTTTGGGAATGAATCATCTGCTATTTATTACAATAGCCTATGAATGAGAGCACAAAATACACATCTCCAACTACTTGGTAGTTGTTATTAGGATGCAAGTTTTGCCCCTATAATATGCCTTTTGCATGTCATGGTATGTAGTGGTTATGAGAAGAGAGAACCAAACACAGAGGAGGACCAAGTATTGCAATGTGAAAGAGGTTTTGGCTTAAAAAAGATCTGTTGGGGGACGCCTGGGTGGCTCAGTTGGTTAAGCAGCTGCCTTCGGCTCAGGTCATGATCCCAGCGTCCTGGGATGGAGTCCCACATCGGGCTCCTTGCTCGGCAGGGAGCCTGCTTCTCCCTCTGCCTCTGCCTGCCATTCTGTCTGCCTGTGCTCGCTCTCTACCCCCCTCTCTCTCTGATAAATAAATTAAAAAATATTAAAAAAAAAAAAAAAGGTCTGTCGGAATACCCTTCTCTAACACAGGAAAAGGTTATCATGTTATCTGTTCCCATAGTGTAGTAAGCATCATGAGACCAATCAAGTATCATAAGAAGTTGTGGGCCAGATCAATTGGAGAAAATAGGAGTAGATATAGCCAGGAAATGGGAGAGATCAAAATAACTTTGAATATTTGCTCACACTGCCAGCTATTGGGAAAAAATAAAGCTATCTCTAAGATAACCCATTTATTTATTTATTTATTCATTTATTTAATTTGAGAATTTTATCCATTTTGTTGAGATACAGTTGACATACAATATTATATTAGTGTTATGTACAAATAATGATTCCATATTTGTATATATTGTGAAATGGTCACCAAAATACGTCTGGTTAGCATCTGTTACTTCACATAGTTACAGTTTTTTTTTCTTGTGATGAGAACTGCTAAGATTTTTTCTCTTAGCAACTTTCAAAAACAATGTTATTAACTATAGTCAGCATGTGGTACATTATATCCCATGACATTTATTTTATAAATAGAACTTTGTACCTTTTGATCCCCTTCACACATTTTACCCACTCCCACCTCAGACAACCACAAATGTGTTCTCTGTATCTGTGATCTCACTTTTTTATTGTTGTTTATTTGTTTGTGTGTTTTAAGATTCCACATATAGGTGAGATCATAAGGTATTTGTCTTTCTCTAACTTATTTCACTTGGCATAATGCCTTCAAGCTCCATTCATGTTATTACAAATGACAAGATTTCCTTTTTTAAAAAAAATTCCTGAATAATATTCAATTGTATATATATTCATATATTTATGTATATACACATATATACATATACACATTTACATACACAGATAGACACATACATATATACACAAGCACACAAACATTTTCTTTATCCATTCATCTATCTGTGGACATTTAGGTTGCTTCCATGTCTTAGCTATTGTCAATAATGCTGCAATGAATATGGAAGTGCAGATTATCTTTTTGAATTAGTGTTTTCATTTCCTTCAGATAAGTACTCAGAAGTAGAATTGCTGGATCATATGGTCGTTCATTTTTAATTTCCTGAGAAAGTTTCACGCTGTTTTCCATAGTGCCTACACCAATTTTCATATATTTTTTGTAACTCTCCTACCCAGTAAAACAAAATTCTCAAAAAAGAAATGAATGACATTTATTGGATTTCTTTGATTTCCTTGTAGTTCTCATGAACAATGCATTAACAAGAAATGTAGGTCTGCAAACTATTTCAAAGTGAATGCTGATTATTTTGTTTCTTTCTCATTTCCTTGCTTGCTCAGCTAAGGGAAACCAAATAGACTCATCAGCCCACTTACAGACAGCATAGCTCTAGGTTTTTCCCCCTCACTATTAAACACAATGTTTGTTGGCATGTTCCAAATTCTCTAGTTTTAGGGGATGACCCTGACCATTAGGATTTGCATAAAACTACTCTTAACTCCCATCATGAGACCAGGAAACCCTGTGAGAAACTATTTCCATCTTAACACTTAAGGGATCTTTGTGGGATCTAATTTTATTATTATTTTCTCTTACTCTACTTCTCTGTGTCTGCCACATACCTAGGACTGTCCTACAATACCACCCACTGAAAGGCATTTCCTCACATGATTGTATGAACAGCTGACCTGTGCTGGTATTTTGGGGAACGACTAAAGAATAATTATTTCTTCACGGCTCCTGTTATCTCTTGGACATCCCTATCTTCGGCTCACCCCACTGGCTTTGCTCATAGGGGCCACGGTGTCCAGTGTACTCACTGAGCAGTTTCCTCTCCTTTTTCTTCCCTAGACCCTTTGTCATGTCCCTGCCCTTGAATCTTAAACTTCTTAAATATTTTGCTAAATAATTCACTTAATAATAATAATAATTTAACTTCTCTAGCTGATGGCGCCTGAATGCTTCACTTTTTATATTTAGGAAGTAGTTTTTATTTTGTTTTTTTTAACACACATGGGGGAAATTATTCCATTCTCCTAGGAGATGAGGAATCTAGTTGTACAGATTTAAATGACATTTTTTTACCCTCTTGGCTACATTTGCTCTTTTTTCTCTACTTTTCTCTCCCCTCTCTTCTTCTCTCTTTGCCTTTGTCTCTCTTTTTAACCCTCTCCCACACTTGCTTCTCTCTCTCTCTCTCTCTGTCTCTATCAACCCACCATCCATTTATACAGAATTACAAATGTGTGTGCAAAGGCAAGCTCACAAGCACATCTACTCAAACACAACTGTGGCTGTTCCTGAGCTAACTTTTCTAAGGGGCACATAAGAAGACATCACGTGGGCAAGTTAAATGGTCTTGTAAATGTGGGAAAATTTTCATATACATTGTTTCTCCTCTATGCCCCTCTGGATGACAAAGCACAGGGGTTCTACAAAGATTGTCCTACTTCTAGGGAAGTAATAAATTAACAGAAGTCTTCATGGTTTGATAGAGTCTGGAGAGAGACACACAGAGGGTACCCTAAGCAGAAATCCCTTTACAACATGGTCCCTTTACTTCTGTTTACATTACCTTTGGGAATATAATCCTCACTCCTCTGTGAGAGGGCCAATTTGATTTTTTCAATAGTCTTAATTGTAAATGTTCCCTTTATATGGTATGAAAATTTAAGTTTATAACATTCACTTGTTGGTCTTGGGTTTATTCTCTGGTGTCCCGAAAAGTAAGTTTATTAAATTTTTCAAAAAATAGAAATTCATATATTTGAAAATAATTGTCATTAAATTCCTCATCAAATCATCCCATCTCAGGCTAAACACCTCTTTTTTTCTTCAACAATACCTGTTGTTATAGCTTTCAGACCCCTAACTTCCTGATTGTAGTATTTTGGAGTCATTCCATTTTGTCACTATTTACTCTCAAAATGCCACATCTAGCAGAATGACTTGCACGACGTAGATGGATAAATGCTGACAGAATTTAATTTAACTGAGCACCATACTATTTCCAGTGCCGAGTCCTGAAAAACTATGCCCATCTTTCTTCTGGACGTTACACTTTTATTAATACAATATAAGACTGCATTAGCTTTATTATAAATCACATGGGCTTGTAATATAATGTCTCCTGACCTTTTTCTCATAATCTCACTTTCCTTCATCTGAATTTGGTCATCTGATTTCCTGAATCTAAATGCAAAGTTTTACATTTATCCTTGTAAATTTCATTTTGTTTACTTCATCCACGATTTCACCCTTTTGAGATCTTTATGCCCTCATTGAAAATACACATTTCCCGCCACTATTTGGGTCATTTATAAATGCAGTAGATTTGTTTTTTTGCCTTTACCCAAGATTGATGCTTTTGGTAGAAGTCCATTGCAACATTGGACTTTTAACCTGTTTTTGTTTTGTTTTGTTTTGTTTTGTTTTTGCTTCTGGCTCTCTACCGTATTGCTGAACCACACATCTGTTTGGGAGATCACAAGGTGTGTATGGCATCTGATCCTACAGAAGTGTGGTCAGCCACAGTGCAGCATCTGTGGAGTTGTCCTCCCCTGTGCCCTGTGTCTATTAAGCATCTCAATACACACATTTCCACTGCTAATGTCACTAAGTACCCACGAAAGCACAGTCGTGGCCACTGGTTTCCAGGCAACAGGCCCTGGGTGCTGCTGTGGCAAAGGCTTTGAACTTTCCCAGAAACCATAGTCTCTCCCAGGCCCTCCTGCCACTGCTCTAGCCCTGGGTTACTCAAGGTGCCACAGCTCTGAGTGTTCAGTAACAAAATAAGAGGGTTTCGAAAAGCTCCTAACTGCAAAGAGAGAGAGAGAGAGTTTCCGCAGCAGATACAAAAAGCTTTCTTGCTTCCATTTGGTCTCCACGGTTTGAGAGAGGGCTCCAGGGTGGTTAAAAAACTGCCTTGTGGATGCAGGAGAGGCTCTGGCACAAGTGTGGGCACCGGGGGTGGGGGGAGGGATGCCTGAGGGCCCCTCAAAGGCTGCTAGGCAGCGGAGGCTCCTGGGGGTGCTTGAAGGTGAGCCTTTTGAAGAGACACTGAAGAGACACTGGCCCAGCCCGCCCGGGTGGAAGCCTGCGCATGTAGTCAGGTGGTCGCCATCTCCTTGAGAGTTGTGCCTCCTCCTCCAGGAAGCGGCTCTCCGGGAAGTCACAGAGCGGGCGTGTGCGCGGGTGGACCCCAGGGCAAGCAGCTTCGGAAGGGCCTGCTGCAGGCTCTTGTCCAGAGCAACGGCGGCTCCCTGGCATCCAGGGATGCCCCCCGACCCTGGGAGAACTTCTGCGCGTCCTGGAAGAGGGCACAGCCCCGCGCTGGTGCTGCGCCTTCGTCTTCCGGGGACCCTCAGCTCTCTGGCTGCCCCTCAGCCCTGCGGGAAGAAGGGGGCCTCCGCCGCCCCCGCTGCCCGGCCACTGCGAGCTACGTCTTCGCAGAGAAACGGCGGCCCAGGGAGAGGTAGGTGCGGAGGCCGCAGTCGCGTGTTGACCCGGCGGTTGTCGGGACTCACCTGCGTGCAGCCGCTGTGGGGAATCTGGGAGGCGGTGGTGCTTGATGGCGGGGAGGAGCGCAGCTCAGAGGACGGCGCTGGCTGGTCCTCGAGGACGAGGATGGCTGAGAACAGGGTTCCAAAGGCGACTGGAAGAGAGGTTGGAGGGTGGTGGGAGGCTGCAAAAAGGGGCATCCCTGGGTTTGTTCCACTGGAATAGTGTGGAAGCTCGAGACAGATCCGAGGGGACGTCTGGCGCGCTGCCTAACTCCAGTTCTACACCGTGGTGTCTGGCAGTGCTTTTACAGAAATTGCTTGTATTGATCAGTGTTCTTTTTCACTGTGGCCGTGCTGCTCAATAAACATCAAAATATGTGTGGCTTTCAACAATGAGCATTTAATTTTTACTTACAAGTTAGTTCATAGGTTGACTTGGGTTCTGCTGGATTCAGGTAGGATTGCCTGGCCTCAGTTTGCAGGCTGAGCTCAGAGTACTCGTCATGGATCATCTCCTTTGGGTCCAGCAGTCACTTGGGGGATGTTCTTCTATAGAAATAGTAGTTGCTCAAGAGTCCTGAGTGGAAATAAATAATGCTCCTTAAAACTTAAAAAAACACTGTAATTTCTGTCCATATCCTGTTGGCTCAAGCATGTCACATGGCCAAGAATTTAATATACTCCAGTGGTGGTGAGCCATGGCAAGGATAAGAAGGAAAGGAATCTTTGGAGAGAGATCTTTCACTTTTATACAGCCTTCTTCATTCTCTTCTTATAGACTACATGAGTCTGGGGAGGGCAGCAGAAAAATCTCTTTGACAAACACCATATTGGAATCACCTCTTCACCCTCAGGCACAGAGCTTTGTCACTGTGTCAAGCCTATTTTTCCTCCTCCTTTCAGATATTTTATCTTCCCGAGAGTGTCCGACAAAGGGATGCCTAGCAGGCCTACCCCACCAGTGCACTGAGCATGCTGAAACCCATTTGAAACTAGCAGTGGGCATATTCATGCTCAAGCTGAGGAGGTCTTGGATTCCTTTGACGCATCTGAATCGACTGATTTGTGGAAAGAAGTGGAACTCCATAGGGTACAACTGCAAAGCACCTTTGTTTTTCCTCCACCTGCCTCTTTTAACCTGCTCAGAGCACTAGTTTTTCCTTACTGTTTTGGATAAAAAGTTGAGTAGGTTTGGTGACTTTTCTGGTCACTCTCAGATAATGGAATGTTCTCCAATCCCTATTGTATATTAGGATAACTTCATTTCACTAATTAACATATTCATTCCGGTATAAAATCCCAGTTCCAAACTTTATTCTGGCTTTTTCAGCTTGTGTCAGCTGTGGCTGCAGGCTTGTGCAGAATGATCATGTGGCCAACTTCTTGTTCATTTAGCTGCTTAGTGTCTGTTCTCCCCTGCTTACTAGGTTGCCCGGGCCCTCCAAGGTTGGAAGCTAATAGGGGAGGTAAGGGGCAAGGTTGGTACTAAGAAAAGCTGGCATTGATTTCCCCTGGTCTTGGAAGGTGTTTGAAGGTGAAATATTGCCTTATAGGGGCATCTGTGATAATCTTTCCAGAATACCCAGACTAAATCCTTTGAGTAGTAAGAAGCTTCCATGCAAATAGCTTATAGTCTCCCCCTGCCCCCACTACCACTGCAGACTCTTTCTGCTGAGATAGACTTACCATGGCCAGAGCCCAGGCAGACACCTCATAGTGGGCTTCACATTTGGACTTTGGGAAACACACACACACACACACACACACACACACTTGAACTGCTGTGGGTGGTAATGCAGGCATTTCCGAAATACCACCATTTCATGACGGCCACAAAGAGTTTCAGCTACCACTTGTTTAAAAATGAGGCACCATTTTACTATCAACCTTAAATTCCAAAGGATGAGGCTGAGTTGCCCCCAGGAAGCTCCTCTCATGCAACTGAAGATTAGAGCAAAGGACTCTGATCTCCAAAGTAAGAAAAGGTATAGGTGGAGGGGGAGGGGGTATATTGGGGACATGACTGCAGCACATTGAGGACTTTCTCCAAGGAAACACTTTTTTCTCCAGCCTCCATCTTTTTTATACCCTCAAAGTGGGTATTGACTAATTACAGTAGAACAAGTTTTTGTCCCTTGAGTAAGTCCTCTAAAGTGGCCTTGTACTCTCATTGGATTGTGGAGATGTCTGCCTGTCATGTACTCTTGGCACCTCTTTCTTTTTTTTTAAAGATTTTATTTATTTATTTGACAGAGAGAGATCACAAGTAGGCAGAGAGAGAGGAGGAAGCAGGCTCCCTGCTGAGCAGAGAGCCCGATGCGGGACTCGATCCCAGGACCCTGAGATCGTGACCTGAGCCGAAGGCAGCGGCTTAACCCACTGAGCCACCCAGGCGCCCGGCACCTCTTTCTTTTAAACTTAGAATCATAGACTCTTTGGATTTAAAGAGAGTTGAACATCTCCCTCATTTCATAAATGAGAAAATGAAGTTTCTGAGAAGTGATGCCAGACTTCCAAGGTCACACAGCTTTTTTGGTATAAAGGTACTCAAGCCATGTACAGCCTGTGGGTCCAATAACCCCTCTTTCCTCAAATTTATCATCTTTAAAAAGGGATAGTAGTTGTACAATAGAAGGTGGGAAGTCGAGGCTTATTGTAAAGGTTAAATGAGTTAGTGTTGGAAAGCTTTCAGAAGAATGTGATATAAGGAAAGCACTCCATGATTGCTGTTTCTTCTCTATTCTCCTTTCTTCTTTGGTAACTTCTTTTTCTACTTCTTTCTCTTTCATAGAAGATCCATGTGCCTAATATTGAGAAAACAAGCAGAACTAAAAGTGCCATTAATTACCAGTCACAAAGCCTAATGTTGTCAAAGAGACAGGAACCTTCCTCCCTTGCTGGTGAACTTCAAATGTGAGACATTACCTTTGCTCTATAATAGTGAGCAATTTCAGAAAACTTTAACGTCCAAAAAGAGGGGATGGCTCAAAAGAATTATGGGCCATTGTCCAGTGAAACATGACATCGTCACTAAAAAGTCATGGACAAATATAAAGAGGCATTAAATGAACAAAGGCAATTTCCAAAACTGTGGCATAGGGTGATATAAATTTTGAAAATAAAAAAGAGATGACATATATTTATTTCCTGATGACATATATTTATTTCCTGACATATATTTATTTCCTGAGGTTATGAACCGCAGTAGTCAGGTTTGGGTTGGGGGCTTATTGGTGACTTTTGTTTTTGTATTTATGTGTGTTTCTCAAACATTTGTACAAGAAATATTTTCTCTTAAAATATATTTTAAAAAGGGTAGAAGGTGATTGTGGAGTTGGAAAATAGTGCTTAGCTTTAGAATGAATGGATTTTGTCAGAATTATGTGCTATTGGACAGTGGAAGGCCTAACCCCACAGGTAGGCAGAAGTCTACGCTCAGTGATACTCTGCCCGGGAGCAATGGTAAAAATCTTGAGAATAAGAGGCTCCTTTCGACCAGGAGCAGCTGTTTCATCTGAGACGAGCCTCCAAGGCTTCATAGCATGCTCAGGAAACTTGTAGAAAGACAGTAAATCTGACAGGAGAAATAAAAGAATGTTCTCAGTCAGTGAGATAGTTTTAAATGACTGCTTTTCCAGAGAGGTTGATGAGTAATAAGTCTCTTCATTCATTTCATTTTTCTTGAAAAAAGTTGAGCTACAAAATGAGATGTAATGTTATAGGAAAGTAGAGGGGATCATGGGCTCAGTGTAGACACTATTTCCATGAAGCACAAGGGAGAGAATATCCGTCTGTCAGTAGGGAGAACTTCCCTCCTTGTTTCCTTTGAAGGCTGTCCAAACCAGGTAGCCAGCAAGTTCAAACATTCATGAAATGGCTGTGAGTGAATTCAGTGAGACATCTGAAAATTTAGCTAATTTGGTGCTTCTCTTTTTACCAAAAGGAAGAAAATTTTCATATTAACTTGAATTGAAAACTTTTCTGACCTTAAGAAAGAACCAATGATCAATGACAACTGAATTTCAAGTGATTTCTTTTAAATTGTAGTGGAAAAGTTGAATTTGTAATAAAAAGTTTTTTTAAATATAAAAGTTATTTACATACATAAAATTCCTTTTTCTTTGACCTTATAGATACTGTGTGTATGTGTTTAGCGGGTTCTCTTGGTGAGGAAAAGCAAGATGAGTATCTGCTCTTTCACAAGCCTATGGAAATCTAAAATAACATGCTATTTTATATTAAGGCTCCATTATAGTAAAACAGAACTCTAGATATGGTTTAGATGATTATGCTCTACCAAATATGGAAACAATTGGCTAAAATTGGACTAAGTGGTAGCTTCAACTGAAAGAAATAATGTCAGACTTTCAGTGTCCCATTAGGGTAATTGTGGTGACGCCTATGGTTACGGTCTATGAATTGACATTGCCATAAGGCTTGCAGTCACAAAAGATTGGTTCCTTGGGTCATTACAAAAAAGGTTCAGACTTCAGAGCTCTTGAGATATTTCCTCATAATGGCTCAAATTAGGAAATTGTTTCTTCAGTAGAGAGAGCTCTCATTTGTTAAAAAATTCATCACATAGTGAGTGAATTCCTGTTACAAGGACCAGTGTTGAGTCAGTGTAGAGAGATGGTATAGGCTCTATATTTTCCCTCTTGACCGTGGTAATTAACTGGTGGTCTCTTTTGTCAAGTGCAGGTGAGAGTAGTGTTATGATCCAGGGTAGAGCTAGACTGACACATAAATTTGTTCCTGTGATAAGCAATCCAAATAGCAAAGAGACATAGCAATATGATTGATTCTAGAGAAATCTAAACCTTGCCAAGAGCTGAGATTTTTTCTCAACCAAAGGAAAGATCCAGAACAACGATAGAACAACAACAACAACAACACAAAACCCTCCCAGGCTGAGAAGGAGAGGGAGTAGGGCATCTTAGTGACAATGATCACAATTGATCCAGTGATGTTTAAATGGGCCAATAACTATGAAAAGTTATTCATTCAGAAACCGATGGAGATCCAGGTTTAAAGGCCAGGAAACTACAAAGCTGTGACAAAGCTTTCACTACCAATAATTGCTCTGCTTTAGCTAAGAGGCTAAAATTGAAGTACATGAGGATCTCAATTATTGGGTTAGGTTGGTTAATCTGCTTTCCAATAAGATGGCTTTTGAAGAAGTAAGAACAATCTACAACTTTTCTCCTTACAATGACCCCATTAAATTCTCCTTAATATAGTCATGACTTAGGGTATTCTTTATTTTTTTTTTAAGATTTTGTTTATTTATTTATTTGAGAGAGAGACTACGTGGCTGTGCGAGCAGAAGGTGGGATGGGGAAGAGGCAGAGGGGAGGGAGAGGGACAGTCCACTCAGAGTGCGGCGCTGGTCATGGGGCTGGATCCCACCATGCGAGGTCTTGACATGAGCCAAAACCAAGAGTCCCACGCTTAACTGACTGAGCCACCCAAGCACCCTGACTTAGGGCATTGTGTTGTTTTGCACACTTGTTATAGGAAAGAAGTGTGTTAAACCACGGATCTGTTATAATAAGGAGAAATGTATTAAAATGGACAGTACTTCGATTCCTATAGAATTATGTTCATGTTTGAGGCGATTAAATATTAATTACACTCCTCTATCCATGAAATGCTACAGGAAAAATAATAATTTTAAATGCTATTCCCATGTTTTGCCATGATGTCACTTACCAAAGACATCAGCGATATCAAAGAATTGCATATTAAAGTGGCATTTTGCCTGTAAAGGAAAGAAGGCTTGTTTTAAAAGCTTTGGAAGTGTTTTAATCCTGCTAGAAAGTATTTGAACCCCCACAAAGAAGTTTAAAAAAGGGGAGTATTTTGAATTATTTTCATAAAGAGATACTCTAAATGGATTGTCTTTTCAAAATGAAAGAAAAATGCACTGAAGTTGATATGTATAGTGTTTAGAGCAGTGCATTCAGCAGATACCAGGAAGAATATTCCTCCTAATTCTTTTTTTTTTTTTTTTAAAGATTTTATTTATTTGACAGAGAGAGATCACAAGTAGGCAGAGGGGCAAGCAGAGAGAAGGCAGGGGAGGGGGAGGAGGAAACAGGCTCCCTGCCTAGCAGAGAATCCGATGTGGGACTCGATCCCAGGACCCTGAGATCATAACCTGAGCCGAAGGCAGTGAGGCTTAACTCACTGAAGCACCCAGGCAGCCCTTCCTCCTAATTCTTGACTCTCAGTTGCTCAGCCTGAAAACTAGATCTTTCTGAACAAACCAGGAAACCTTTGGATAAGGTTTGCTTGCCTAATAATCCCTTTCTTCTAGGTTAGCCCCACTCACTGTTGTCCGTGGTGGATTTAAGTGAAAACAGGAAGAAACGTGTAAGCTGGGCCCGCAGATTGCTGGCCGTTACTATCTTCTTGCTGCTTTTCTCCTTTGGCATAATATTTACTCATACCTATTAACTTCCAGTCTTTGTCCCTATAGTAAAGGAAGATACCAGACATGATTGTGACTAATTTCTTCTTTCAAAAGATAGGAAAACCCTCTGACTCAGCCGGATAAACAAAAGCCCTTAGCAATTAGCTGGCCAGTTGTTTGGTTTCTCAAATCCTCCGTCCCTGTACCTGGTCATAATCAGCACAGCTCCTGGTAAAGGGAATGTGAGTGAGTCCCTGGCCCCTGGGAGTGGACAGGGATGACATCTTTCTGTGATAATTGCCTTCTATTCCACTCCTGCTTCACATCTTTCTTTAAAAGAAAATTTTAACATGCCAGCCCTGGGCTTGGAGCCTCAGCTGAGGCCTGACAACAGTGTTGTACTTTCTAATATGGATGAACATGGTTAGTAGAATAAAAACTTTTGTAAAACACGCCAAGGGTCGTAGAACA
The DNA here is from genome assembly GCF_022355385.1 of Mustela nigripes. Classification (NCBI taxonomy): domain Eukaryota; kingdom Metazoa; phylum Chordata; class Mammalia; order Carnivora; family Mustelidae; genus Mustela; species Mustela nigripes. Next base: position 149,057,988 of record NC_081558.1, on the reverse strand, counting down.
CACCAATCTGGGCATGGGGAGAGGAGGGAGGCATAAGGCGGGTAAGTGGAATCATCGAACTAAGATAAGGTCACGGGTGACCTTTCATGTACAAAATTACTTTCTTAAAAAAAAAAAATTATTTGACAGAGAGAAAGAGATCACAAGTAGGTAGAGCTGTAGGCAGAGGGAGAAGCAGGCTCTCTGCCTAACAGGGAGCTGAATGAGGGGCTGGATCCCAAGTCCCTGGAATCATGACCTGAGCCAAAGGCAGATTCTTAACTGATTGAGCCACCCAGGAACCCCACAAAATTACTTTCTTACTGAAGGAGGGAGAGAAAGAAAATGTAATGGAGAGAAGAGATGTAGTCATATCAACCTGTTTGTTCTATCCCCAAAGTGGAGCCAAGTAATGAATCTAACTGCAAGACTGAACATGTGTTAATTTTTCTTGCTAGGAAAACAGCCTTCCAGTGTTATGCTCCTGATATGTCACTGAATTATTAAAATAAGTCTAAATGGCTACAGGAGGATGGCAATAGAGCGGCATTAGACTCATGCTTTGAGACTCTCCTTGTTCCAGAAGCACTGTGGTCTAGGCATGTAATGACAAATTATTTCCGTTTGTGAGAGTCTTCTTTTCAGAGCAAGAGCATGCTCTCTCCCTTTTTAAAGATTTTATTTATTTATTTATTTAGCAAGTGCATGAGCAGAGGGCGGGGCAGTGGGAGAGAGAGAAAGAGAATCTTATGTAGGCTCCACGCCCAGTGTGGAGCTTGATCCCATGACTCACAGATCATGACCTGAACTGAAATCAAATCGACTGAGTGCCCACGTGCTCTCTATTTGGACTTTCTAGACTTTGGCTATAGGTGAGTTTGAGTGAACCAAATTATAGGCTTCTATTGTTTTTTCCAGTTTGTACTTGATATTTTGTCAGTCATTTCTGTTACACTCCTTTTATGTCTCATGAAATATTTGTCTTATTTTTTTTCACAGATTTTATTTTTGTTGAAATACTTGGAATGTGGATTTTGAGTAATCTTGGTAATTTACACCAGGGTTTAGTTGTATACTTTTTCATAATTATTCAATCTCCCCTTTCAGTCAGTCTCTAAATTTGCTTATTAGTATTCCTTTTTATGCTTTCAACTTAAAAACAATATTATTTTGTGGTATGATTAAAGCAAGTATGATTACTATTAAAATCAATTATGTGATTGGATTTTGCACTTACCTATGAAACAAACAATATACCTTGGTGATTTCACTTAAGGGTCTTAGCTTAATTAATGATATGTCATTATTAGTATTTACTGACATTTTCCCATTTTTACTTGTGGTTCTTTCCAGATTGATCCTGAGAATTATGTTATGTTTGCTATATATGGTTAGAGAAACTGAGGCATATTTTTAATTAGTGAGGATTCTTGAGTTTTTCATAAAACTGTTAGTACAGTTTCAAAAGTAACATGGCTTTTCTGAGTTCATTCTGTTGTGGCCAAATTTACTACTCATTTCAAAAGACCTTGGGGAGTGCCCCCAACTTTTAATTGCCTTTATGAGTGACATTACCCTTGTTTGTCTTTCCTGTAGTAGAATTTTTAAAAAATCATCTATTTTTATTTTATTATATCATATATATTTTCTTCAATATACTATACAAAATTGATTAAGAATTTTATTTTTTTTTTAAGATTTTATTTATTTATTTGACAGACAGAAATCACAAGCAGGCAGAGAGGCAGGTAGAGAGAGAGGGGGAAGCAGGCTCCCTGCTTAGCAGAGAGCCCGATGCGGGATTCGATCCCAGGATTCTGGGATCATGACCTGAGCCGAAGGCAGAGGCTTTAACCCACTGAGCCACCCAGGCACCCCCTGATTAAGAATTTTAAAAAGGCTTTCATTGGTCTCTTATTTTCAACTTACTAAGATTTGTCAGCAACTAACCTATGCATTTGTGAGAAAAGGTCTCACCACATGTAAAGTATGGCTTTCCCACAGGCCATTCACTGACCAGTCTCTACAGGTGTAGCTGTTGTTTTGCAAACTGGGATTTAGAGAGAATGCTTCACCTGTAACTTTTCAGGGCAAGCTAGTAGACTGGAGCCCAGGCCCCTGGGCAGCTGGAAAGCAGGCAACACCTTCCAGCTGCCTCAGTTGTGAATCCCATTCCTTCTCCTTCATATTGACTTAAAATCAGTGAGTCCGTGCTAAAACATTCCAGTAGTGCAAAATTTCAAGGTTTCTGTCTCCTACAATGCAGAAGTCTTATAAAGGTAAAAACCCATTTCTTCCAGGGAAGCTTAGAGAAGAAAACCCAACCAGGAAGACCTAATACAAAAAGCTGGGGTCTTGGGCCTGTTGATTGCCAGACGGCCTCCGTGAATTTCTCCTTTAATATCCACTGGCCTCAATAGGAGCTTGCACAACTGGAATGTTGATAAGATCTCACCACTTCGAATTCTGCTGTAGGGGAAAAGAGTGCAGAGGAGTGGTGCTGAGGTAGTTTGGGGCTGTAAATTGTGCCTGTCTTATCAGTGGTATCATCATCTTTTATTCTATTCCTGCTCCTGCCAGACTGGAGCCTGGTTGTTCTAAGTGGCTTGTTTTATCAAAAAATATTTTGTTTCCATGCAGGATTTTTGTTTGTGGCCATATTCCCTTTTGGTATAGGAAATAGAAACATGACAAAGAGAGCATTGTATTCTGTAAGGAATGTTTTGGAGAAGATAACCAGTGTGAGTTTGAGGGTTTTTTGTTGTGGTTTTCATATCCTCTAGGATTATGCTAATTATATTTTAAGCTTTTTTATGTTTTATTTATTGCTGTATTTTCAGGTGAGGTTTCTGGTGTTGAGGAGTGTAGCGTTGAATCATTAGCAATTATTGAAAATTTGAGGAAGTAAATGAAATTTTGTTGATTTCTTTCTTTCTTTTCTTTTCTTTTTCTTTTCTTTTTTTTTTTTTTTTAAGATTTTATCCATTCATTTGACAGACAGAGATGACAAGCAGGCAGAGAGGCAGGCAGAGAGAGAGAGAGGGGAGGAAGCAGGCCCCCTGCCAAGCAGAGAGCCTTATGCAGGGCTGGATTCCAGGGCCCCAAGATCATGACCCCAGCCAAAGGCAGAGGCTTTCACCCACTGAGCCACCCAGGCGCCCCTGTTGATTTCTTTTGAAGCTTAGAATATATGTTCCTTTATTCAAGAGAGTGTTGTATAAATCTCTACTAAATCAAGCCTGTTAAACTAAAGAATAGTTTAGATTTCTAAGAAAGGTAAAGTCTTTTCCGTAATGCAAATTGACTTGTTAGTTTTTATGGTCCTCTGGAATTGCAAGATGACATTTTGGGAGGCTGGGGCAGCTTGTCAAACGTCCTGTTTGGTACTCGATGGGTCATGTAACTGAAGACATGTTTCTCTAGGTTTTGGGTTTTTTTTTTTTTGTTTTTTTTTTTTTTAGAAATTTCTTGTTTATTTCTTGTATCTAGCCTCTCTGATCTCTTACCTTGTTCTTCCCTTAGCCTTTCTTAGATAGTTCACTCTCCAGTTCCATGGTTTTGTTACCTTCCCTCCTTTAGTCCTTTTGCTAATTTCTCTTTTTGAAACATTTTAAACATTTCTGATCTCTGGTTGTTTTCTGTATCTTCTCAGCTTTCTTTGCAGTTACCAGTTGCCCTTATTTTAATGTTTCTTCTGCTTGTTATTGTACCAGTGATTTTTCTGGGGTTGCGTTCTTTTGTTGATTGTGCCTCTTTCCCCTGGTGGTGTTTTTCCCGAACCACATGGGATTTTTCAATCTTCTGTTCATCTTTGTATCTGAGAACCTCCATTTCCCTGTTGCTGGAGCCTATTTTGATAAGCAGAGGTTGCCTGTGGTGGTGTGCAAGGGCGTGGGAGGGTGAGCGTAGTGTGTGTCGGTTTTACCCATAGCTTGGGGCACTTCTGTCCTTTCTGTTTTCCTTCCTGGACATGTGCTTCTGCTGCCACTTGCTCAGCCTAAATGTTGAAGGAGAGAGGAGCCAAGGAGCATATTTGCTTCTAACGCAATTTCTCATTTCCAGTAATTGCCCCGGGGCCTCTCAAGAATCTCTGAAAACAAGTCTGGATAACCTTGGAACCACCTTCACCTCTGCAGCAGTCCCTGCCTGCCTGTGTTTGATCTGTGGTTTCCTTTATAACCTTATCTTGGTTTCTGTTTTTCACAGATCCATCCAAAGTTCTGAATCACTATTGACATTATTTCTTGTTTAGCAGTGATGTTATGGATATATTTAAATATGAACTTATTTAAATGCCTAGCAAACTGTGTATATACTAACAGATTTGAGTGGGTTCAGTCAGCCATCTTAATCTAGTTTCTTCCTCTTGTACTATTTCAGTATTGTTCAGAGATACAGGAGATTGCGGTTGTAAATAGCATCCTCTTTTGCATATGCTTTCTATTTTAAGCATTGGGATCTATTTTGATTACTCTTCATATCAAAGTTTCTATTACTACACTAATGGAAATATGTTTTAATACAAAGAATTACTGTTGAACTAAACAGAACTGTTGTTCATTCACATCAGATTGATTTCTAATTTTAGGATTTAAGAAACACTTCAGACCCTCAAGGAACGTTTTATAATGCAGCACAAGTAGAAGATGTAAGAAACTAAATCTCTTCTTCATTAGCAATCATTGAAAATACTACCACTAATGAATACCCAGAATTATTAGCTGTAGGAGAAAAAATCATGAGAGGCTGCAGTGGTTTCTTAGATAAGTCAAGACCATCTCTCTGATAAATAATTTTTCTTCCTTGGAGTTGAGTGATGAGCTCGTTTTGCCTTTTATCTTATCCTGATGAAGCCGAGTGACATGAGAGTCAGTGAAGCCAGTTTTAAGTTGCACTGGTACAGTGGAGGCTGGTGGAATGGCTCCCAAAGTGTTTGTGGTAACTGGACTTATCAGAGATTAAAATCAACAGATCTATAAAAATATTGGCGGCTGATGGCTACCATTTTCTCTAATGCAGTGTTCAGAGCTTCAGTTCATTCCAGAATCCGAGTATTTTGTTGAGGGGCAAGATATTTTTGTGCTTTTGTTTGTTTGTTTGTCTGAATCTTCACAAATCCAGTCCAGGTGGAAATATTTAGAAGTAGGGAAGTGCAGCAGCTTAACAGTCCTTAGGTTTCCTGCCAGAAATAACTTACTAATGCAAAGAAAAGACGATTAAGCGGAAAGAAAGACCTCTATTTGTGGATGTCCTTAACTGAAGCTGTGGTGATTATTAAGTGCATTATCTCAAAACTTGATAATTTTTATTTCTAAGGTGCTGGGACATGCTGTGTGATTTCCTCTGCTCCACAAGTTACGTTAAGATGGTGAGCTGTACTAGCAGCTTCTTTCCTGGCTCAAAACAACTCTGAGGGAAGGGATGTGGGGAAGGAGAAAATAACACAAATAGGCCTTGGGGGTTGAAATGGCCACTCAATCATTGTCAGGCCAAGGCAGCACAGGTGGGCCTTCGCTGGGGGGTACTGACGGGGTCTGGCCACTGAGAGAAGAATGTAGAAGAGAGGGCCTCAGTGTGGCCTGGAGTGTGGCTAGTTTCTCCTCATGGAAAAAGACGGCTCTTTGTAAAATAGAGGAAATATACAGTCACAGTAAGGAATCTGAACTCAAATAAATGAAGAATATAATGAATCATGGTCACATATAATTGGAAACCAAACAGACTAATTAGCCCCAAGGAGATACGAGCTGGTCCCTTTCAATTCTAAACTTCTGCTTACAAAATAAACTCAGCCATGAAATCATGACTCTCCTGTTTCCTTGGAACCAAAAAGAAGAGAGAAAGAATATCTCAAATTCTATTTTTTCTATACTTTTCCTTTCTTAATATACTATTCCATACTCTTCCTTTTTTTCTCTACATATCTTGCTGCTGAACTGGAAGAAAGGGTCTAGGAACTAAAGTGTTCTGGCCTGGGAACTCGGGTTGAGTTTGGGCCAATTCTCTGCCTCCTACTCTCCTTCCCTCCCTTGCTTCTTTCCACAAATCTTTTTTTTTTTTTTTTTTAAGATTTATTTATTTATTTGGGAGAGAGAGAGAGAAAGGGGGTGTGTGCATGTGAATGTGGGGAGGGGCAGATGGGCAGAGAGATCCTCAAGTATCTCCTCACTGAGTGTAGAACCCCATGCAGGGCTTAATCTCAGAACCCTGAGATCATGGTGGAAATCAAGAGTTGGCCGCTTAACTCACTGCCACCCATGTGTCCCATTGAGCCACCCAGGTGCCCCAACTTCTTTCTACAAATACTTCCTAATTTCCCACTATGTGATGATGCTCTGTCATGCTAACAAAGATGTGAAAGAAATAAAGGGCTAAATGAAGTGAAAGAAGGAGGAAGACATGGAGGAAAGAAACAGTGAAAGGGAGAGAAGAGAAAGTAAGAAGGAACAGAAAGGTAAAGAGGAAGACTATTGGCAGCAAGAGAAGAGGCAGTTTCAGTTGATGATGAATGTAACATTTGGGTCTAAAGAAATGAAGTATTGAAAGAAAAATATAGTGTAGGTAAAGTATAAGGTTACTCTAAGAATGGTGAAGTAGGGGGCGCCTGGGCAGCTCGGTGGATTAAAGCCTCTGCCTTCGGCTCAGGTCCTGGTTCCAGAGTCCTGGGATCGAGTCCCACATTGGGTTCTCTGCTCAGTGGGGAGCCTGCTCCCCCCACCCCCACCCCCGGCCGCCTGCCTCTCTGCCTACTTGTGATCTCTGTCAAATAGATAAATAAAATCTTAAAAAAGAAAAAAAAAATTAAACATGTTGAAGAAAGAGTGGCCAAACAGAAAGAAACATAGTGAGGAAATGAGGTGAGAAAAAGAGGTTACAAAAGTAAATCCCCTGTTTTAAAACTTTTCCCAAAGCTAGGATGCCTGGGTGGCTCAGTTTATGAAGTGTCTGCCTTCAGCTCAGGTCATGATCCTGAGGTCTTGGGATCTAGTCCCATGTCAGGCTCCTTGCTCAGCAGGGGAGCCAGCTTCTCCTTCTGCCTGTTGCTTCCTCCCTGTGCTTGTGTGTTCTCTCTGGCAAATAAATAAAATCCTTACTGAAAAATGAAACAAAATAAAACAAAAAATAACTTTTCCCAAAGCTAACCCCATTTTTGGATTATTTCTGCATCGTACTGTAGAACGGGCATATCAGTGCCATTTCCTTAAGTGCGTGTGCTTTGCACTAATCAGCGTTTAGTGAATGAATGAAGCATTAGGGAAAACTGATATTCTCCAAATTCAGGTTTCAAATTTAAGCCCTTGAATTTAGTTTCTGAGTCTTAGTCCTATTAGCAGGTGAGTGAAGTGATGGATAGAAGGGGGAGCGTGAGGAGAGGGGTCTCCATGTGTCTGTCACATCTCTTCAGGGCATGTGACTAGCTGACAGGTACAACAATATTAAAACGTGGATAAGGAGCTCTGAGTTAGTTCTGAACATTCCCAAGTATTTTAGAGCTTCAGCATTCATTCATCCTCTCACTGGTGGACTTAATGTTCCTCCTCATCTCAGAGATACTTAGCAGTAGTTTGCAATAGATGAAGATCTGTCCCAGCCCAATGACCAGCATGTAAGAGGCATTTTATTTTTACTGTGTGCTCCAAGATGGTTACTGATTAGGTATAATCTTCAGAAATGAAAACAAAACTAAGCTTTTAATATATATTTGAAGACAAGTCAATGAGAGAATCTCCGCTTGGACAGCAACTGTCCAGGCAGTGAAGATTATGGCTTAACTCAGCAGTTACTTAAGTGTGCTTTCTCCCTTTTTGGCATGATGATAATGGCCAATGTAATGCTTTTCATTTTTCTCTGGAGTAATGATGCAGCCTCAACTCATGCCATTGCCTGAAATTAAGTTCAATATTGGCTAGAGAGAGCAGAATGCTCTCATGATTGAGGAATTAAAAAAATAATAATAATTAAAAATAGAGGAAGGAGGGGCAGAAATCTGGAAAAGGAGCCATTTCGAGGAGTTGAGTAAAAATGAATAGATTGTTAGAGTGAGATTTTGAATTTTCTTCAAAATAGATATGTTATTTCTAAAACAGTGCTCTCTTTTTCCTTTCTTCATTTTACTAAAATGCTGTGGGAGCATCATCTTTTTGTCAATCCCAGGGATCTTTTGCTTTTCATAATAATATCCAAGAACAAAGGACCCTCTCTACAACATATCATGTGTGGAATGTGGAGAGTAGAGAGATTCAGTTTTGACTGTACTCAGGCTGGGAGGGGGCATTGGATTTAGCTACTAGAATAACAAACCCCACAGGCCTCTGAGGGTCAGGGTGTGCATGAGTGCGAGCGTGCATGCGGCATGGTGTGTTTGTGCTCTCAGCTTGTGCAAGATTACACACATCAGTCCCAGTATATGACCTGAAGCCAAACATTGACCTGGGCTTATCCCAAGTGTGTGAGAACATTCCCTCCTCTGCATTACATATGCTCTGTCTTAAGGTAATTTAGTTTGGTGATACAAGGTCATTGAAGTCTGAAATACATGCGTAGTGTGTGCTTGGAAAGATCCCCTGCTCAGTTTCTTTAGGATTAAAAATGATCGGAATGATGAAATTTGTTTTGAGTAACAACATAATCCACAAACAGACACTTATACCACCCAACACCGCACTTATATGAAAGGTAAGCAGCACATTCTGCCACTGGGGAAATAGTCACTAAGCTAAAGGTAAGGCTGGGAAGGCTTCTGAGTAGCCAAAATATTATGGTCTTTGCCAACAAAAAATTCCTCACCTAGCATCTGTTTATTCTTAGTTTACTTTTAACAAGCTTGTTTATCTGGTTTCTAAGATTGCAGCAGACCAGAGTAACAAATTAGAGAGAGTGGTTCTGTTTAGATACTTAGTCTGTTAGGTGCTTGCCCATATGTGGAGAGAGAGATGAGAACCTGGCTGTTACTGTGATTATAAGAAGATTAGAAACAAAGGTCCTTAAAATAACAATGTTACATTCTGTGGACATAAACACTTCACTGGTTAAGTATAGCACTGTAGAACAGTTAATGCCAAGGATCTTGAGTAAAACAAAACAAAATAAAATCAGTGTTTAAAAATGAAATGTGTAATATTTTTAAGTGGCAAAGAAAAGCTTTGGTTATGAGAGATGGGACAAATTTCCTGTTAATGCTGAGTAAATAAGGATTTGCTATATATAAGGACAGTTTGCCATTTCTTCATAAAAATATATCTCCTGGGGGGCGCCTGGGTGGCTCAGTGAGTTAAAGCCTCTGCCATCGGCTCGGGTCATGATCCCAGCGTCCTGGGATCGACCCCAAATCGGGCTCTCTGCCCAGAGGGGAGCCTGCTTCTTCCTCTCTCTCTGCCTGCCTCTCTGCCTCCTTGTGATTTCTGTCTGTCAAATAAATAAATAAATCTTTAAAAAAAAAAAAAAAAGGCTGAGGGAAATTAAAAAAAAAAAAAATTATCTCCTGGGGGAGAAGTTGTATATATTTTAAATTTGTTCCCTTTTCAAGAAATTTTCTACTTTCTGGAGCTAAACACTTTGGCAGTAATCTTTCTGGGTCATATGCTTAGTAAGATAAACAAGATTTTAGAGTAGAGCCAATTATACCTTTGTATGTAGGTTTGTGGTTTGTAACTTGTAAGTCCTAAGGGTCCATGAGGAAGAAGCCAAAATGGTAAGAAATTTTTTCTGTTTTTTCTTGACTTCCTTACCCATGCAATTTTTTTTTTTTTTCCTAAGTGTGGATCTCAGTTGCATGTTCCGAGTTCTAAAGGCAATAAATGATTGAACTTTGGCCAGTGACAAGGAAAAATCGAGTTAAAGTAATGGGACGAAGATAATGTGAATCAGGTTGAAAAAGTTTTATTTCGCTATAAAATTCTTTCAGAATAGAATTAGTTTTTGGCTATTCAAAACACAAGTAAATACCCCTTCAGCCAATTGAGTCTGATTCTTTAGTGCCTGGCTTGGGCCTTTTTCAAAGGGCAAGTTTTCTCCTAAGACATTGGAAGGTTTCTCTTTATCCCCACCATCAGTATATTTATTAATGTGACTCTTAGTTCTTTGTTTTTGTTCAAGAACACATTGAAAAGAAAATTGATCAAGTCCTCTTTTTTTTTCAAAAGAGTATATAATTTTTCTTCAAACGATTTTGTTGATAAAAAATGAAATTTGATTTGTGTTCAAGGGCAAGCATCATGGTACTGTAATTCCATGAGGACTTAAGCCTCCTGTTGTTAAAGTGAGAGGTGCTGTACGGAAAACACTGTAGAGAGGTTTTCCAACCAGAGACGGTTAGGCAGCTTGAAATTTTTTCAGCTGAGTACTACATGCAGTTATGTGGTTACTGCAGAAAAACCTGAGCTAGTGGTGTTGATTTCTCTTCCCAGTTGTCTCATTGGTAGTAACTTGTTCTCTATTATAGATCAGATACTGGGCTAATTGATTTGAAAAACCTCACTAGGCTGATTTTTCATTTGTTTTGAAAGATCTTGGTTTCCAGTAGCCACTTTAGCTTCACAAAATAGATGTGAAAATTGTACCCACATTTTTGTTGTGTGAAGTACCCAACATAATATTATACTTTAACATGCTTAAAAAAGAAATTCTGTTTTTGGCTCAAAATTGGTTTGTGAATATACTCGATATTTATAAATCCTGCTCATGAAAATTCACTTTCAACTTTGACTGCTTCTCTTTTGGAATTCTAAGATTATTTAGGTTACAGCCTCTTCCTAATTGGTGTAATAATGAGGTTGGTGATATGAGGCCCTTGCTTGCATACCCTATAAGTCTTTCTCATCAGAGAGGTAGGGAATCACCTTATAAATATTTATTTCCAAATTATGTTCTCCAGGCAGCTAGCATTCAAGACAGCACAACTATAAATACACTGGGCCATCAGTGGATGGGAATACATTAGCCGTTTTAGAGGCCATGTCATTATATACTTTTATATTTTAATCTTCTGTGTATGAAGTCATGACTATGTTACTTAGGTAAGAGAACAGACTTTAGTCCTTTAAAAAAAAAAAAAGTAGTATCTAAGATAGGGACATTTTTGTATCCAATAAATAATTGCATGAGTAAAGATGGGTTTTGTAAAATTTCACAGTACTTCGATAGGGCCGCAATATCCACACATATAGCTTCATGACAACACAACTAAATTTCAGTGAAAACTTCATCACTTAAATATAGTAGTCTTCCCACAAAGAATCTGAATTAGTAAAGTCTTACTTATTTCATAATTAAGCTCGTAGGGGTTTCTAAGAGACTGGAGAAGCCTATAATCTGGGCCAAGTCAAAAATGAGTACAACTTGGTTCATCAATTGTAGAGTTATCTCTGAAGGATTTGTCTTGAGAGGAAACATTTTCATGAAGAGAGAGTAGTCATAGTATATTTCCGTTTTATTAAGAGGTTTTAGTAAAAACAACAAATAATATGATCCTGGGAACTGATGGTCTTGTGTTGAACAGAGTGCAATTACTTTGGAAAACTTGCAATGGGCACATAATATTTTGCCACAACACTTCAGCATGTTTCCAATAGTTGGTGTTCCCCCCCGCAAGGCATTTTCCCAGCTATCCTAGAAGAGTTTATGCAAGGTTTTAGCTTTTATTTATTTGCTCCTTTGGGGCAAAATTTTATGACAAAACCAGCTGGAATAATTCTTCAACCAAAAGGAAGAAATGAAGGATGTTGCATTTGAATACATTATTCCAGCATTTCTCCCATCATTTCCGTTGCTATTGTTTGAATTGGTTATTTATCTGTAGCTACTTCCAAAAAAGAAAGCAAAGAAAGAAAGCAAAAAGAAATTATAGCAAAAATTGAGTCTACTGTATGCTGTTGCCTATAGCCTTAAACATCTGGTTTACATTTTCTGTCTGCTTCAGAGTTTTACTGACTCTTGAAAATATGATAGGAAAATTAAACCATGAATCTTAAAATAGGACATTTCAGAATTAGACTGAAGACAAAGAATGAGGTTGCAACAAGAAGAAGTAAGGCGACGACCTCCTTCAGAGACGAGAAGACCTCACACTTCTGGCCTGAAGGAATCTGTGCAGGCATGCAACATGTTCTTTGGGAGCAGAGATGTATAACCTTGCCTCTCTCTTCCCTCAGAATGAAGCCATGAGAACAAGCAGTTCTATTAGTTGTGTTGCCTTCTTGCTGCCTTCTGTAGTTAATCCTTAGGAGAAGAGGTGAGGATCTGCGGAAACTTGCGGCATATCTAAGTTGGGGATAAAGCCAACAATGAAACAAACAAAAAGCAATGTTAATACCTTGTTTTTACCTCTGTACCTGACTGTACTCCTTGCCTTATTAAACTTCCACAGATCTAGTTACTGTGATATGGTGATTTTAGGAAGTAGTACAAAATAATTTCCAATTTAGAAGGCATAGATCAAAAAATCCTCCACCCTCCCCCAAACACAAACCAACCAATCAACAAAAAACAAGATGGTAGCAAATGGCACTTTAGGGGAAAAGTATGTTAAGAGTGGGTGAGGGCTAGCAGAGTCAAACCATGACAAAGGGAAGATGTCCAGCATGTGCTGTTTCTGGACAAAGAGCTCTTTTTTGCAAAGGACTGATCATTGTCTAAATTGCTTTAATGACTCATACTATGAGTTTATGCCACATCTTCAGCATAAAATATCAACGCGGGGGCATGTTTATTTATTTTCTCCCAAGAAGCACTACTATTCCTAAATGCAGTCAAGTTCCCAAAGGTTAGCAACATTTTGGCTTAGCGCATTTTATATTCTTTCTGTACCAGAATTAATGAGCAGTTTTGGGCAGCCTCCTCCAGGAATTTGGATATAGACATAATAGCTTGACTGCTCTTTTTTTCTTTTTAATTATCATGCCTGATTTTGTTCTATTTCCGACCTGGAAAACATGACGGTCAAGAAAATAGGTTTTGTCTTTCAGAGCTTTCAATGATTTAGTTTACCCACTTTGAGCCATAAATTGGCCAAGGCAAAGATGGAACAGCTCTGTTTACAGGCAGGGCTTCTGAAATCATTCACTCTGACATGAGGCCTTGGGTGTCAGTAGGCCTGGGTTTCTTCCTTACAAGGCCCTGAACGGTACTTCCGAAATATGTTGAGCAGTGCTTCTAGTTCAACTTTGGATTCTGTTAGAGTTTAATTCCCTTTATATTTGAGTAGGAGTGATAGACCCAAAACATGCTCATATATTATTGTCTCCTTTGACAGTCTCAGGTCTGTCCATTCTGCCTTCAGTTTCACCACCTCTTGTTTCTCTTCGTATTCTGCCTTCTTCCTGGCCTCTCCATTTTTGTTTTTTCTTCCTTGAAAGATTGACTACCCTGAGTTCGAATATCAGTTCTGCTACTTCCCTTGTGATCTTGGGCAAAGATTGGCTTCCATTTCTTCATCTGTACAAAGAGGGGGATAATAGCATCTCCATTTAGAGGGGTGTGGAGGGATGGCCGCTTTGGCACACATAAAGGATTTAGAACAATGTGTGGCCCACAGCAAAGGTTGGCTGTCTTGGGCAGGATTGGGGAGGTGGAAGGTATTCGTGTTGTTTTGGGGCATTACCTCTGCCAGTTTTCTTACAATCTTCAAATCATGTTCATGAAAAGAGATTTTTAGGTGCTTCTGTTGAGCTCTTTAAGTCTTCTTTTGTGAAAGTACAGAGCACAAGATGCTTTGGGCAGGGGAAATCTACCAGTAGCCAAATAAATAATGTGCAATACCACTAAAAGAAGGAAGTGGCATGCCCATGAGCTGAGGAATGGCAAGTAATTTAGTGCAACCTTTCTCAAGGTCAGTTTGGCAATATGTTTTAAAAGACTTAAAATATGCATGCTTTTTGACATAGTAATTCCACTTTTGGGAGTTGTTCCCGAGGACATAACTAAGGATGTGGGAAAGATTAAGCTCCAAGAATATTCAATGGACTGATCTTTGAAAAAGCAAAAGTTGGAAACCACTTAACACTCTTTGGTTAGGCAAATTATAGTGATTTCAAACTATGCTGTTTAAAAAAAAAAGGTATATTTATTGACATGGAAAGATGATTACAATATGCCAGTAAATGCAAACAGCAGCTTCAAAAGCATCAGGGTTTGGTTTGAACACAGTGTGATGGCGGTAGATTTTAGAGGTTGTGTACCAAGATGTGTTACAGTGGGCCTGTTTGAGTGGGTAAGATTAGATGCGTTTTTAATTTTTTTCTTTTTTATCTCTATATTACGATTTCTCATAGTAGACAAGTTTTTCATTCTCAGTTTTCACTGTGCTGTCAAATGAAAACATAAATGCTCAAAAAGTCCCAGTCTTATGTTTGATGTTTGAAAGTTCTGAAAACATTCTCCCTGAGAGCGTGTTGTGTGTCGTTCTTGGCTCCTAGAGATCTAAGTTCCCGTCTGGGTTCTGCGACTAATACTGAAGGAGACTTTGTATAATTACAAGTGGTCCTGGTCTTTCCCAATGAGGGGGATGGCTACGGGGACAATGAAACGGCCGCTGTGAGACTGTGTAGATCAGATCGAATACTGAATGGGAAAGTGCCTGAAGCTTGTGCAAGTATCTTTTGGAATTTATTTTTAATCTCAAAGAGTTAATTCACTTAACTGTGAGGAAGAGAGGCCTAAGTTATGGTTGAACAGCCAAGATGTTGTGATTTGTTTCAGCCCAGTTTGTGCAGTCTGTGCAATTTCTCAGGATTCTTCAGATAATACCCTGTCATCTTGTGGGGTAGGCACTAAAGGACCCGATTCCTTATCAAACTGCCAGCATTAGCCAACAATTTACTGAAAGTTCGGATTTCATAGTACAAGAATAACCAGAGGGAGGAGACACTCAGTGTAGGCTTTTTTAGGTGTAGATAGAGCAGCTTACTCATACTGGCAAAGAAACATGGCATAGGAGAGTGTTTATACAACGAAAACCTCTTACGTGCCTTGATGCGGAGCTTTAATTACGTTATGAGAGAGAATTATCTAATGCCAGGACAAACTCTGCCAGAGTTAGAGATGAGGTAACAGATGCTTCATTCTAAAAACTTTGAAACATACTATTTTTTTGCATTAAAAATAAGTCCAAATGCAGCTTAAGAATAATAGCTAAAACATGTTTATTGCTTGTTTGTGGTTTCCCAAGAATTGTGCTAAGTAACTTGGTTATATATATTAATCACTGGTTCTCAAAGTCTGGTTTCTAGACCAGCAGCAGCAGATCTGAAAGCTTGTTAAAGATATAAATCCTGGGGACGCCTGGGTTGCTCAGTTGGTTAAGCGGCTGCCTTCGGCTCAGGTCATGATCCCGGCGTCCTGGGATCGAGTAGCACATCGGGCTCCTTGCTTGGCAGGGAGCCTGCTTCTCCCTCTGCCTCTGCCTGCCATTCTGTCTGCCTGCGCTTGCTCTCGCTTCTCTCTCTATGACAAATAAATAAATAAAATCTTTAAAAAAAAAAAAGATATAAATTCTGGGCCCTTTTTTATCAGACGTCTGGAGAAATCAGAACTGGTAGCTCACTAATCCCTCCAGGTGATGCTTTTGTGTGTTCAGTTTGAGAACAACTGATTTAAATTAGCCTTGTTTGAGTATTTGAGGCTACTGTCATTACCCTGTTCTGTAGCCGAGGAAACTGAAGCTTGGAGATTTTAAGCATCTCTCCAAGGGCACAGATTAAGTACATACTGGATCCAGGGTGTGAATTCATGTCTCCCTCCTTGCAGAGCCAGTGCACACTTTACCACTATTTAACCTGAACATTCATCGCTCTTCTTTTTCTTCTTTCATCTTCAGCCTAAGTCGCCGTATGTGCTGTGTTGATGTGAGGTAACTTAGAAGGGCTGGGATCTGGGATTCCAAACATTATGATGCCTTAACGCTGACCATTGGTTCCTTCCACAAATGATTCCTGAGAAAGAAATTGGTCCAGGTATCCAGGTCAGGTAAGGGATGGTGGCTTTGGCTGCAAACCCCAGTGTCAATCTTTAGCTCTAATGAGCTGGCCTAAATTATGTGCCTCCATGAAGACTTCCTATCAGCTTGGTGGCAGCCTCAGTATCACAACTAAAAGCAGGGAGTGGGTTGGAAGAATCTTTCTGGCCCATTCCTTCTAAGCCCTCACCCAGACCTCATCTCTCACCATCTGTCTTTTAATAGCAAGAGTAGGCAGACTAAAGGTGAAGTACATCAGTTCATGGGCCAGAAAGTCCCTTTCCTCCAGAAATTGTGCACTTTTTCTAGAACTGGACTTCTTTCCAATTTTATAGGAAAAGACAGTTTTCCAGACACAATTCCTAGGAAGTTTCCAAAGGAAGAGAAACTGCTTCTGCATGGCCCAAGAGCTTAAACCTCTCCCTGTGAGCATGCAAAGTTCAGTGCCCTTTCCCCTACCTCAGTGTGCCATCCCTTTTAGAACCTGTCCTTCCTGGGCTTCACGGGGGAGCCAAGGGGACACTTGAGCTCCCTCTAGAGGTCCCTGGGATAGTGGTCATAGGTCATGCCCACTGTTGGCCAGAAGCACATAGCAAATGTATTTCAAAGTTTATGTTTAGGGAGGGAAAGATTAGAACATTTTTATTTGGAAGAAAGCTTCATAGAGGAGACTGCAGTCATTTTAAAGTTTTTTGTCTTTCGGATATCAGACATGTTTTTTTAAAATCTGAATTTGAATGGAGAAGTACTTTCTTTTTAGTCCTTAGGAATTAAAATCAACTACTCATCTCTCTCACGGACCTTCTTTCAAGGAACAATGCAGAATGCCCCAGGTGTATTTTGTGGCCCGCACAGTATCCATTTTCCTCTCCCTCTTTCTTAACACAACCCTGCTTTTATTCAATTGCGTTCTCTGTGTGGGCAGGTGTTTGAGGCATTATGTGTCTGTGCCAGGGGTAAATCGTGATTGATAGGGCCTTTGACTACAAATTAGGATCACCTCGGGGCGACTTAAACGTCTTTAGTGCTCAGGCCTCACCCTGCTTAAATTAAAACATGACCTCTGGTGGTGGGCTTCCTCCTGATTCCTTCGGGATTTGTTGAGCAGGTCCCAGGGCTCCCCTTGCCAGTGACTGGAGCTGTGCTCTTGACACAGCTCACTGGCAGTGAGGCGTTGGTGAAGAAGGTAAGGAGTCTTTATTCTTGACGGTATTGCCCTAGAGCCGCCCTGCCTCGGATTTATTTTTATGTGCAATAATACATACCCTTTGGATTGTAAGGTATTTTCCATTGTTTTTTTTATTACCTGGGGTCAGAAATGTTATGATCGATTTATCTGTCTTTCTGGGACTTAGCAGTAGGACTAATACTGACTTACTCTATGGTTTTAGTCAAAGCCTGGACTGAGACAGCTGGTTACACAGTGATTAGGGCAGTTTTCAATTCAGAAGAGAGATAGCCTTAGGTAGGGAGAAGGTATAATTATAATCATCTAATGGGGATTTTACAAAAAGAGACACATATCCTATCTCAACTGTTTGGAGGGGGGTGGGTATTAGAGGCAGAGGGAGAACTAAGGAAACATTTTGAAAAAACTCCCTTAGATATGTTTTATGTACTTATCATCTAAGAAATATTAGCTTAAGGAATACTAATCATTTGAACGAGAAGAGTCTTTAAATTTCAACACTATACTAAGCCAGATCACAAGAAAGACCTAGTCTTACAGTCTAGAAATAACTAGATTATGTTAAACTGCTTCTTCCTCCATCAACTTCCTGTATGGAACAGTGACTTAACATTCTGTTCAACATCCACAAACACCTCCATACTTGGATATAAAGAGGTCTTTTGTACAGTTTCCTGTCTCCAAGAATTTCTAGGATTCTTTAGGATACCCAATGTATCTACAAATCCAGTGATCTTTTTGCTTACCGGGGCCCCCGGAAGGCTAGTCCCCACAGCCATCGGCTCCATGGCATGATTGCTCCTGTGGCTCCCTGGAGTGCGGTTACCACTGCCTAGGCTACTGTTTGTTCCATTTGGCGTCATTGTGGCCCGATGCTATTCTCAATCTTTACCATACTACGGCAGTTTAGTCAGCTTTCATCAACGTAGAGGGAAGGTTTTCTCCTTCTAAATTATACTGTTAGGGTTGGCCACAGTGAGGTGTTTTGGTCACAAAATGTAAAGTTTGTAAGAGTCCTTTTAGCTCATGTGTCTGGCCCTTTTTCTGGAGAGTCTCTAGAGTTGTTGGCTGAGGACAGGTTTTCATGGCCAGAAACTATCACTTCCCTTGGACTTGCCTGCCTTGGTTGTGCACTAAGAGCCAGATTTCTTTCTCCCTTAGAGCAGTTTTTTTTTTTCCCCAATGCTCTCGTAGTCCTTGTCTACAGGCTGGCTTAAGTTCAGCCCCTTTTGGTCCATGAGACTGGTAGCTGTGTTTGAATATTGGTGCTATTTCTGGAAGGCTTGCTCCTTTCCCCTCCAGAAAGTTTTCTTGTGGAAGGCATTTTCCTGCTCTGGAAGGTTCTGCAACTTTCACTGCACATCAGTAAGCACAACTGGATAAACGTAGGATGAGCGTGTGTCACTTGGCATACTAGGCCGTTATGGAACCTGTTCTGCAAGGGCACCACACTACTGGGTTTGCAGAATCAGGGTATGATTGGTCTATTGTGCTGTTCAGTGTTCCATGTATAAAGACACCATGTACTTTTTTTTTTTTTTTTTTTTTTTTTTTTTGGGTAAGGCTTGGAATATTTTTGTCTTATTTCATTTGACATTTATTGCGTGTCCATTTGCCAGGTCCGGAGGTATATGCTGGTGATGCAAAGTTGAGTAAGATGTGGGCCTTGCCCTCGGAACATTCAGACTGCAGCTTGGAGGTAATTAGAGTGCTGTTTGGGAAATGTTGTGCCACGGAACTCGAACTCGTTTTTATTGCCTGGAAACTACCTCTTCCATTGCCTCGGGTTTTGGAAGTCTCCTGTAGCTCCCAGCCCTGCTCAGTTGTCAATTCTCTGAGCGGAGCTCCAGGTGAAGCAGACCAGCACTGCCCTCCACCCTCCCGTGTAGCCTCTCGTGCTCTTAACCCGCAGTTATGACTTCGTGCTTTATTTTTCTCCTAGTCCTCACCAATATCTGAAATTATCCTGTCCATGTATTTGTAATCTAAACTCTGAGGGCAGAAACTGTCTGTCTTGTACACATCTGAATCCTCAGTGTTTATAAATGTGTTCTGAATAAAATCAGAAATCACACAGAGGTACTGCTACCCTGTTGGAGAAATTAGAGTCTTGCTAAACCGGGAGCTGCTGAGCTGCATTTGTAAACACTAGACAGGAAAAGAAGAGTCTAGGAGGGTGTGCAGGTAGAACAGACAGCCTGCTCTGGCTTCCCAGGAGCTGCAGGGGGGTGGGGGTGGTCCGGCATTGCAGGAGCTGAAGTCTGCTGTGCTAGTGAAGGGTGAGCCTGGCTGAGCCTCCACGAGGCCTGTCATCGAGGCGTGAGGTCTGATGCAGGGACTGAAAGAGACTCCATTTATATTTCGGGAGAATCAAAAGTGATTTCTCCAGCTGGGGTCTGCAAGACCTAGCTTCTTGGGTTTCTCTACCACGTGAATCTAAAATTGCTGCTCTGCGAGCCAGGGGGGTGGGTGGGGGCAGGGTCCAAGGGGTGGGGTTGGAACAAGGCTAGGGGAGGCTTTTATCTTCCTTGAGAAACCAAGAACTCCACCATGTGTAGTGCTTCCTCTGCCTTGTTTCTTGTGGATTGTTACGACCTTCCTCACTGTTCTCCCAGCCCGCAGTGCGGGCCCAGGGTGAGCTCATCTGCACCTCGCTAGGGTCTGACAGCGCTTTGCCTTCCGGTACTTGGTAAAGCTGTATAAGTAAATGCCGTGTTTAGAGTTCAGTTTTGCTTCTGCCTGGGGTGGACATCTGCGGCTGGGTTCTTCCAGGTTCCGGGGCCCTTGATTGGCTTTTGTTTGTTGTAACAGTTGTCCTTTTACTGGGTCTGTGCAAACTGACTCATCTTCAAAGTGAAGTCTTAAAAAAAAAAGTTGGATAGCATGTTGGGTAGCATTTTATTTACTTTAGAAAAACTCTCCCAGCTTTCCTGTCACTGGCACAGGGCCCCGGAGGTAGTGCTGTGTTCCAAAGCAGGCAGTGCTGTTGTGGCATCGTGGGGCTGACACGAACCACATACTTGGTCTGTGGCCTGCTTGCATGCTCCATTGCCGTGACGAATGAATGGTAAACCATCGCGCTCCTCTCAGCCTTAGCTTCCTCTGCTATAAGACGGGAGGCCCTGAAGCTGTTTTACATATAGGGTTGGTGTGAACGTTAAAAGGAGATGATGAATGAAGGCTTTGCGCTCTGCCACGTGATAAGCATCCATTCATGGCAGCTTCCAGATCTGACTTCGCTCCATGAAAATTAGGAAAGTAAAACATCACCGGTAGTGGTGGGCCAAGTGAAAAAACTTCATCTTGTGGGGATTCAAACTTGGGAATTTCTTGCAGAATTCCCTGAGGAGTTTTATTAGATGGGGCTCAACGCTATCTCGACTGCTGGGTGGCTTCAACCTATTGGTGAAATCGGAGCCGGCAAAGTGTCATTGTTGATGAGAAGAGTCATTGCCCATAGAGAGTGTAATTCTCTCTGAATCCTAAGGATTGAATGTGAGCTACTGCCTCCCATTTGTAATTCTGTATTTTACGTGGGCATCAATAGCAAAACAAGCATTTTGCTTAAGACTGCAGAAGTCACAGAGTTTGTTTAATGATTACTACAGCTTGCTTGGTAATTATGATTGCATGGGCAATCCTGCGCAACCCAGGGAATTTTTGGAAAGTAGTGACAGTAATTTACGGCCATGTGGTTTTGTCTGGATGCTTAAGTACTTGGTCTGTGGCCTGCTTGCATGCTCCATTGCCTGCCTGATGGACCCATTCCCCACCTGCACTGTGTTTCCCCTTCTCAACGGAACATTGTGGAATGAATACTGAGACTGTGGGACAGACAAAGCAAAGAGAGTATGTGTTAGGAAAGGGAGATTGGATCTGTAAAAAATTCCTCTCCACTGTAATTTTAGCTTTTCAATCAATGAAAGTCACTGTTTTCCTTTTTTTTTTTTTTAAGATCATAGAATATAAAGTTAGTGCAAATTACCCACCTTGGTGAATATCTGAAGTTTTAAAAGGACATGGAAAATTCCTGTGGACTTCAAGTAAACTTCTTTGAATACTGCCTTTTCACGGTGTATTTCTAAATAATTGAAAACTAATTTAAGTAAATTGTGATGGCTTATGGTTACTTCTAAGTATGTTTCATTCATAATGACAAGCTCCTTCAAAAAGTAAAAGCACCACGTTTAAGTCAAACTCCGATTTTTGGAGAAAAACAGGAATGATAAAGTGAAGAGAAAACAGTAATTGAGAATCTAGTTTCTGTCTATTGCTTTTGAAAATTTGCCACGTCCTGAAAGGAAATTCTTATGTGTGCTCCAGTGTCCAAAAGGAAAATGAAGATGTTGGCTAAATTCTTCAATAAGCCAGTCCCAAAGAATTTCCTTTGAAGTTGTTTTATATGCTTTTCTACTAAAAAACTTTAAGATAAGTTATAACACTGCTTTGTGCTTTGAAAATAAATTCAGCACATTAATTGTATTTATGAGAGAAAGTAGTAAATGTCCCAGAATGAATACACAGCCGTAATTTACGTGGAGAGAACCGCTCCTGCCCATAAACTTCTCCTACTTGCCTCTTCTGGTTTATGACATCAGCCAGCCTCACAAATGAACTGCTTTGTGCTCCATCAGGTCCCTGCTCTATGCAGATTTCTACTGAATGCTTATCAAATAGGATTATTACTTATTACATATTTTCTTTGCTAATTTTCCAGGAGATTAAATATCATCTCCATATTATAGGGAGGATCTTGGTTTATCTGAGCTGCATATCCATTTGGACTGAGAAATACTTGAGCCCCGCTGACAGCGTATGGGGTAGATGTCAGGCTTCTCCTTGCATCAGGAATTGGGAGGTCTTGCTTAAAAAAACCCACTCCCATAGGGAAGAGAAGTGCGTGCATGGGCTTGGTCTAATATGTAGCTAGGTCTTTGCTGTCAGATGAAAGGGATGACTCTAGAGCATTCTAGTGTGTAACGCTGGTCCTGCGGTCATGGATACACACTTGAGTTCTAGGGGTTAAATGGGATGTGAGTAAAATAAAACAAAACCAAACTATCTTTATATGCTAGCATCTCTGCAACATGTTGAGAGCAAAAGGCAGCTTAGCTTCTCTTTGGGCTCGGGAAGATAGACATAGCAGGAAAGGTGGAGAGAGGCAATGGCACTTTGGGAAGGGATGCTCCTGGCTGGGGTGCACGGAAGCTCCAGGTGACCCAGGTGAGGGGGAGAGGACGCCAGGACCACAGTGGTGGCATCCGTACTGGAAGGAGATCTAGGTCCTGGTCCCATTAAAGTAGTTCTCTAATAACTTGGAAAGAAATGACAAAGGAAGCCTAAAACCTGTAAGAAGCCGTCGAGGAGAAACTACAGAGATTTTAGAGTCTTCAATACACTTATTATGAAAACGAATAAAATGTGCTAACCTCAAGAAGTTACTACAGCAAAATAAACTCAAGGGAAGTAGAAATTACTAAATATAAAGCCAAAAAGATAGAAAATTTTCAAACAGATGTTAAAAACCAGAACCTTGTCCTTTGAAAATAATTATTAAAAGATATCCTTTTGACAAGTTTCATAGAACATTAGAGAACATAAGCAATGAAAAATAACCACAGAAATTAAAGCAATTAAAATATAAAAGAATTCCATGAAAAGCTTTATAGAAGCAATGTGAAAACCTAGATTAAATAAGGTTTTTAGCTCCTTTAACTCAGAGCCAAAACATTAGGATAGACCAGTGCTTTTGAAAAACTTGTAATAGTGATTGAAATCTGATCTTATTATTGGCACTAGTGCAAATTAATTTTCCTGGAAAGTTCTAGCAGCCTACAAAGACCATATGATTTCCATATTAGATACAATTTTTAGAAATGAACAAAGTAGGAGCCTTCCAGACTCAATGAATGAGCTGAGAGTTACCGTGATTCTAAAACCTGATGAGAATAATATAGAAAGGATGCTATAGATATTTTATATTTTTAGTAATTGTAATTGGCAACTAATTACCCAGTTTGCAAGAAGCTATGAAAGGCTAAGTTTACCTGCTATATTTAAAATATTTAATTTTCTGAAACTTGTATGTGTTGTTTTCCAAAATATACCTGATTTGCCATCAGGGTTTTACTCAGGAACAGGGTCAAGTAGAGGGAGGGGCCATCTGAGAGCAAGCAAGGGTAGAGCTCAAGTTGCCACATGTATTTCATGATACTACAGAAAGACTGATGTTAAAAACCAGAACCTTGTGCTTTGAAAATTTATTAATTATTCTGGGAGCCACAAACCCCAAAGTAAAGGGGTTCAAAAATTCAAGAGAATCAACTGGTTAATTCTTGGATCTCATTTTTAAAATTTTAGTAAATCTGACAATCAATTTACAAAATCATTTTATGCACCAGTAAATGATACTGTTAAAAACAGCAAAATAACAAACTAAAAATCTAAATGCCAAGAAATAAATCTTATAAAATATAAAGACATTATGAAAAAATGAACTTTTACTGAGAGACTGAAAAGAAAATCTGAATTTAATGAGGAAATCATAGAAAAATTAAAATAGCATTATAGAATTTTGAAAGAATAGAGAGTCTGCCCCATCCTAACAAGAAAAAAAAAATATACAAAATCCTCACTTTTCTTGAACCCATGAAGAAATTCAAGAATGAGACTCAAATGAGGTTTCAGGGCAACTAACCTACCAGAAATTTAAGAAGAGAAATACCTGGTCAAGGAGTCAGATACCAGTACTATTTCACTTATAGAAAAGAAGGAAAACAGGTTCCACATTAAAGAAAAAGAATAGTGTTTTCAGCAGTTGATGCTGGAACTATTGGATCTCCGTATACAAAAAGTGAATTTTGATTCATGGTGTGGACTGCGTTGTGTCACAGCTCTCAACCCCAAATGCAGATGTTGAAGTCCTAACCCCCAGAACTTCAGGATTCGGCTGTACCTGGAGTCTGGGCCTTAAGAGAGATGATTCTGTTACAATGAAGCTGTTAGGGTAGGCTCTAATCCAGTCTGATTAGGGTGCTTATAAAAAGAAATTAGGATACAGAGAGAACCCAGGGAGGTCTGCTCATAGAGGAAAGGCTGTCCTTGATGGTCTTGGAAGAAACAAAACCTGCTGATGTCTTGATGTTGATCTTCCAGCCTCCAGAACCATGAGAATAAATTTCTGTTGTTTCAGCCACCCAGTCTATGGTATTTTGTTATGGCAGTCCTAGCATACCATTCATAACTCAAAATAGATCATAGACTTAAATATAAAACCTGACCTATAAAACTTCTAGAGTAAAATATAAGAGAACCTTTATGACCCTGGGTTAGGCAAAGATATCTTAGATAAAAAGAGTTTTTAGTAACATAACTCTAAAAAAAGAACAAATTGATCATCTGGACTTCATCAAAATTAAGACTCTCTGGTCACTTAAAACTAGTGTTTATAGAGTACAAAGACAAGCCACAGACTGAGAGAAAATACACATCTCTGATACAGAGCTTATATCTAGATGATATAAATAACTTCCAAAACACAATAATAAGTCAACCTCCTAAAAAATGGGCACAGGGTTTGAACAGTTACTTCACCCAAGAGAATAGAAGAATGGTGAACTCATGAAAAGATGCTTAATGTCATTAGTCAGAGGGGAAATGCAAATTTAAGTCCACTATGTTCTATCACCACACACTTACTAGAATGGCTTAAGTAACAAAACAAATAAAAACCCCATTAATGCCAAGTGTTGAGGAGGATGCAGAGAAACTGAAACTTTGCTACACTGCTGGTGAGAAGGCAAATGGGGTACTGCCCCTTTGGAAAAGAGTTCAGGAATTTCGTTTATAGTTACACATAGTTTACCATATAATTTAACATTTCTACTCCTAGGAATTTACCTAGGACAAATAAAAACTTATGTTGATGCAAACATCTTGTAGTGAATATTCCTAATGTTTTTGTTATCATCCAGACTGAAGGCTACCCAATAGCCTTTTACCTTTCACCTGATAAAGGGTAAAGTAAGATGTGGTACATCCATACGATAGAGTACCATGTGGCAGGCCAAAGGGACCATGGACTGACACCTACAACTACCTAAGGTGATTCTCTATATTACACTAAATGGAAGTCTGTAGACTCAAAAGTCTACAGAACATAAAATTCCATTTATATGACTTTATGCAAGAGGTAAAACTATAGAAACAGAAAAAACATCAGTAGGTGCCAGAGTCTGGGTACTGGGCCAAGGGTTGACAAAAGGAACATGAGGGAATGTCTCTATGAAACTGGTCCATATCTTGATTGTAGTGGTTGTATCATGACTTCATGCTCTTGTCAAAACGTGTGCACTAAAAATAAAATGAACTTTATTGCCTGTAAATAATACCTTAATCAGCCTGGATTTAAAAGATAGGATTTGAAGAAAGAATAGGATAATAATCAGATTAATTTAGGGAGGGAAGGTCTTCCTAAGCAAGACACAAAGACTGCAGATTTGGATATGTAAGATTTAGACTTCTGCATGACAAAATGCACTAAATATTAAGTTAAAAAAAAAAACTTGTGTTATAATGGAAAAATATTTACAACATATTCAACAGATAATGGGTTGTTATCTAGAATAGCTAAACTGTTTCCACAAATCAGTAAGAAAAACACAAGTTGCACAGTTGAAAAATGTCTCCAAATGGGAAGTTCAGTTCATTGAAGTATGATAATGCAATGAAAATGGGCTAACTTATTTATCATTAATCAGGAAAAAAACCAGGGGCACCTGAATGGCTCAGTGGGTTAAAGCCTCTGCCTTCCACTCAGGTCATGATCCCAGGGTCCTGGGACCGAACTCCACATCGGGCTCTCTGCTCAGCAGGGAGCCTGCTTCCCTCTCTCTCTGCCTGCCTCCGCCTACCTGTGATCTCTGTCTGTCAGATAAATAAAATCTTAAAAATAAAAACAAACAAAAAGAAAAAAAACAGGAAAAAACAAATTAACAAATGCCTTGGCTTTCATGCATTAGCTTGACCCAAGCTATTGACATTGTAGGGCAAGCCGGCACTCTTACACACTGGTCCGAGTGTTAAAGTGGGGTAATCTAATGGAAAGGCAATCTATAATATCTAGTAAAAGTTTAGAGAAGCATGTCATTGACCCAGCAAATCCATTACTAAAATTCTACTTTAAAGATGCATTTTTAAAAGCTTACACCTTACCTTTAACAATACAAATTTGGAAACGGTGCACATAACTGTCCATGGAAGTGTTAAGTAACATATACCTGTATTTATGCAGCCAATTCAAAGACCAGGTAAAAGCTGTGTGTATTTATAGGGAAATGTTTGTAAGTCATATTGTCATGGGAAAAAATAAGTTACAATTTAATACATAGACTTTAATCTGATTTACATAAAAACTTAAAAAAGGAGTTGAGTGTGCTTATGTATGCATTATATAAATAAAATGAGGCTATTTGAACTTATTAGTGGTTACCCCCATCTGTGAGGATCCAGTGAATGTCCTATATGTTTCTATGTTTGAATTATTACATTTAGAAAATACTTATAAATTACGCCATTTGAAAAAAGAAACCAAATAGGAAAAATAAATTGTATAATCTATAGTGTATCATGCAGCTAATACCTGTGTTTTGAAACACTTTGTTTAAAAGATGCATAGTTGTTCAAATATTTTGATCTGGTGCTGTTTGAGTTGTGATCACTTAGAACATCACAAGTTACTGCTAACAATATCTGCATGTCATTGTTTGCAACCTTGCGTGGGAAAAAGTTTGTCTTTATAGAAATTATTTCTTCTCTTGAAAGTCCCCTTCTCTTGGGACTTTTCACAAGGCAATGCAGACATTCACATTGGGATATGTGATAAATATAATATTATGTAGCTAGCTCCTGATAATGCCTCTATGACTACAGGGAAAATTCAGAGCCAGGTTTGAGCTTGTGGGTTTCCTTTTTCCATCAGAGTGAAACAGAGAAGGGAATATGACATTCTCGTACATAATAACTCTTTACAATATAGACAGCCCGTCACGTAGGATTTGAAGCACTTTGCATGTCAGTGTTTTTCTTCTTTAGTGCCAGTCACTGCGCAGTTCAGGCTTCCATCTGATGGGAAGATTTCACTATTAATCTCAACCACCTCCTTACTCTGCTCAGAAATGTTCTGCTGTCAATCAGTCATCACGTCTCCTTATTTTCTTGAAGGATGGTGTTATTAAACAACTTGCCTTAGGCCACAGAAGATATCAGTTGTAAAGCCAAGACAGAAATACCAATTCCTAGTTTAGTACTTGTATCAACAAGTCTTGCTACCTTAAAGGAACCTTTTTTCTTTGCAGATTTAAGTTCAGATTTGCTACTGTGAAAGTAGTATACAGTTTGCAATTCTAGAGAAGGTTCTTACCTGCCTGCTTTGTCAGGACTGTTGGCATTTAAGAGGTGCTTTCTATCCAAAGAGTCAAAAGAACTGGGTATTGACTTCTGAATATTGAATTCAGTGGTGGGAGCTATCTCAAGCCCATTCTCCTGTTGCACGCACGGGGAAGGGTTGTGTGACTGTACCCGATTACAGTTATGTGTAGTCAGGTGATTTGCTTTAGACTTTACCACATGAGGAAAGTGATGTGTGTCGCTCCAGAGGTTGGCTTTGAGAGTGTGTGTTCCTTGCTACATCTTTCCCCCATTAGAGTGATAGGTGCTGTTCCAGATAATGGCTACTCTATCAGCCTAGGTCTTAAAGAGAAGACAGCACAAGGCAGAGCCCATGTGTGATAAGATGTGATGCAGGTGAACAAAAGACTCCACACTCTGTGTTGTAAGCCCTTAGGGCTGTTTATAACTGCAGCATATGCTACCCCCTTGTGACTAATGACATTTTCCTAGTAACATAATTTTTCCTTAATCCAAACTCTTAAAAATTTTTAATGGCATTGTAAGCTTAAAAAAACAAAACAAAACACAGTATATCATTGCCCTTAATAATTATTGGCTTGCATATTGGTGTGATAGAATGATGGTGGGTTTTGTTTTTGTTAGCATTTGTGTATTTTTATTTTGACAATTTAGTTAAACTAAAAAATGTTAACCCATGTTTCTAAAATATGTTTTTACAAACTCTAACTTAAAGTAACATTTTTCATTTCAGCTTCCTGGTTATATTTAAGAGTTATAATGAAGACTTCTCATATCAAGAAATAAAATGAATCTTTATTGTATTGGCATATATTTCTCTTAAAGGTTAAAGTTGTGACCTTTTATTTTTTATGCACTTCTAGGGAACGCTGACTGGGAATTACTGCAGGCATCTTTTTTTATTATTCCTTACCTGAGAATTCTAATGGTCCCATGATATCCTGTTTGCTACTGCTAATGGTAATAGTGATCATTCATTGAAGGTCTATGTTCCAAGCTTAATGTTTGGCTCTTGATACAGTGTTTCAGTGAATCCTCATGGTAACTATGCAGGATAGATGACAAAGCAACACTCAGAGAGGTTAAATAATTATAGTGAATCAGAGGTGTTAGGAAAAAACTCAGAGCTAAAAAACTGAAAAGGAATATTGAGAAAAGTGAGAAGCCAGGAGAATGGTGTCCTGGAATCCAACTGAAGGAAATTGTTTTAGGAAGAAGTGTTTACCTGTGCAAAATGTTGCTGATAGCTTAAATAAGATAAGGGCTAAACATTGACCATGAAATTTGGCAACATAGGTGTCATTGTGACCTTGACCAGAGAAGACTTGGGGTGATGGTAGGACAATCTGGTTG
Source organism: Mustela nigripes (assembly GCF_022355385.1). Taxonomy (NCBI): domain Eukaryota; kingdom Metazoa; phylum Chordata; class Mammalia; order Carnivora; family Mustelidae; genus Mustela; species Mustela nigripes. The sequence goes on along the minus strand of NC_081558.1, from coordinate 149,029,090 downwards.
GCCTGGGTTAAGAGAGATTGGAGGGAGAAGAAATAGATTGCAAATACAGACAATTCTTTCAGGGAGTTTTGCTATAATCAGAAATCCGAAATAGGATAATAGCTAGAGAGAAAAGCAATGCAGAAGATTTTGTTCTGTTTTGT